>NC_141695.1:940944157-941511657 GCF_964263255.1 Lissotriton vulgaris | reverse complement strand
ACCGACAACAGCAACATGGCAGCAGCACTGCGAGCGTGCAGCCGGGGGCTGGGGCACAGCCAGTTCTGCGTCCCCATGCGGGCAAGGTGAGTCCAGAGGTCCTAGAGTCCTCGAGGACAGTGGCACAGTAACGGTGCCTTGGGCTTATGCCGGTGGGTGAGTTCTGGTGATAGTGGGCGTGGGTAGAGAACTTCAACTAGGAGAATAATTAGGTGATAGGGTTAGAGCTACAATGGCAAGCAGGCCAGAGAGTTGTCCTTGGTGACTGAAGGAGGTATGAGGCCTCAGCAGGGTGAGGGCATTAAAGTGGCTGCAGGGAGGGAGTATAAGGGTGCACGGTTTAGCTGTACCTTGAGTGGGAGCAGTGCTAATGATTTAAGGGATGTGGAAGGATTCTTTTTCTTTTCTATCCCAACCAAATACACCTGCTTCTCGCCAGTTCCAAGTGCTTTAGTCTACACACTCCTGCAACAAATAGGCCCTGCCATAGGACGTTTCTAATTTTCAGTGATGGCTCTAGAAAGGATGGTTAAGGACCCTGGAGGTGTTGCTCAGAGCAAGCGGCTAACTCTTGTATAATATTTAAGTCAATACATGTGTACTTCAAAGTTAGGGACGATCGTTTTACTGCACGAGCCCTCGCAGCTGTCAGACAAGAGACGTCCTTGGTCTGTCCTCGACTGTCACTGTTTCACATTGGCTTTGCTGTGAACAGTTGATGTGCGTGCGTACGTTAGGCGGGGCTCAGTTTGCGTGTGCAGACTTTTCAAGATGCACCCCTGCGCCGCCTAACCTGGCAGGGTTATAGCCAAGTTCTGTAACTGGGCACCTAGTCTCACTGGAACAGCACATCTCGTCACATCCGGCTGCTAAATAACCTTTCGTTATTATCATAGCACGTTCTGCTGTCTTGCTGCTGAAACCATTGTCACTTCAAAGATTGGCCGAACGATCCAGAGTCCGGATCGTCATGGTCGTGCCTCGGTAGTCGTCCTGGAACAAAAAGGCATCCGAGAAATGCAGCACAGGAACCCTTGACCCCCCCCCCCCTACTCCTTTCCCATTCAGCGTCGTAATTTTTTTTTACAACGTGGTTCACATGTAATCATACTTCGTGTTTTATTGCACGTAATAAGACGGTGTGAAACGAGCACCTTTGACCCTTCTCACGCTCCTACCGTTTATCCATCTATTTACCCTTTCAACCACTCCTCCTCCTGTCCGTTCTTCACCCTTCTAACTATCCTACCATTGCCCCATTCATCCGTCCATCCATCCATCTAGTCCCCCATCAATATGTTCAAGTATCCATCTGTCTTTTGAAGATCCACTCTTCCCCATCTGTCCATTCTTCTGTCCTTCAATTCACTTTTACCAGCCAATCCTTTTACTCTTCCATCCCACATTTCACCCTTCAAACTTTAAAACCTTTCACACATCCATCCATTCTTTCACGCTTTCATCCTTCCTTTCACCTTGCTTCTGTCCATTTTATTTATTTATTTATTTTTTATTTATAAAGTTTTATATAGCGCAAACAAGATCCCAATGCCAAAAACTCAAACTTTAATGCTGCGAAACCTATTGCATTGTAAATGCTTGTTTGAATTGCGAGCTCGCGAGTGTACTTACTTGTCTCGCAGCGGCTCACGAGGCCTCGAGCACGGTCCGCGAGGCGTGGGAGTGACTCAGGGGTTTGGAGTAATGTTTTTCTAAAGTGAAGATGGTGCACGGTCTGTCGTTGCACATGCGTGCATGATAACACATGGCGGCCATCTTGGTTGAGGACTAGAGCGTTAATCATTAGTTTTATGTGAAGCGATCGGTTTTGACAGTTGAAACTGTCACTCGAGCAGGAATTTCAATAGCAGAGAGTTTATTTAAGGATCGTGCTTCAGAGAGATTATTGGGTGTGTTATTTCATTGGTTTATTTATTTGGAAAGTATATAAAGTATATTTTTGAGTCATGGAGGTTAATGTGAATACCCAAGGGGAAGGGTCAGGAGAGCCTGACTTGAGGAGAATGGTGTAAGAGGAAATACAAAATTCAATGCAAGATGTTCTTAAAAGTGTATTAAAAAGAAAGAGGAGAATTGTTGATGATTCTGAGGAAGAATATTGGTCATTAAATGAAGAAGAGAGTAGTGAGAATAGAAAAAAAGGGAAAAGAACAAACAAGGTTAAGAATATTGATGTGAATATTAGATTTTAGAAAGGGAATGGTGGTTCTAGCGCCACAAGAGATGAAGGTGTCGAACGCGGCACAAAAGAGGGTGTCCCTTGTGGCACAACAGATCCTGAGGAATCTCCTGATGAGATTACAGATGAAGAAAGTGAGAATTATGAAGAAGAGTTCATTCTTGACAATTATTATGATGATGGATGAGACATGGACAGAGATAAAGTGGATAAGGAAAGGAAGGAGAAGGGTTTAGTGAAAGATCCTCAAGGTGAGGAGATGTATAGTCCTGACTTGATTAGACATCCTAGGAGCGCTGATTGGTGGCCTCTGCCACATGTTGCGGAGTTTATCAAACTTTGGATACAGAAGCCCTTGGAGAAGGAAGCCAGGGCAGTCATGAAAGCCGAGTGTTCACAACCTGTGGTTGTTGGGAAGTCTTGTTTAACTCCAGAATTGGACCCAGATCTTATTAGTTCTCATTTTAAGATGGGACGTGACCCTCGAAAAGGAATTGAGAAAGCTCTGAAGCAATGTGGGGACAGGTTGTTAGATGTTTTGGGTCCAATAGCAAGAATACTTGATATGCCAAAAGAAGCCAAAATGAAAAAGGTTGAGGTTGATTTAGACCTTCTAAGAGGTTGGTCTCGGAGGGCAGTTTGCTTGTTGGGAAAAGCAAACGCGGCCTTATATCAGAGAGAAGAAAACGAGTTCTTATGAGAATTAGCCCGAAATTGGGTGATTTTTCAAAAAAAGAGCCTGCGGATGACCCTAAAGGGTATCTGTTTGGTGAAGGCTTAGTGAAAGGGGTAGGTAAATACGTTGCTACCTTTACAAGGCTAGATAAGGCACAATCTAACCTGAAAAGGGTCTTTAACAGAGGTGTTTTTGACAGGGCCGGGGGAAGGGCCCGTTTCCCTGGCCGAGGATTCTCGAGGGCTCAATATCAGTCTAGTGGTAGAGCCGCCTTCAGAGGCTTCCAGTCTGCAACAGGATTTTTCCCACAGAGAGGAAGAGCATCGAGAAGAGGGCGTCAGCCAAGGGGAAGAGCACAGTTTGCTCAAAGTTCACATGGTAAGTATGAAGACGAGTTTTGTTTTTCCCCCAGACAAGGTAGGGGGGAGGTTGAGATTTTTCGAGCAAAATTGGAAAATGATAATAAGACAAGAGACAGCTGGGTATTAGAAACTGTAAAGGGTTTTATGGTGAAGTTATTGGAACTGTCATTTCAATTGAGAGAGCTAAATCAACTGATATTCAATTGAGAATTAAAAGAAATTGTAGGTGTGGAGGTTTTGGAAATGTTGAGGAAAGGAGCAATAGAAGAAGTTTCAGAAGAGTGCAAAGGGTTTGTAAGCACAATATTTTTGGTGGAAAAGAAAGGGAAAGGTTGGAGGCCGGTAATACATTTGAGGTGTTTGAATCAATTTGTGGTATACAGGCATTTCAAGATGGAGGGAATCCATCTTTTAGGAGATATTTTACAGGAAAACGATTGGTTAGTGAAGTTAGACCTGAAGGATGCTTACTTCACGATTCCTATTGCAGAGGAATGTCGCAGATTTCTACACTCCAGATGGTTGGGTCATTTGTTCCAATTTACTTCTCTCCCTTTTGGTCTGGCTTCTGCTCCTTGGTGTTTCACGAAGGTATTAAGACCTGTGGCGAAGTTTCTGAGGGAAAGAGTTGTTAGAATCATTATGTATCTAGACGATTTTCTAATAATGTCTCAGAGCCAGGAGGAGTTGAGGAATCAGGTGTTATTTTGTATGGAACTTTTGGAAAGTTTGGGTTTTGTGGTAAACAAGTAAAAGTCTGTTTTAGTTCCGACACAATGTTTGGAATTTTTGGGTTTCAATGTGAATACTGTAGAACATTTTTTAAGTTTGCCGGAAAAAAAGGTGAGGAAGATAAAGTCAGAGGTGAGAAGTGTTTTGAAAAAGGATATGGTGAATTTGAGGGCCTTAGTGAGAGTGATAGGATTATTTTCTTCCTCCATTCAGGCAGATGCTCTCAGGAAGGGATTATGGTATGGAGATCAGGTTTTTATTTCAGAAGAGGCACGGGAGGAGTTGGTTTGGAGGTTGGAGAATTTGGAGGTGTGGAACGGTCGTGCGATTTTTGGAATTTGCCCGGATTTTGTGTTGGAGACAGATGCAAGCCTCTTTGCATGGGGAGCTTGTCTGGAGGAACAGGAGATAGGAGGAAGGTGGTCTTTAGAGGAGAGGTCAGTGAAAAGAAATGGTTTAGAGATGATAGCAGGGCGTTATGCCTTAAAGAGTTTTGGAAGAAAATTAAAGAACTACAATGTGTTGTTACAGATGGACAATGTTTCAGCAGTCCGTTATATAATTCGATTGGGTAGAAGCAGGTCAATGAATCTGTCTCAGTTAGCAAAGGAAATTTGGAGTTTTTGTTTGGAGGAGAAAATTGGATAGGAGGCAGAGTATTTTCCAGGCAAGATCAATGTTGTGGCGGATTGGAATTAAAGATATTTAAGGGATTACAGCGACTGGAAACTGAATGTTCAGATTTTCAGGAGAATAGTAAATGAGTGGGGTCCATTGGAGTTGGATCTGTTTGCGTCAAGGCTAACTTTTCAGTTGGATCGGTACTACAGTTGGAGGCCGGATCCAATAGCAGAGGAAGTAGATACATTTCAGCAGAACTGGAAGAAGGATCGGTGTTATGCTTTTCCCCATTTGCAATGATACAGAGAGTATTATTGATGGTGAGGAGGCAGAAGTGCCAGCTGGTGTTGGTGACGCCAATCTGGGCTGGTCAAGCTTGGTTTCCAGGTCTTTTGGAATTAGCGGTAGAGGAGCCTCTGTTGGTCCCAGACTCGGGGGACATGCTAATAGGAGAAGGAGGGATGTATCATCCTTTGGTTATGGAAGGGGCCTTGAGCCTTCTTGTTTGGAAGATATCAGGAACGAAGAGCAGTTCGGAGAGCTTTCGGAGCAGGCTCAGGAATTGCTCAATGGGCTCCAGGAACCAGGAAACGGTATTTGGGAGCATGGAGGAAGTGGTCTTGTAGGTGCTTGGAAAGGGGTTTGGATCCCGTGTAGGCTTCTGCCATAGAGTTGGCTAATTCTTTGTCATTTTTGTTTGTTAAAGGTTTAAGTTATAGGACAATTCATTGTTATAGATCTGCTGTTGCAGCAGGTCAAAGTTTGGTTGGAGGTTGTTCGATTGGCAGAGAACCTTTGGTTTTCAGAGTGTTGAAAGGAATAAAGTTGAGAAGACCACCTAAGCCAAGCCAAGATATAACGGTATGTGGGATGTTAATAAAATGTTAACTTTGTTTGAGAATTGGCCAGCCAATAGCCTCTTGAGTCTTAAGCAGTTGTCAGGGAAATTAGCAAGTCTTTTGTGTCTCATTTCTTTTAGAAGAGTTTCAGATGTAAGGGCTTTAGATACTCGCAACAGATGTTTTACTCCAAATGGGGTTCTTTTAAGTGTAACTAAAAGAACTAAATGCATGTCGAGCTCAATTTTTTATCCAAGGTTTCTTGAGCATCCTAAATTATGTGTGGCAATGTGCTTAAAGGAGTATGAAGCTAGGATAAGTGAGTTTAGGAGGGATGGATATTATCAGTTGTTAATTTCTTTTGTAAAGCCATTTAGACCAGTAACTTCAGCTACAATTGCTAGGTGGGTGAGATTTTTTATGTCTGAAGCAGGTGTGAATTTGGATGAGTTTGGTGCTCCTTCTGAGAGAGGTGCAATGGCATGTAAGGCTTTCCTGTCTGGTGGACGATTAGAAGAGATTTTGCGTGTAGCTGATTGGTCAAGTGCAGATGTTTTTGCAAAGTTTTATCTGAAACCTTTGGGGCATGTGTCGTTTGTGGTTTTTTCACAGCTTCGAACATGCATAATGGTAGCCTCCGGTCTTGCCATGAAATGTAGATTCTCCAATTTTGTGATGGGAGAATCTGGATTTCATTAAAGATACGGAGGCTAGCATTATCCCTCCCATTATGGGTGGGGTTGTGGTGTCTTTAAGTTTATTTTAATATTCCAGAATGTAATGATTTGATGGAGTTCAGTTTGGTTTATATATAAAAAAAAATGTGTTTTTTCAGATGCCCAATAAAGCAATTTTTGAAGAAGTTCAGCGAGAAGTTGGAGTTCTTATGTTTTCTTCAGGAGCAGTGTAAAAGAGGAAGATGTGTCCTGTGTTCAGGAATACATATTGTTTGGACATTCTATGTTCTAGAAGTTATTTGTTTGATGATGTAATACTTTTAAGTGCTGCAAGAAGTGGTTGAATAAAAGGTTTATGCATAATGCTAGCCTTCATGTCTTTAATGAAATCCAGATTCTCTCATCACAAACTTGGAGAATCTACATTTCCCTCTACTTTTCCATCCTTTCATCTGTCCATCCAACAACCCATTCACTCATGTTTTCAGTCACTCATTCTTCCACCCTCTCAACCTATAATCCTTTCTATCACACTTCCTACCTTTCACTCTTCCTACCTTTCACTCTACCATCCTTTCAATGTCCTTCCATTAAATACTCCTTCTGTCCCTTTACTATTTACCCATTCTTCCTGCTTCCCCTGTTTTCCAATTGACACAGGTATTCCTTTACAGGGTTAAATATAATCTTTTGTCTGCTGAGTTGAAGACAGGAGAGGCCCATAAAAAAACCCAGCCTTACTATAGCTGCTAACGTGTGGGGTTTGTGAATCCCACTGATAGTATATCTATCACTTTAGGACTGACCACTTAGAAATAAACTGGCAACCCAAGAAAGGATTTCAATTGCTTAGATAAATAGTTCCTTATTGGTTCTGCTGTTTTCTGTGGAATTATGCTTTTTCTAATTTTATTCTGGGAAGCATAATGTAACTCTGCCCTTCACAAAAAAGAGCCACAGGAAACATATGACTATTGGCTTATTTAGGATGGCAGAGAGGGTACTTTGTTGCAACAGCGATGGTGTACTCTCTCTGCCAAGCTCTTGGCTGGCCACATGATTTAGAGGCAAGCGGAACTTAAGTATGCCGACAACTCTAAATAAAGCAGTGTTAAAAAAATCTAGTTTGCGACATCAACATTATCGGTGCCATCTTGTCACTTTTTAGGCTCATTCGTGCGCGTAAGGGGCAGCCATTTTAAATGCCATGGCCTCTTTGCCCACTGCCGATAGCCAGCACGTCTCTCTCTCTCTCTCCTAACCTCGCAAACATCGAGAGAGACCGAACCACGAATAGAACAAGCTAGCACCATGATGCCAATAAGAGAGGCTGCCCCCTACTGGGTTCCCCCACGAGGTCAGGGAACACACGATGACGTCAACCACCAAGATGCAAGAGGGAGGGTAGTGTACAACTGGGTCTACCAACCATGGGATCGGCAAGATATTCTGATGTTCCGGAAATCTCTGCCCGATTTACGGAAAAACCCCACTGCCTTCTATACTGAACTAGGTACAGCCTTAGGTTCAACGATTATGACCCTAGCTGACATCGACTTGTTTTTCGGGTTATGTCTGCCAGCTGATGTGTGGAAGCAAATCCAGAAAGTCGACCACCTTGAGCTGTTCGGACATACCTGGTCACAACTCGATGGCATGGATAGACAACGAGAGCCTGGACAGAAACCTTTGAAATCTGTTTTAGAACTCCCGGACAAAATTGTGCAGAAACTGAAAACCCTGATCCCAGAAAAGAAAGTAGACTGGTCAATAGTGACGGCCTGTCGCCAGAAACCCCAGGAAGACGTATCAGAATACTTCTCCCTTTGCAGAATCCACGAAACGCTGCCGGAGTAGGAGCAGGGAGGCCGAATTCTAATCTCGAGTTTCAGGAGAATACCTGTCAACACATGAATGCCGACCTCAACACAAGCCAATTGAAAAAGCTTGTGTAATAATGATTTGCCAGTGATTAAAACCTGGCTAAATAGAAAACCAATATCGGTGGCTCCTACTACCAGAGCATGACCCTGCCCATTGAAAGCATAAGACATCATAACTGCCAATGATATATCCAAAGTCATGAAAATATGCAGTTCAGCTAACACCCGGATTTTATAATCGGGCGTCTGGTCCTCTATGAATTATCTGGAAGCCAGTTTTTCAATTCAGAACTTGGTCCTGAAGAAGGTTTTAATTGTTTCTCCAAAACCGAAACGCCGCGCCGACCCCCGTTCTTGCGAATATTTTAACTTCATATTGTATAAATTGTTTTTTGTCTATAGCTATGATTCTATATGTTTTTAATTGCTATACTGTATGTTTTTTTAACTAATTGTTACCATTGCGATTATTTTGTAATCTTGAATAAACACACAAATGATATATTTTTCTAAAAACATTTTTCCTGTTTTTTCTAACTTTGACCAAAGATTGGTAATATGTGTGCCTTATAGGTATTAATGGTATTTGATAGCTTCTCTACAATGGTTGGCCTATGTCTAGCTGAATAAGTTGTGTAGAATGTTTGGTAATATATTTTTGTGTGATTGGTATTGCTAAAAAACAAGATTCTGGGCACCTACAGAATAACTCTAACCACCTTTGTGGGTAACCAGTGGGACCTCCCTGTTTCTCAACACTTACTTAGGCCACCTCTTGTCCAAAGACGGAAGGAAACTTTCTCCCGACCGAATCCAAACCATTCTAGAGACCCCTGTCCCTAAGACCCAGAAACAAGTTCGCTCCCTACTAGGCCTCACTTCCTTCTGCCGACAGTGGTTACCGAATTTCAGCCTCATCGTGATACCGCTGCTTTCTCTGCTAGCTAAAGATGTTCCCTTCCCACTTCCTGGTACTCATGAATGCCAATCCTCCTTCATAGAACTAAGAGATGCCCTCTGCTCAGCCCCTGTCCTAGGAACCCCTGACTACACGAAGCCCTTCTCCCTCTACACTCACGAAAGGGAGGGATGCGCTTTGTCTGTCTTGACCCAGTCCATTGGCCCAAAGCAACGCCCATGCGCCTACTTCTCTGCCACTCTTGACCCCGTAGCCAGAGCTTTGCCTACCTGCCTTCGAGTTGTAGCTGCCGCTGCTATCTCTATCCGACAAAGTGAGGGGATCGTGCTCTCGAACTCCCTCACAGTGTTAGTACCCCATGCGGTTGACACCCTCCTGAACCAGACTAAGACGCAACACCTGACGAGTGCATGACTGACTGGATACGAATTGACTCTGCTTGCGCCCCACATCACCCTGAAAAGATGCACCACACTGAACCCAGCGACTTTGTTACCCCTACCAGAGAATAATCCCAATGTGTCCCCTGTACATGACTGCGTGACCCTCACGGACGAACAGACTAGGAGTAGGGTCGACCTCAGAGACACAGCTTTCCCTGACCCTGATGGAGAGCTATGGGTGGACGGTTCTTGCATTAAACTCCCCGATGGCACCACCTCAGCTGCTTATGCAGTTACCACAGCCCGTACTGTAGTAGAGACAGCCCGCATCACACAACGATCTGCACAGGCAGCAGAACTGATTGCACTCACACGAGCATGTATCCTGGCAGCAGGAACCACAGCAAACATTTACACCGACAGCCAGTACGCCTTCAGGGTGGTTCACCATTTTGGGCTCCTTTGAAAGGAGAGGGGATTTTTGACCTCACACGGTACCCCATCTTACACGGAGATCTAGTCTCCACCTTAACTGAAGCAGTCCTTCCTAAACAACTTGCCGTAATAAAATGGCAAGCACACAAAAAGGTGACAGACATCATTGGACAGGGGAATGCACTGGCTGACATCACTGCCCGAACCACAGCTGAGAATAGGACAACGACACGCATGTACGTGACCAGGTCACAAGCAGAGAAACGGCCAGACGCCCTCCCACTGGCATTGCTATCAATGCGTTCCACCCCCACCAAACACCACTTGACACCTTACGAGGTCGTTTTTGGCCGGCCCATGAACGTCTGGTCTGCACCAAAACCGACTTCCATTCATGACGTCCCGGACGTCCTAATGTCTGATTACTGGTACCAACTGACTAAGACACTGTCTGTTATCCATCAGCAGGTGCTGCATGCCATTCCCGATGCTTCCAGGGGCCCCGGGCATGACATCCAACTCGGCAACTTTGTCCTAATACGGAATTTCCAGCGAGCAAAGAGTCTGGAACCTCGGTGGACGGGCCCCTGGCAAGTCTTAATCACCACCCGAACAGCTCTTCGAGTGGAGGGGAAGCGCAATTGGGTGCATGCACACCCCTGCAAGAAGATCTTCTCAACTCTGACGACGACCGAAGACGTGGCCACCCAGGTAGAGCTCCTGAACAAAGACCGACCATCCCTGAACTGTTATCCTGATACAGAGACACTCGAATTGGCAAAATATCCAGATCCCATGGTGCCATCCCGAGAAGGGTATAACCTGCGACGAAAGGAGGGAGCTTCGGCTAAGCAGACCACTGACTAAGTCGCAATTCTCAGAGCGGTAGCCTAACAATACTAAGGCTGTCAGGAGAGAAGCCAGACGAAGTTTGTGGTTCTGCCCGCTACCGAGCCCCCTTGAAGGTGATGGAAGCGCCCGATAAGAAGATGATGGAAGCACCCGGAACGAAGATGATGGAAGCAACCGGACATCCGAAGATTCGCTACAGAAACCCAAAGACTGACAAAATCCACAGTTCAAAGACTATTGCACTCTTTATCGCCCTTCTCTTTTGCCTCCTCCTCATGACCACCCTATGGATTGTGGAAGAGAGCGCACCAGCTCATGAGACATTCCTGACCACTGCACAGCCTACCACAATGAAAGAACATTATCTGATTTCTCTTTCACCCCAACTCCGAGAAAGGCGTAAGGAGTTTTGGAACAACTCCTTCGTGCAACTGCTGCACCAGCACAATCTTGCTACCAATGCCACCAACTGATGGATCTGTGGGTTGCTACCCCACGCCACTGGACATTCTATACCCTTCATCCCTTCACCCTTCTCAGTTCACGGCTCCTGCCTTGCTTGGCTGATCCTCTTGCAAGAAAACTATAGGGATAATGTAACCTCCAGCAGAACTATGACACATTTCTTTCATGAGGTCTGGCAGAACAAAACGAAGAAAACTGCTGCACACTTCTGCCCACAGACATCCAACGATTCTATCCACATGGACATCCCCGTCTAAGAACGGATTGAAATGCAGGTGTTAATCCGACCAGACCCACTTTCTCCTACCTCCGGAAACGAACAGCTGCCACCCTGACTGTGGCCCTATCCGTCATCAACGTCGCAGGCCTTATGTGTATTGAAGGGCTTGGGACACAGCTGGTAGGCTGCAGCGCTTGCCGCATCACCAGAACTTTGGACTCCACTGATCCACCCTCTTTTGTCTCCTCTCCGAACATGTACTTTGTTTGTGGTACAAAGGCTTACACCTGGCTCCCCAAAGGCTGGGGGGCACCTGTTACATTGCCTTCATCCTTCCCCTGACCTATGTGGCTCCAGCGAATCATCACAGACAAAAACGAGCCAAGGACATTGAGCAAGCCGACTCCACCGGAGCACAGTTCCTCGATGCAATGAAGGGACTTGTTCCACTCTGGGGTCCGATGGCGAACAGCCGTGCCATTCGACACTTGACCCAGGCAGTTGAAACGACAATGAACATTACAGCTGGCATCCTCACGAACAATACAGCCGAGCTTCAGGCGGTCCGCCTGGTGGCTCTTCAGAACCGCCTTGTTCTAGATGTGGTTCTAGCGGATCGTGGAGGAGCATGCCGTATCATTGGGTCCAGCTGCTGCACCTATATACCGGACAATTCACCTTCAGTGTACAAAGCCATTGAACACCTCCACAGACTCTCCTCAGAAGTTCACCAGAAACAAGAAGAATGGTCGCTTGGTGGTTGGTTCTGGAGTACCGTAAATAACTGGGGGTGGAGGTTATTTACGATCATACTGATACCCGTTGTTGTGATATGTGGGTTCTGCCTAGGGATCCAATGCCTGCCGCCTCTGTGTTCACTATGTGCGAATTGTATCTGCCCTAAGACTCTGGACTTCGAAAAAGAACGCATGAGAGCATTGTACGATGTCGAGGTTAGGAACTTGATGAAGATAGATATTGATTAAACAAGCTGGCTAGATATGTTGAAAAGGGAGGACTGCTAAAATCTAGTTTGCAACATCAACATTATCAGCGCCATCTTGTCCCTTTTTAGGCTCATTCGTGCGCGTAAGGGGCAGCCATTTTAAATGCCATGGCCTCTCTGCCCACTGCCGATAGCCAGCGCGTCTCTCTCTCTCTCTCCTAACCTCGCAAACATCCCCCGCACGCTGACAGCCCCCGCTCTCACATGCTCGGGCCATAAACCCCTCTTCAGCACAACCCTGCCTCGGAACCCCATCCTGTTCCCAGCTCAACACCTCCCTCCATTCCTTTCATGATCCCGTATCCTTTGATGAACCCTCTTTTCCTCTGTGCCCGATTGTCCTGCTCGTTCCCAGGCCACCACCTGCGCCTGCGAATGCTGTTTATTGCCCCCATACAGTAGGAAGCTTCCCCATCAAAGGATCCACAACTGATCAAAGCCCCCACCCCATGAGATCCGATCAACCACATGCATTCCGGGAATCGACGGAATGTCCAGCTGCGTAACAATCATCACCTGTTGTGACCGGGGTGGGGACTTCTACTGTAAATGTGTGTGGGAACGGGCTTGAAGCGGGGATTCCGAGGATGACTTTCCGTACATCAAAGTGTTGACAAAGATGTGTTTCATGCAATAAAGCCATAAACCTGTGTATAAGAGGCCAGGCCTCAGGGATGTGGTTAGAGCACCTCGAGAAGATACCCTGTTGTCTGAGTTGACGTGTTCTGCTCCGTCGGAATAAAACTTCTGTTTCCTGCCTTCCAGTCTCCAGCGCCTGCCTCTTTGTTTGAAAGATTCGAGTGGTATGAGAGGCGGTTAGCGCCGGGCAATACTGAAAAAGGTTCTCGATCGACATCAGCCCTACCTTTTTCCACAGTAGGTGGAGGTCCTGCAGGATGGAGGGGGCAAAGCCGTCCGCCATCTTGATGGAGTTACCTCCGTCCTCCACACTCAAAGCCAGCGCCTATATCTAGAGGACAGTTTTCCCCACAAGAAGCCTTTATCTTAATTGTTGTACATAAGCACCACTGGCTGAGGAGCACTGGCTCCTCACACCTAGCTCGAGAATATGACTGATGTAGATGAATGGAGACAAGGTAGTTGAAAGGGGCCTTTCCTTTATTCCTTGTTGGCAATCTTTTTAAACAATAATCTCCTGGAATGAGTAGGGCCAACATATACATACGGCCAAGTGACTAAACTTTCCCTTTGTTCCTCAGCTCTCTGTTACTTCCAGTGGACCACACATCTGTGACTATTTCCAGCACGAGCAGAGAGTGGTCTGCCAAATTGGCTTCCACCCTTTGAGCCATGGCTACCATTCCAGGACCTGCACTAAAAGGTATTTTGCTATTTACGCACTTTCAGGGCTATGTATTACCTCATGTCAATTTCTCATTGCAGCCTGAAGCTAAAATGAAAAATGGGGCGACATTACCACACAATATCAGATATGTGGAAGTATTCCTATTGAATGTAGTTTGCACAGTCAATTATGTAATACTAGCTCAGATCACTCAATTATGTCACAATCGCTGCTTACAGAGCACTGTTCAGTTGTTGACAGACATGGAACTCAGGTCTCTATAAAAAGCATAAAAACAATTAATTTTCTAATTCTGTAGTGTGCAATGAATCTCTTGGTGAAAGTCAGACACCCCTTGCTCTGAATGACTGGCTGATGGACCACCCTGAACATGACATTTGTCAAAGTTTTCAGTATTACTTTTCCAAAACATGGCAATTCTGTTCATTCTCCTACACCCCCTTGACCCCTTTTGTATTCTTCTGGGTCTTCTTAATGTGGTGGCTCTGGGCATAGTGCCCACAGGTGATAATGTGGCTGAAGTGCAATTGGGAAATGTGGAAAGCAGCTTAAAGTGATATGAATAAAATACAGCACCATAAACCGGCATAAGTATCACCCCTGAGCTCTATGGAAAGATATCTCAAACATATATTAACCAGCTGCGGCCCATGCAGGTAAGAGCGGTGGGGCCGGGTTGGGGGAGAATCGTCAGATGACCAAGAGGGTAAATTAAATAAATAATGACTTTTCCCTCGTTGCCTTCTGTCGAAATCTTTGAACATGAGAAGACCACTTTGCTATACTTAATTTCACATAGTCAAAGTTTTGGTCTACGCCTGTCCAATGTTAAGCACACCATATATGTTATGTGCTTCGTTATTAGTAGAAGTGTTGCAACACTGGGTGGGTGGGTCTAATTCTATCCCCACAAGTTCCAAGTATGGATTTTTTCATAGGTCAAGAAACAAATCCAATAAGCACCTGGCTGTTTGCTGGGGAACAGACACCTACGGAGAAGGAGGAATAGCTGGGGACTTCCTTTCTAGAGGATGCAGAATAAGAGATTGTAAAGCCATTCTGTGTCGAATTGCAGTAAAACAATCAGAGATGTGTGATTTGCAGTGGGGAGTGAAAGTGGGGAAAAAGAAGTTCTGTGTTCATTACCATGGAGACAACAAGAAAATGCACAAGTAGAGCGGATGCACCCAAGTGTGGTGGTGTTGTGAGAGAGAATAGTAGAGGCCCTAGAACTGCCCGTGGGGGGGGGGGGATCCATCAGTAGGAAGAGATGTCAGTCGGGATCTTTTGAGTCCCACTGTACGCAGAATGAGCAACCAGACAGGTAGGATGAAAACCACTGAAGAGAAGTATTGTTGATACCAATTTTATGGAGGGAGGAGAGTCATATGGCATGATCTACAGAGTGAAAAGCTTCAGTAAGAAGATAGGTGGTTGAGATGAGCAAATGAAAAAAGCAAGAAACATGAGAAAGAGCTGTTATTGTTAAGTGAAGTGTACAGAACCCGGACTGGAAGGGATTGAGAAGATTGTTACATGAGAGATATGTAATGATTAATTTGAAATCTAGGCACTCCAGTACCTGATTAAAGAAAGGGAATAGTAATACAGGATGATAGGTTGGTGGTGAAGGAAGGGTCTTTATTGTATTTTTTTAGTAGATGAAGAACTACGTTTGGAGCAGTGTAACTGGATGCCTGTCAGGAGGAAGTGGATGAAAAGTAAACTTAGACAGAGAAGTACTTCAGAAGAAAGAGCTAAGTGTTTAATGGTTTGAGGGTTGAAAGGATTGGATGGTACTCATGATGGATTATTTGATATGACAATGGAGATAGGTTGCATTTGGAAGATAGACTAGAACTGTGAGAAAGTGGCAGCATGAGGGGGAGTGGGGTGATGGGCGGAGGCTGGAGGCAGCAAGAAGAGTCAGAAGAGTATTCCAGGTTTTTGGTACTCTTGAAGGAAAAGTAAATGTATTGTTAAAAGATGCTTACTTAGATGTTGGCCTATTTGGTTTATGTTATGTTATGTTATGTTATTATGGAGAAGTGTGGCTCAATGGTTAGAGCGGCCGACCCTGATGCAGAGGTCTAGTCCAGGACCAGGGTTCAATTCCCCGCCTCGGCGGGTCTTGGGGTCAAAAATTCCACAGACCTGATAATTCTCACCTCGGTGCCTATTCCAATCATGTAGTCCCACTCTGCAACTCTGGGCAATAGCTTGCTTAATCTCCACAACGGCCCCCACAACGCTAAGGATGCCTGGCCTCCACCTTGGGGGTACCCAGTAGTGGACGCCTCACAGGGAAAGCCAGGATGGGTTCCACAGCGGTATTCGTACAAGCGCCTTGAGACCCTTGCGGGTGAGTAGTGCGCTATACAAGTATCAATTTAGAATTTTATTTATATTATGAGCTTGTAGAGCGCTTTATCACCCGGAGGTATCTAAGCGCTATCAGCGGACATACAACATCAGTAGGATGTTCCCAATCACAGGGGCCCCCATGCCTCCAAGAAAAGCATAGTCTTCAGATTCTTCCTAAAGAGTAGGAGATTGGTTTCTTTCCTAAGTTCAGCTGGGAGAAGGTTCCATGTCAGGGGGACAGTGCTAGAAAAGGCTCTGCCACCTTTGGATTCAAGATTGAACCGAGGACATATCAGGTTACACGCCTCAGCAGACCGAAGGGTCCTACTTGGCGTGTAATTAACGAGCCGGTCCTTGATATAGCTGGGGGCTGAGCCATAGACGGCCTTGTGTGCAATACAAAGGCTCTTGGATTTTGCTCTTTGAGCAATTGGCTGCCAGTGTAGGTCCCGTAGTGGGGGCGTGGCCCGCGTTCGCTTAGGTTTATTGAAAATGAGCCTGGCCGCATCATTCATCACCACCTGAAATCTGGCCAAAAGGTTTTTTGGATGGCCATAATATAAGGAATTCCCGTAGTCCAGGCGTGCCAGGATCAGGGCAGATGTCTGTTGGGTTTCCACAAAATGGCTGGTGCTGGGGAGGCAATAACTTTGCTTGCCTGTCCAAGATCATGAATGGCAAATCATTGGAATCCCTGACCTAGACATGGGACCAATGAGCAAACAATGCTTTATGCCAAGAGTTTCCCTCTCTCTCAAGTCTCCACAAATTAATACATATTATGCTGAGGCTTACTTGATTCAGATGAAAATTGCAGGAACCTTGTTAGGTGTACCTAATGGTGCACCCTGTGTAGTTGGTGACTAAGACCCCAGTCAGAATTGAGTTTTGTTGGGCCTCTGGCTTGCTCTGTCCGTGTTAGGACATGTTGGGAATCCTACAGACCCTACCCACCCGTTTCCCAGGACAATCTAGCATGCACTGAGACCGTCTGTCAGTGTAGATTCTCTAACAAGTGTGGCAGGCCTCTGGCATGCAGGAGTAGGGAGGTGAAGACAACCACTGGCCTCCACTGCTCTCTAATTCATGGCCTGGTGGGAGTGCCTATTTGCTGGGTGTTCCAGGTCCCACTGCCACTCTGTGACAGAAATGAGCTCTTGCCCATCTCATCAGAGAGCAGCAGATGGTTTGCAGCCGACATTGTGCCTGTGCTAGAAAGGATGCAACCAGACAGTGACTTGAGGTTGGCAGGGCACATGTACAGTGCCTTCAAAAAGGAAAACCTCAAAATCAATGGGATGGCAACTACACATCTATCTTCAGATGTTCCACGCAACAATCTTTGAGAAACTGTGTCTGCATTTGGCCCAGCAGTCAATATTTTTCTGGCAAAGTTGATGCCACAAACGTATTAGTCTAAAAGGCACGTGGCGGTTTAGTAATTACTTGTTTTTTATGGTATGTATGAGCACAATAAAGGCAGTTCACAACACTGAATTCATCTTGCGTCTGTGTAACCATTACAAGTATTTCATTTTGGAATTTCAGAACGATGAAAGGATGAGTTTGACCCTGTCGGGATTCAAACTTGTGACCAGCAGATCACATCTTCTGGCGTTATGACAATAAGAGAAGAGGATGGTCTGTGCCTTATCATAGAAGTGCACTGATTAGCACACATTTTTAGTAAAACGAAGCAAGGACACCTGCCGTACAGTTATTGCATTTCCTATATAGAAGCATTTTATTATCCACCTTGCTGCTTTTGTCGCTTCCGAGGCGCCATCATTTTGTGTACTAGTGAAAGGTGCAGCAAAGGCAGATTGTATCCTATGCAAGTGCTTATTAACAATACCTCTTGTATAACATATGGGAATGCCTGGGCACACTGTATGTAAGAGCAAGGTCAATGAATATCTGTGAGATATGGAAGGCTCAGAGGCACCGCATTACATTCTGCACCAGGGCCGGCTTTAGTGCTACTGGCGCCTGTTGCAACTATTATTTTTGTCGCTCCCACAGCCCATGACCACCTCCTCGGATTCTCTCACAACCACCGGGCAAAAGTGCTTCTCATCTCTGCAATCATAAGTTATTGCCCTCCAGACTCAATTGGTAGCTCTCCGGCCAGAGTACTGTGCTTGGGGGGGCCCCTGGAGCTTGATCCTCCCCACCCACACTGCGGGGGCTGCGGGGTACGCCTGTGTTACGCCACTTGTTCTGCACAGGACCCCCTCTTTTACGTTACGCCATTGAATTCTGTATATTTATTCAATCTTAGCCAACGCTCAGCTGGTGCTTTAATCTGAAGTGGACAACCCGGGCAAGGCTCAACCCTGGTTCTGGTCCAGTCCCCAGGTGTGGTGCAGTTCTTGTCCCATGGAGACTGGACAACCAATAGAAAGCCAGGCCAAGAACCCCAAGCAGTGTCCCGGATCCCTTCCCTCTCCTAATGCTGTTTTGCTTCGTAAATATAATTTTCAATGAATACCAGTAATGCAGTCCCTTAATCTGATGTATTACATTGAACACATATATTGAAGAAATAATCAAGAGCATCGTATTTTATGGTGTTTGTTGTGTGAATTACATGTCGTTTTTATTGCTCGACAAGTGCTTTGCCTCTTAGGGCCCAGCCAGGCTCGGCTCGCTCACTCTATGAATTTGCTGGCTCGTCCACCACCGCTACGTTAAATGGGGTTCTGTCAGTGTTCGGGTAGATACGTCATTTCCCTCACTGTGCGCAGACACTTCCTGTTGTCCGCACTTTGCCTCCTTGGCTGCATTTCTTATGAATCCGCAGCTGCTCGGATCCATCAGCTGTCACTGTGTTCGCGAAGACATCGAACGTCTAGAAGCATCCGATTTTTTTCCAAGTTTAGCGTTCAAATGGAGCTGTTCCACTTTGAAATCTTTTCTCTTTTTGGTTCCTCAACACCATTATTTTCACTCCCGGATAACTTTCCTTTTCAACTCCGCGAGGCTATTTTTTACAGCCGCGGAAAAAAGGAAAGAGAAGCGAAAGAAGCTAAAAATGGGAGCTGATTAAGAGCCGTTCAGCACGTTTTTTTCTGACTCACTGCAATTATAAGAGGAAAATGACATCAAATGATAACGCGTTGCTTTGCTCGTCCTCCGAATTGATCTCATCATCCCACAGACTTTCTATTTTCTGTCGCACACCTGAAGCTTGGGCTCCTTATATAGCGTTTGACATTTCACAGATTTATTCTCTGTCCCTGAATTTAAGCAACCCGCCAACTTCCTCTTTCAGCGAGTACACGTGCACACTCAGCCACAGCCCGAATACTCACTCACGCTGAGCAGATCTGCCGCGCGGCGCCACGCACGTGCCAGCACGAGGAAGAGGACGAGGACTAAGGACAGGCTGCCCAAATTTAAAAGTTGATGACGTCATTAAAGAAGTGCAATGCCCGATTTGATCACTGTCCTACTGCCGAATATTTTAGGCAGAAATAAGTAAGATATATTGTAATACAATACAAGCTGTATGTTATGGATGACGTTTTTAGCCATAGCTTTCAATTCTGAAGTAATCCTTATTGTTGTGTGTCTGATTTTCCATTGTTTGTGGGACAGTGTTCTTCTTACACTCCTCTTTTTCCTTCTCCTCACCTGTTCTCTTTATGCAGATGTGGTGTCACATCGCCTATTCGTAGATGCACCTATTATTAGTGCAATAGGCGCAGTGACACCCAGGCCCAGGATGAGTCAAATGGAGCCCAGGTATGTTATCTTTTACAACGCAATTAGGAAACAAGGAGTGGGTATTACATTAAGTCCTGTGGTACATCAGTAACAGCGCTGGCCCATTTTGGAGTCCATACTCACAGACATTGCACCGCGGTTGGTAGCAGATCCTCCTGACCACAAAGGCAATCAAGCCAAGAATCAAGACAGAAATGACTATTGGGAGATAGGAGTAAGACATTTGTTCATTTTACTCCAGATAACTGTGTCAGGCCAATGGATCCTCTCAATTATCCGTGAGGGGTATCAGATCTCGTAAACACATTTCCAGCTAAAAGCCCTTTTTAGACCTACATCATTAACAAGAGATAAGGTAAAAAGAAAGGCCATGCTATAAGGGGTTGAGAAACTGATAACGAAGAAGGCGCTCATCCCAGTGTATCCTCAACAAGAAACAGAGGGATTCTACTCTAGTTTTTTGGATGTTAAAAGCAGACAGATCTCACCATCCAATATTGGACTTTTACCAACGTATTGACTCCACTAGTTGCAGTTTTACAGGTTAGAGGCGTTTCTATTTTTCCGTACCACGATGATTGGTTAATCTGTGCTTCTTCTCTTTGTAAGGCACAAGAAGCAATAGTCATGACAACCAAACTTCTTCCTCAGACGGGCTTAAAACAAAATACTCTGAAATCGAATATGGAACCAGCTCAAGAGGGCCAATTATAAGGGCGAATTTTGACACAAGTAAGGGCTGTGTGTTTCTTCCACTGAACAGGCTCGAGATGATCCAGTTTAATTTATAAACTTTTTTGTCACTTCAATCAGTACCAGCAAGGTTTTGGTTATAGATCCAAGAATTGATGTTTTTCAATGACAGCGGGTGTCCCTTGGCCTTATTTCACTTGAAACCTTCAGTAAACCATTGATACAGCACTGGGATCCGTCCTTGGGAGAATATGAAGTCCAGGTTCCACTTAGCCCTGTGATAGTCCAAGACCTGAGCTGATGGCTAGACAGCCCAAATCAGGAAAAGGAAGTTCCATTCCAGGTCCCCTTCCCTCTGTTGTTAAGAAAGGATGGTAGTCCTTGGGGTCGGGGGCAACCCTGGGAGATACAGAATGCAAGGGTCAAAGGACCAAGGAGGTCAGAGCCCATTCCTCCAACTGACGAAAATGGTGTCAGTCTGGAAAGCAATTCAGTTTTTCCAACCTCTGTTACAAGGCAAGTACTTCATTATTCCTACAGAAAAGCTGGTGGCAAGGTGTTACTTGAATCGCTCTGGACTGATGAAGAGCGCTCGATTAAATGGATTAGTGTCCTAGATATATTCCTGGTTGGAGACTCATCTGGTGTTATTAAGGGCAGTATGTATCCAGGGAGACCTCAGCTATTTAGCAGAAGCCTAAGTTGCAACCTACCATCTCATCAGTGTACTCTCATCTAGCTTGGCCACCATTCAATCTGATTTTTCATCTATTTGGAACCCCGTGGATAAACATATTTGCTTCTCTACTGAATGCAATGGTTCCACTCTTTTGCACAGAGGCAAACTGTCCGGAGGCTTGGACAGTGGATGCCCTATTAATCCCGTGGCCTCAGGGGCTGCTGAATGTTTTCCCTCTGATCCCTCTACTCCTGAGGGTGCTTCAGAAGATTCGAGTGGATAGTGTGTCAGTTATCCTGACCAATAGCTCCTTTCAGACTAAGGAGTCCTTGAATTCCCTTATTAATGAGTCCTTCCAAGGGCAAGTTTTTGAAGCCACGATAACCCCCTTTCCATCTTCCGTTTCCAATATTATAGTTGGCCCAACTTCAAAATCTCAAGCTAACGGCTTGAAATGTAAGATATTAGCCTTACAGATTATGAGTTGTTCAAGCCAGGATGCAGGGGACATTCAGTTATCTCAGAAGGAGCCAATTCTTTTTTTCTTAAAAGAAGAACTGGCCTTATTTTTAAAAGGGATGTTCACTGAAAGATTTTGATCTATTGCAGGGGATCCGTTCAAAATTCTTGCGTTCCTAAGAGATTTTTCTTAAAAACCTTGCCCCTTCAACTTTAGCAGCACAATGGGTGGCTGTAAAAAATTTTAGAGGCTCCAGTGGAGAGCTGACTAATCTATCTCCCTTGGTGATGAACTTGTTAAGGAGTGTATGTTCAGGTTACTCACACTACCAGAAAGTTGCCTACGGTTCTGCGGGGCTTGCAGGGAGATCCATTTGAGCCTCTTGGAAGGGCATAGATGATTTGATTATCGGTTAAGACAGTTTTTTTCAGTACAATTATATCAGCTGTACCTTTGGGGGAGTTAGGATCACTTATGATGTATCCCTATTTAAACATAAGATAAGGTGATAGTTAAAACAGATTCCAAGTTCATTCCTAAGATTAACACAAGATTTCATTTGCAGCAAAAGATAGTCCTCCCACTTTTTCAGGAAAAATACCATCTTTCTTCCTTCAATGGTAAACGGAAACTGTTAATTTACTTACAGAGTACAAAGGAGTTCAGGGTATCAAACTCACTTTTTATTTAGCAGAGTCAATAAAGGCAAAAAAAGTCACCACCAAGCTTAGAAATCAGTGGATGAAATTTCCCAAACTCACGTTCAGGGCCGATTGACTAGGTCTGTTTCGACATCTTTGGCAGAGATTAGTGGAGTCTCAATACCAGAGATATATTGGGCCACCACATGGACATCCCATCATATATTTGTCAATCAAAACAGGCGGGATGTAATGAACTCAGTCTAGACAATTTTGGATCTATGGTTGTCAGAACAGCAATAAATAAATTGTTATTTATAATAAATTTGAATTAGCATCATAGAAGCAGTGCAAAACGTTTTACTTGGGCTACTTATGATTTCCTCACTGAAAAATTACTGGTCAGAGGAGGTCCTATGATACAGTAGTGAAATCGTTACTAACCAGAGTGAGTTTCTCCTCGTCCCAGTCAACGCTCCTCCCTTTCCTTTCACTCAGCTTTGCACCACCATTCATGTTTCTTGATTCAAGAGATTGGGAGGAGGGCTTTAATCTATGTCGCCATAGACACTAAAAACAGACTAGCATCTTAAATGTCTTTCTGGGGGTGGGGGCGCCTTCATTTCCTAATAGGTGGGATGATGAGGCTCTTATTTGGGGTAATGAAGTTTATTGGTAAGTAATGGCAATGTCGGCTATTAAGAAGGTGCAGACTCCGAGTCCTGACTACGTTCCTTCACCTCGACCAACTGTCTGCTTCCTTCTCTTTCTTGAACTTGATTCAGGTTTATGGATCGTCTGTTTTTTCATTTTGTTTTTATTTCATTTCACCCATAACTGCGCTTCACCCAATTTCATACAATTTGAAGCTTTCGATGCTAATATTCCTAATTTGAGAACAACAGATTTCTCAATAGAGGCATGATTGCTGCTATGAATAAAGGATACCGGAACTATTTCTTGGAATGCTAGATTCATTGCTGAATGGAATAAGAGTTGCAATGCTGCATGCTTCACTCCTTCTTTCAAGAAGCACTCATACCTTAATGGCTTTCAAAACAAGAAATAATCCTAAAAATGTCAAGGGCGTGGAGGGAGAGGGCTCTTGCCGAAGTGATATTGATTTTTCTCCACGGCAAACCTGCTACAATAGACTTTTCAAAGTCTGGTGATTTTCTGCACCTTCAAAGGTCAGAAGGACTTAGGGCACTTGAGGATCCCTTTTAGATGAGAGCTTAGACCCATCTCAGGTTTAGATGGAATAAACACCGGCACAGGAGGCGCTGCTCAGAACAACATCGCTTGCCACTTTGAAGATTTATTTATCAATGATTCAGGATTAGTAATTAAGGTATAGGTTCTTCATGTACACTCTGGCAATCCCAGACAGGAAAAGTGTGCAAATGTCCGTCGCAAGCTGACAGTGATTGGCAATACATGTTCCACCTTAGCTGCACACATTAACTTGCACACAAAACATAAGTACAAGTGGAGCAGTTAGGGTGAGAAAGGGCATACAACTCACAGTAGTTACTACAGGGTGGTGGAGATGTATTGGATTTTTTTTTTTTTACATGCAATGGAAAATAGTGAAGGCAATGCTTATTTGTTCGTGTATGCTAACCCTGGAAATGGAAATTACTTGTCTGCAGACAGTCCATGATCATACTAGTCATAGGCCGGTGTGCGCTTTGTAAGCCATTAACCCCTTCCATGCTTGTGACGGAACCACGCCGTTAGGAGCCACGGGTGGCATGTGCTCATGACGGCGTCGTTCCATCATGCCTCGGCCGGTCCGCCCACGTGGCACTGATTCCCCGCCTGTGCGGGCGAATTAGTGAGTGGGCGGAGTCGTGACGGAACCACACCGTCATGAGCACAGCCCACCCGTGGCTCATGACGGCGTGGTTCCGTCACAAGCATGGCGGCGCAGCGTAACCCCCTACCCCCCAGCTCCGCGGTGGAGTTACCGCCATGGCCAAGGGTTTAAAGCAGCAGTTTTCCATTTGCAGGCCAGTTAGTTTTGTGAATCCTGAAATATGAATAATCGAACAAAAAAATCACATTATGAGCCTTAGTGTTACACTTTTGTTTTTAATCCATCTCTTAGGGCCTTCGTTATCCCTTGGCTGGCGGCCCCACAGCCACCAAGTCAAGGGTGTGTTTAGTGCCTTTTCCCATGGGTAAGGACCACCCATGCTCTGTTCAGCTCCCTGCCTGACTCGTTGGATCTTGAAGCCTGCAGTGGAGCCATTGTGATTGCAGCTTCCTGCAAGTTGAGTGAGCTTTACTGCAGGTTGAGTGTGATGCCGAGGGGATGCCATGTGGTTCTGGACCTGCTTTCGATTTCTGTTTTTTAAATATAAACTCTTAACGCAGGAGTTTGCTTTTGAAAAACAAACAATCAAATGCCCTGATGTGCAGCGGCTTATCTCCTGCAAATTTGGAGCATTGATTCAATATCTTGTCTGGGAGCACCAGGCTTCTCATAGTGGTTCCAGGCAGGGACTCCACTGATGGATGCTAACCCAAAATTAGGTTGGGTATCAGTCATTATGATGGCACAGTGGCAGACGGGCTGCTAGGTCAAGAATTTGTACGGGTGGAAACAGCATACACCCTGCAATTCCCCAATCTTTAAATGGGCTGGGGAAACTGCAATTTTGGCTCGGCAGGTGAACCACAAATGTATAGAGGGTCACCCCCTCCACCAAACTCTAATCAACCCCTTAGCCTCTTTGTTATTAGGAATAACCAAGTAGTAAAATCTCCAATGGAGCTGGTTTGCAGTGTACCTGAGGTGGATACTTTTGTAGGAAAATAGCCTTTACAATACAGGCATTACCACACAATGCTTTTACAACGCATAATTTTCCATGAATTGCTATTACAATGCAATGCTTTACCACACATATACCTTTACAACTCATGCATTTACAACGCAAATTAAGTGTATTTTAGGTAAGTATGTGTGTAAGTACATATGTGTGTATTTATGAATGTATAAATGTATTAATTATAGTTAGGACCTAGTTTTCATGGTATGAGCGTTTTTTGTTTTGCTAATACCTTTGGCACTGTTTAGCAAATCTTCACAAAGTTTTTGAAACCAGTTTTCCAGTTACTTCAGCTGCTATCTGGAAAGTTTAAGGGTGATCTGTCAAACCGGGCCAAGAAAAAGGGGGGTTCCCGAAACACATTTTCCCCATGCAGTTTCCCATAGGGATTTTAGACATGACTACAGACAAAATCCCTTTAACAGAATTATACCTAATTTGGCAGAAAACTGAATTATGGTCCAGGAAGAGTGCTTTTTGTAATTTGGTGTAAATCTATTCAGTAGTTTTGGAGTTATTAAAGTAAAAATATTTATGTACATCTAGCGATGCAGATCGACCACGGCGGATCCACACTCCAACAGCAATGCCATGATTGGCTAGCCACAAAAATTACAGCCTCCATTTTGTACATCGGGAATTGGCTCCATGTGGGAAAATAAAATGTAAAAGTGATAGAACGGATCAGGGTAGAGGTACTGTGTCCCCATGGGACTGATGGAGGGATCTTTGAGGAACCCCTAATAGTCAAGAAATTGGCAAAACATGTTTGTTTTTTGAGTGCACATGGTTCCGTAGGTCCGCCGCGGTGCTCAGCGTAACCTCCTGTATGCTCTGTGCAAGTTACTGACTACAATTAAAAAACACTTACACACACTCACAGACCCACACACCTATCCACACAGTCAGTCACTTACCCACTCACACAATCATTTATGCAACCACACAACCATTCAAACACTCACTCACACACCCATACAGCCACTCACACCCACTCACATACCCACAAAACTACTCACAGACCCTCAAAAACAACTCACACACACACTTACAGTCTCACACTGCCACTCACACCCCCTAACACACCTACACAACCATTCAAATACCCATACTGCCAATCACACACCCTCTGAAAGACCTAAAAAACCATTCACATGCCCACTCAGAGACCCACACAGCCACTCACACACAGACTAACACATCCAATTACTCATCCAAACAACCACTCACACACCCATATAGCCACTCACACACCCAGCCACAGGCCAAAAAACACTCACACACCCACTCACAGACCCACACTGCCACTCACACACCTACTAACACACACACTCACAAACCCACTTGTACACACACTAAAACACCCATACAGCCACTCACCCACCCACTCACATACCCACAATGCCACTCACACTTCAACACAGCCACTCACACATCTACACAGCCACTCCCACAGCTCTCGCACACCCATTTACACACCAACACAACCATTCACACCCTCACTCACACACCCTTACCGGCACTCACAGACCCATAAAACTACTCACAGACCCACAAAATCACTCACACACACAATCACATACTCAAACTGCCACTCTTGTTCCCCCATTACACACCCACACAACCACTCACACACCCATACTGCCACTCACAGACCTAAACATTAATTTGCCTGCCCACTCACAGATCCACACAGCCACTCACACACTAACACATCCAACTACTCACCCAAACAACCATTCACACACCGATACAGCCACTCACACACCCACCCACAGACCAAAACACTCACACCCCCACACTGCCACTCACACCTACTCACACACCCACTTAGACACACAATCAAACACCCATACAGCCACACACAGCCACTCACATACCCACAGTGTCACTCACACGCCAACACAGTCACTCACACATCTACACAGCCACACCCACTTACATACCCATACAGCCACTTACACACCCACTCACACACCCATAAAGCCACTCACACACCCACACAGTCATTCATTCTGCCACTCACACACTCACACACAGGCAGTTACACACTTATAGAAATTGCAAAAGCATATGCTTTTATTGAATGTGTTGCTGTTTCAGTATTGAATGTGTGCTTTTGGTTGGAAACAGATACAATGATCCATAAATGAATGTAAGAAAATGAAAGACTTGGTGCATTGTATTTATAGCAAGCCTACATTAGTTACATTACCTTAATTTTATTTCTTTTAATTTTAAAACATATAATACGAATGAATGTGTGAATAAACTATATCTATAAACCAGTGAAGATATCCAATGAACTTATGGGCCAAATTGTAGTACAATTTGTATTAAAACAAATGGTAAAATTCACTAAAAACCCAAAGGTTACAGGGATGTTATAGTTAGGAAATAGAATTAAAAAAATAGAAATTCCCTGAAAATAACAAATTTCACAGGGACGTTACAGTTAGGAAATAAAATTAAAGAAGGAGAGCAGCCAGACAGGGAACATGACAGAAACATAGGTAAGTGCCTTCTTTTTATCATGTTTAACGCATTAGAGGGAGGGGGAGTGGGAAGGGAGCAGAGCTATGCGTAGCTCCACAGAGTTTTTTCATACTCTGTGGAGCTGCACGAAGAGGCACTACTACAGTTCCACCCACCCTTACTAACTGTACAGGCTAGTCAATCACAAACCACAACAACACTATTTGTCAACCTGGAAAGAGGTTTTAGTGTAGACATTAGTTTTGCACAAACCACCACAACAAATCCCCAGTAGAGGGGCCTTAGCGGACAGGCCACTGTGTCAAAAACCCCTAGTAATAATAATCTTCATCCTGGAGAATGGTGTCAGCGGAAAAAACACTACTACACTGAGCCATCAACCTAGCAAGAGGACTTTAATGAACAGATGACGTTATTGCAAACTACTACTACACTCATTCACCAAAAATAAAAGGAGTCAAAGCAAAGTGGTCAGTATGTTGTAAAACCCAACTATACAGCTTAGAGTGTCGCAAAGCACCAATATGCACTTACATAAGCAGGGGACATATGTCAGCCCCTAGAGGCTACTTCACTCATTAATAGTACACCCACTTTAAAAAAGGGATTATAGTTCAGATGATATATGCTAGAAATACTAACACTCAGTAGTGCAGAAAGAATAGTAATTTAACTTATGATGTAGCTCAGGATATATCTTTCAGTCATTCAGTGTCAGAAGTGTTTATGAAACAATCCCACTCTCTGGATGATCTCATCAATGATGTCATTTGAGATATCAACAGAAAAGTCACTGACCAAGTCATGATCTATGTATTACGTGAAGCCATAAGCAGTGCATTGCAGGGGGCATACGTTATAGTTAGCTCAGGTAACTATAACCACTGAATATCTATGGTTGTGTTTGTGTAAAATCTGAACCTAAATCTAATGTCCCTGAAATCTTTGTACTTAAGTATAAGTTAGGGTTTAGGGGTGGGTAAGGTTAGAGGGTGGAATGGGTGTTTTCAGGGTTTAGTGGATGGTAGGAGTATGGGGTGGTAAGGGTGTTTTAGGGTTTAGGGGTGAATAGGGGTGTAGGGTGGTAAGAGTATTTTTTAGTGCTTAGGGGTGGGTAGAGGTATTGGGTGGGGAGAGTGTTTAAGGTGTTACGGGTGGGTAGGGTATAGGGTAGTAAAGGTGTTTTTAGGGTTTAGGGATGGGTAGGGGTATTGGGTGGTAAGAGTATTTTTTAGGGTTTATGGGTGGGTAAGGAATAGGGTGGTAAAGGCATTTTTCGAGTTTAAGGGTGGCTAGAGGTATAGAGTGGTAAGTTTACTTTTGGGGTTTAGGAGTGGGTAGGGGTATTGGTTGTTAAGGGTATTTTTAGGGTTTAGAGGTGGTTACGGGTATTAGATGTCACAATTGTTTTTAGGGTTTAGGGGTGAGTAACGGTATAGAGTGGTAGGGACATTTTTAGGGTTTAGAGGTGGGTGGAGGAATAGAGTGGTAATGGTATTTTTAGGGTTTAGAGATGGTTAGAAGTATAGGGTGGAAAAAGATTTTTAGGATGTAGGCATTGGTTGGGGCATAGGGTGGTAAGGGTATGTTTTACGGTTTAGGGGTTAGTAGAGGTATATGTTAGTAAGGTTAAAAAAGGGGAAACAAAAATAATTCTAAAAAAATATGTTTGGGGGTCTGCCCGAATAAAGATTTTTTTAAATTTAAAATAATTACAGAAAAAGAGGGCTTCTCCCCTAGCTACGTGTGCTTGCACGTGGGCTTTTGGGAGGAGCAGGTCCTCAGGGTACAATATAAAGAAATATGTGATTAAAGGATTATGCACTGGCTGCGTTATATTTACGATGTTTTTATTGTTTGGAATGGAGATAAGGATAGTGCAGAGGATTTTATTAGAAGTATTAATGGCAACTGTTACATTTTACCTCACATCTCAATCCAACGACAATTGAATTTTTAGATGTGTGCATCTATGTCAATGATAACAAACTGGCCACAACGGCTTTTAGAAAACCAACCGCAGGAAATGCAACACTTCACTCAGCTAGCGCTCATCCCAAACACTTAATTGGCAGCATCCCTTATGGTGAGATTTTAAGACTGAAACGTATTTGCAGCACACCGGAAGATTTTAACAAATGCCAAAATGAAGCCCTTAACAGATTGAGAAAAAGAGGGTACACAAATAAAGAATTAGCAGAAGCAGTACTGAAAGCGAGTAAAAGACCTAGAGTGTCACTAATGCCACAAGAGGTAGAAGAATCAGAAATGGCCAGTGTAAAGGAAGATCCACCTAGGTTCATCACAACATTTAGCCATCAAGAACGGAAAATCAGAGCCATAATTAATAAGAATTGGCCTATCGTCTTGACAGACAATATCCTAAATGACAGACTGCCAGATAAACCCACGATCACGTTTAGGAAATCTCAATCAATGGGAAATCAACTCTCAAAGAATTGTCGTGAGTTAGAGCACACAAAATCATAGCTGAAACCTAGAAAAGGCTTCTATAAATGCATAATCTCATAACCTGTCGTGCATGTAAATTTGGAGTGAACACAACAATATGTACTACTCCATTTAGAGAGAATGAGCTTGACATCAAGGGCAACTACAATTCCCGCACAGATTTTGCCGTATATGTCCTCACGTGCACCTGTGGGCTGAGGTATGTGGGAAGTACCAAGCTCCAGGTGCATGTGAGAATATTACAACATCTCCGAGCCATCATCAATTGCGATCCGGCATATTCGGTCGCACAACATTTTAAAGCCATACACAATAAAGATATCAACTGCTTATCTTATTTTGTGATTGATTCAGTTCCTGTGCCACGGAGAAGTGGCAATAGAGAAAAATTATTAAGACAGCTGGAAACGAAATACATCTTAGACCTAGACAGTAAATTTCCTAATGGTCTTAATAACACAGAAGATATGCATACTTTCCTTTAGAACATTAACTAGCATGACTGTTATCACTGTGTCATAATAAATGCATTTAGGAGATTTTTGTACATAACACACCGATTCCAACAGGCTTGTGGACGGTAGATTTTCCAAATTGCTAGAAAAGAGATAAATACCGCGGGGACGTGGATAACTATTATCATGTATACCCGTCCGACCTGCCTCGGTTTTTAACAAAGATAATTGTTTTTAATGTTTTTTATGGGGATACATCTTTTTTACATATACAATTTGCACTAGACACTTTACACTCTGTTTTGGAACCCTATTTTTTATGACTATGAAAATAAGAATGTGTATGACTTAGTGCATTTTTTTATGCGAATGCATGAATCTTACATTATTGAGAATTATTCTCATTAAATTCTGAACTGCAAACAATAAGGGCTGTAGATGCCAATTCGGAGGTTTTACTCGGACATATTACGAGATCGTCAACTTTATGGGTTGAATATATTTGAAAAACATCTATGCATTTAGGCAGTTATTTTTGCACTCATCTTTGCATAATTTGCACATTCTCCCTGCATTTAAGCGGTAATTTGCACTTGTGTCTGCAATTTTTGCACAGGTTCTTTTTGCGTAATTTGCACAAAATTATACATTTAGATGAGATGTTTTAATACAAATATATTGCGAAATTTGCACATAGTAATTGCTGCAAATTGGCACAAAGTATCTACAGTCTGGAATGTAATCGCCATATATGTGAATTGCATATGTAACATGCCTTTAAATCTAGATACAGAATATGGAAGTGACCTTATATTGCGGTAATTGCACATGTCTATAGCAGTATTTGCACAATATCGTAATGAGTACAAAATATGTTTACAAACATTTTAGAATTGTTTGTTTGTGTGGTTACATGATTTAGACAACATTTGATTACATCCTGTTATTATTTAAAAACAGCTCGGGTTTCAGAGCAAAAAGCCTTGCAATACAAGTGTTCCATGAGTGTTTTTTCACTGTTTACTGTCACGTGGTATGGCATACTGAAAAAAGCAAATAAATAAAAAACAATGACGTACTGCCGGCTCACTATGTGATCAAGGGCACTCGTTGCCCGAAACGCGGCATGCGAGGAGTGAGAGAAAAGGAGAAATAAAAACTTACCTGTCATTTCAAGCTGCCTGGTGGTCTATTGATTCCATGTTCGCCGAAAGCAAGTGCTGGAAGTAGTACTGTGTGTATATACATATATATATATATATATATATATATATATATATATATATATATATATATATATATATATATATATATATATATATATATAGATAGATAGATAGATAGATAGATAGATAGATAGATATAGATATAGATACACACATATCTATATATATTCACACACAAAAATGAAAGGTTACAGGGACATTATAGTTAGGTTCACGTTTTGCCTGCACAAAACCATAGAAATTCAGACGTTATAGTTATTATTATACTTATGTTAAGAAACTAAATCTCGTGGCCTAAAGTTACTTAACAGCACGAGTTATAGTTTCTTCAGATAAGTATAACGATAACTGGTGAATTTCTATGGTTTTGTGTGGGTGAAATGTGAACCTAACTATAACATCCCTGTAACCTTTAGTGTTTGCAGTGAATTTGTATGTTTTTTTTACAGTAGAGTAATATATAATTTGATCCGAGGCTATCCACGGAGGATCCGCGTCCATAGATATACAATGTTTTATTTATTTAATAACTCCAAAACTGCTGAACAGATTTACACCAAATTACAAAAAGACTTCTTTCTGGAGCAAGAGCCAACTTTCTGCCAAATTCGGTGTAAATCCTTTCAGAGGTTTAGTCTGTAGCCGTGTCTAAAAATTCCCATAGACATTGCACGGGGAAAAATCATTTTGGAACCCTCTCCAAAACTTTCCATGCAGGACCAGGCAGGAATGGCGATGCAGTGCGTGCAATGTAATTCGTTTTATTTATTTATTAACTTAACTCCGTTTTGCTGTATGCCATAGTTTACTACCCCCACATTGCCCCTCCCCCACCCCACCCCACAATACTCCCTCGAGGAGCTGCCACTGCTCGCCGGTATCCTTCAGGCAATTCAGGACTCGTAAGAGCAAGTTGAGTCTAAAGTGGATGAAGTGCGAGTTGATATTACAATATTGCTCCAGGATCTACGGAATGTTGCTGGCCTTGTGACAGAGTATTGAGTTTCAATGGGGTATACCCTAAGAACTCTGACCTGGGTCAGTAAAGGTAGATACAAAAGTAATGGTCAGAGTCTATCGATTCACTCTAACATCAAATGTAATACATGCGTTCAGTTGGATGTAAATCAAAAAATTTTACTTCCTCTTTCCATCACTTTGAGCGCGTTGAAATGTTACTATATGGATATTATTTGTGTTTTTTCCATATGAAGCTCTATTTTATTGCATCTACATGAGACCTGTGTCCTCAGGCATTTAAATGATTCAATGAAGTAATTGAATGATGCAATTTTCTGTTTGAATAATTTGTTTTTCATAAAACTAGGTACTCATTGATTGGAATTGGGTACCTATCTAACAATGTTCTAAAATAATGAATAAAAATATAAGAACACCACGGATGTAACATTTTTTGATTTACATCCAACTGAACGCATGTATTACATTTGATGTTATAGTGAATCGATAGACTCTGACCATTACTTTTGTATCGGCCTTGTGACAGAGGCGGAGACCAGAGTGTCCACGGTGGAGGATAAGGTTACCACCCTTAAGCTTCAAATCTCTAAACTGCTTTCGACGACAGTTGTGCTTAAGAACGGAGCTGGGAATGCCGAAAATCGCTCATGGAGGAAAAATCGCCAATTCGTTGGTTTTCCAGAAGTCATGGAGACCTCTGATGTGGAGTAATTCCTGGAAGATTGCCGGAGGTCTTGGATCCCAGCTGACAAGCTCTCACCCTTGTTTGTGGTGGAAAGGGCACAAAGGTCCTTGGACCGCCGACAACCCTCTGAGCCCACCCTCCAATTGAGCAAATTTTTGATCAACCACCAGGAGGTGCAGATGCACTCTGACCTTTCCTTTGAAAACCAGCAGATAATGGTCTTCCCTGACTATACCCTTTTGGTCCAGCAGCACTGGTGTTCTTTTGATGAGGTCAAGCCTTCAACATGCAATACATGCTCCTCTTCCCAGCGCAGCTCAAGTTGATCTTCAACTTCGACACTTATTTCTTTGATACCCTGGAACAAGCTTGGGAAAGGGCGGTGGAGAGGAAAAAGTTCCAGTGACCTAACAAACCTGGGAGTCTGGCTCCTTGGTCGAAGGGGGAGCTCCACATCTTCCCCCCAAGTCGGCCTGGTGGAAATGTGCCCAATCCCGGGGGACTCACTCATGCCCCCGTGGACCTTGAAGCTCCTCTGACTCAAAGAAAGGGAATGTGGAGCCTGTGGGTACTGCTCCTGAGAATACCTTGACAGACACACCAGAGCTTTTGAGGTTCAGAGATGATGATTTCCCTGGCATTCCTTCATGAGCCTCTGTGGGTCATTGGGCTCAGTCTAGACTTTTGCGGCTGCCGGGGGTGTTTATGTCTATGTTTTCAGGGTTTCATCTTCATTCCAGGTTCTGTGTTGGTTTGTACTGTTTCTTTTGATGCTTTACCTTACAGGTTTCATGTGGGACTTTACTGTTGGTTGTTCTCAGGTGCTAGGATCCTATTGACATGGTGGACCTCTAGGACTGTTAGCCTTCGGCCTGATTGTTACCATTATGTGTGAGGTTCGGTTGACAGATGCTTCTGGGATGGAAGTAGTGGGTGGGAGGTTTGAGTGTTCTTTTTGTTTTAAGGAGTTTGACCGCATAATTCCTAGTCAGTTTCTCGCATTCGAAGCTGTATGAGGCTTCTGTCAGTAGCACTGCTGCCTTACCTAGGGCTCTGCCCTCCATGGTCCCTCAGATTCCCCTGCACCCGGGACAAACTCAACGTCTTTTCTGTGTTGATGGTAACGGTTAGGGTAATTAATATTTAACAACACAATTCCTGTAATTAATTTTCAAAAAATTAATTTATATCAATCAACAATTAATTATTAATTAATCAATAATAAATAACTTCCCACCCTTTACCCCTACAAACCCCGCAACCTGCAACTTAAATTAATCACACAATTTCCATATTTAATTTCCAATTAATTTTTATCTATTAATTAACAACCAATTCATAATTAATTAATAATGCATTACTTCACACAATTAACACTATAAAATTTCAATTAAATACATATTAATAAATAAAAAATAATCATTCATTTAATATACTTAAATTAATTCCCATCCTATTCAAATAGAAATCCACAACCTGCTACAGAACTAAAAAAGGCAACATTTAATTAAAATAAGAGTGATAAAATTTAACACATATTGAAAAACATAAACAATTCTTATAAAAAAAAGTACATCACATGCATTTAAAATATATACTAACACACATAGCTAATTAAAAAATCAAATTTTCAACAACTATATTTTTGCAAACAATATTATTGACTTCTATATTTTTAAATTCAATATTACTTACCTTTAAATCGATATTCTTGATAACGATATTCTTGCACTCGATATTTCCACTTCATGATATTTCCAACTCGATATTCATGTAGTTTGAATTTTTTTTGTCCCATTACCCTTCTTTCAATGTATAAGGAGGTGGCGGATCATGGGGCATTACTCATGGGATTGGATGAGGCCATGATCGTGCTGATTCCTAAATCGGGCCAAACAATAGGTGTTCTTCATACTGGCCTATTTCTCTCATAAATGCGGATGTAAAGGTGTTTGCTAAGGTCTCAGCCAATCAACTGCAACGTACTTTGTCCCATCTGGTCGACCCAGATCAATGTGGCTTTATGCCTGCCCGTGGCACACAACACTGTGTCTGCAGAGTTCAGGTGGCCCACGCCCAAGCCCATCACCTTCGTGCCCCTCAGCTTTATTCATAGTGGGTTTTGAGAAGGCCTTCAACATATTGGTCTGGCCCTTCCTGAAAGCAGTGCTTGATTGGGCTGGGCTGAGGCCCTGTTTTCGTGCCTATATGGGTCTTTTGTGCCCTTGCCCTACTGCTTGGGTTCGAGTCAATGGCACTTTGTCATCTTCTTTCCCTATCCTTTTGTGCACCTGTCAGGGCTGTCCCCTTTCTTCTCTTTTGTATGCCTTGGTGATCGTGTCCCTTGCATACCTTGTTCGCTATGATGCTCATATCCAGGGGTTGTTCAGGACGGTGGCACTGAGGAGGCCTTGAGGAACATATCGCATTGTATGCGTCCAATATTTAGTGTTCCTTGTGACCCTCAAGGCCTCAGGCCCATGATGCTTGGAGATCCAGCAGATCTATGGGGAGGCATCTGGCCTCAGATTCAATGAGTTTAAGGCCCAGATGTATCAAAGGGATTTACCCATTCTGTGTCTATGGGAAAATGTGTTTATACATATGGCCCTAAATCCCTGCTGGCCCCCATTGCTGTTGATGCGAGTACGTGTTCTTGGTAACCCATGATCAAATTGCATCACCTGTCCTTCAAATACCTAGACATTCATGTTTTGCACCTTCCAGACTTTACCTGGAGTCTTAATCTGCCCCCATGGTTACTAAAATGAAGCGGGACTTGCGGAGGTGGACACGCCTGCTCTTGCATGTCCATGGGAGAATAGCCCAAAATGATGGTCTTTGTATGTCTTTTCAAACTTTCCACATTCAGTCCCCATGGCCATGGTTTAAGTCCCTTGCCACAAGAATACATACCTTCCTCTGGGCCAGAGTCTACCCCGTGTGGCCTTTGTGAACTACCGACAGTCTCACTTTGATGGTGGGATGGACATGGCAGATTGTTACTTCTACTACCAGGCCTCACAGCTGGTTGTGATTAACGACTGGCTCACTTAGGGGTGGGCCTACCCTACTTGCCGAGTGGAGCTAGCCTCGCTTTGCCTAGATAGGTTGCTGGGCCTGCTTTATGGGGCATGGATTTATAAGGCTTTGTGCAGTGGGTCAGGATTGGAATCATTCATATTGGTGTTATCTGGGCAGGCACAGACATGCAGGCATTTCAGGAGCTGCAGGAACAATATCAGCTTTTTGTCACCTAGTTCTATAAGTACCAGCAGCTGTGACAAGCCCTGTCAGCCAATGTTCCCCTAGACATGCAACTCCCAGAATTTAATCCCCTCAAAGTCAAACTTCTGATGAGATGGTTGCACACTGGGGTCATCTCTTTGACCTACCCCTCCGTGATTACTAATGCCTTGGATCACTGCTCCAGAATGCATCAGCAATGTGAGGATTGGTTTGGAGACCTTAAGGATGTGGACCGATGCATGCCTAAAATGGCGGCTCCACCGGGAAGGGGGGGGGGGCAGGGCTCCCAAGTGAACTGTGCCAGATGTTCCTTGCGGGCTGCAGACCTCTTTCATGCCGTCTGGTCGTGCAGGGTATCGTTCCTTCTTGGGAGGGGACTGGTTTAGAAATTTCTGTAATTCTGGGCTACTGGTGGCAAAGGGAGATATTGTCCATAAATAGAGATCCCCGACCTCTCCTATGTTAGTAAAGGGATGGTGGGGAGTGGACTGGTGCATGCAGCAGGAGTGGCCCATCTATGAGGCCCGGGGTTGTCCTCTTAAACTTCAGAAGCTCTGGGGCCGGTGTTGGGCTCACCACTGGCTGGATGCTGATATTGGCTGACTGTCAACCTTCTTGTGTTTTACTATTGCCTATGGGCCTGATTTAGATATTGGCGGATAGGCTACTCCATCACAACGGTGACGAATATCCAGTCCGCCAAAATATAAATCAATGCGATATAATGGGATTTATATCTCTGCGGACGGGATATTCGTCACCGTTGTGACAGAGTAACCCGTCCGCCAAGATCTAAATCCGGCCCCATGTCTTTTGTAATCTTTCTGGGTTTGATAGTTCATCAAACCAAGAAGAATTACAAAAGACATAGGGCCGTATTTAGTCTGTTTTGTTGATTTCATTGTACATTGTGGAAAAATCAATTAAAACTTGGTTATAAAAAATTGCAATTCAAGTCTCCCAATATTATATAGAGTGCTTTCAAAACGGATAATTTGACCACAAGCTTGCCGAAAAATCTATTGGGATCATAAGTGCAAACGTCCAACTTCTTCACAATTTGCTGTTAGAACCACAACAGTTATTGTATGCAGCTATTGAAAATACATACATTTTCATACCTCAAGCTAGATCCAGGGAAACTCCCAAGAGTTCCTATACAATGCTTAAACCTGATGAACACAGGAGCACACAGACTTGCAAATATGTTCTCTTGACGTCATCCACATCTTAAAACTAGAAGTGGAAGCATTCCATGCTTTTTTGTGGGATATCTAACCTCGATATTCCCAATATGTACAATTTATAATACCCCTACCTTCCTCTGTTAAATGTATGTGGCATATTTAGCCATATGCAGACATCATCATATGGTTCAACTTTCTATGCACACTTCTGGGAATGTTTGTGAATAGAAAAACTTGGCCGTTTCATTATACAGGGTTTTTTGTGTGTGAATATGACCCTTTGTTTTCTATTTCTAACATTTTCTTGCTTCCCCAAGCACTGTCATCTTTTTGTGATAACCAGTGTTTCTCCTGTCATTAAAACAGCCTTTGACTGCCTATTAGTGTTGGAAGGCGTCTAGCTAGTATTTAAATCCATGTTCCCCCTGTGGCATACACACGAGTTTTTTCCAAGATATGGTGCGTTATGAACATGAACACGAACTTAGTAATCCTTGTTTTATGGTTTCCATGCATTATTTCTTGAGATGGTAAAGTAATGAATGGATTTCGAAAACACTTTGAAGAGAGTAGATTATTTACATAAGGGTAATCGCATCCTTCAAGTTTCCCTCTGCTCCTTACTTACACGTAACAAGACCAAGAGTTGACTTAGAGCCACAGCTTGATTTTTTTTTTTTTTAATTTGGGAGATATCAATGTACACGAATAATTTCCATCCACTTTTAAAAGGCTACATGTTGAAGCCTCGCATGAATTTAATTTAATTTAATTTGTAAACATACATTCCCCGTTCTGTGGAGTTTTAAGAGACAGCCTGATTTCAGCCTGTCTACTACTCTGGACATTTTTGAGGGTTTTGGTTTAGTTAGTCAATTTTTTTATTAATCGTGATACCTTCCAAGACGATTGTACGATTGTCGCTGACGTGGGAAAATACATACTTTGCCCTGGAGAGTGGAAGAACTACAATGACCTCGGAGAGAGACAAGTAATATAGATCTGTCTCAGAACTACCACGATTGAACATTTTGACCCAGTAGAATCTAAGGTTTCCCCTCTATCAAAGACTAACACTCTGAGAGTTAGTTGACCTTCCAGATCTGCATTAATTAAATCAATAGTCTTTCATTTTATTAGCAGTTTGTCTTGACTGAAGAATACATCTTGATTATTCAGAATGCAGTGGTGTGGTCATCACATTATTCAGACTATGAGGTATAATTATAAAAATAATTTGACACTGAAATTAAATCGAAATGATGGCACTGTGTCTCGAGCCATCCATCCTGCGAGGTTTTGCGCAGATGTGCCGTAAAATACATAACAGAGTGGAGCAAGTGAGATCACATGTCAATAGGAAGTGGCCACATAGTTTGACGGGGGCTGAGGGTTAAGGCGGAGGACGGGGGTGTGTGTTCTGGTACTTTTCGGGAATCCTTGGCCCGCACCCTTCCCTTTGGGCGTGACCTCGGATGATTTAATCAATCTGCAGGCCGAAGCTGAAAGAATAGCAGGGTCAATTTAGCCTTAATCCTTTTGAGGCTGATAATATTGTAGCATTTAGATCAATAATAATTGCACTAATATAATGTCAAGTGACAATTGCGTTTATATATGAAGTTTGTCAACAGTGATATAAAGTCAACATGTCTAAATGTTAAGGTGGGGGGTTCTATCTTTTCGAACAGCTTCCCCTTCATTTTCATGCAGCTTGAATGCATTCCCAGATGTTTGCTTGGAACGCGCTATCAGTGACCGAAATAGCATTTGCCACACTCCAGCAGAACCAGTTGCAGATCCAAGGAGGGTTCAATGAGGAGTGCTGGCTTATTCGGGCATCACTGATCAGCCCTGGCATAGCTGGCACCCTGAACAGAACGCTGGCATCTTTCAACAGTGCCCTTGGCAGGCTGAAACGTTCAGCATCGTATTATTAGCAGCGCCATGGAATATTTTAGCAGAACTGTAAAATGTAATAGTTATCTCCTGAAATATTTGAGCAGCAGCACACATATAATTTGTGTGCCTGCCCTGGCTGATGAAAGCGGCACCTTGGCAACAAAATGGCATCAGTATTTTGAAATTATTTCATTTCCTGGAGCATACATTTTATGTGCTATTAATAAATGGAACATGAACCGCGATAAGCACTATGCTGCAACTTGGTATTATTTTGACCGGCACAGTATTTTTAAATGTCAATACTTTTAAAGGGGCAGACACTGTTCCTCCTGTGGTACAAAGACCGTTCATGTTCTGAACCCAGTGCTTTTAACTGGTTCTCACCTTTCCCACAGGCTCGGTGTGATTCGTTGCTATACAGAACTGAAGAATCGGTGTAGTTAATAAATACCTTTTTAAAGTTTCCTTCACAACCTATGCCTCTTGCTAAATGTATTTGAAAAACGTGTGCTGTAAAATGTACAGTTTGACCTCAATTTGTTCAAAGCGTCCTTGTTGTGAGTGGTTTTGGGCTGGTTCAGTGAGCCCATTGTGTGGCTGTGGTGAAAAGTTTTGCCAAGTGTAACTTTTGTTCTCCGCGTCGCATGACTACAATAAGTTTGTGCAAATCAAAAGGGAGAGAGAGGACTGGGTAAGCCAGTCCGGATCCCCTGGTTAATATGTACTTATCAATAAAGGACTAGCTTCGTTGTGTTTTTAGGGAGACTCAGTACGTACGTATGATGGCAAACCACTTGGTTTGGTTGTTAAGCCCTCACCCACCAACCTAGTTGGTGGCATGCTTCATCATCGGGCCCACCACAGTGACACCGAATGTGTCCCGGGTGTGCTTCGACTCCAGATTACTGAGAGCTGGTATACTTCTCTGAGTGTGCTGTGAGGGGATGTGTAAGAAAGTGATTTAAAAGCTATGCAGTAGGTCCCAGTTCCCGAGGGTATATAAATAACTTTAATATCTGGGCCCACGCTAGCGAATAAAAAGGTAGTCGGACACTTTTTTAACAACACATATCACTTTATATAATTTATAGTTTTTTCACCCACACACTCATTGGTCCTGAGGAAAGCCAGATGTAAATATAAAAGGCCTGGCTGAAACATGTCGACCACATAGGACGTGGGAGCTCATAATTCACTCCACTGCGTCCGACTGCCTTTTTATTCGCTAGCGTTGGTGGGTGAGGGCTTAACAACCAAACCAAGTGGTTTGCCATCATACGTACGTACTGAGTCTCCCTAAAAACACAACGAAGCTAGTCCTTTATTGATAAGTGCATACAATAAGTTTGTAACATAAGAAAATGCTGTCCGTCAGAAGGCACCTTAGAATGTACCTCATGTAATATTGATACACTTAAACAAAACCCCTCAAGAAATTCAGACTCGAGGGATTCGGATACATAACCACTACTGAGCACCTAACCAGAATGCATTGCGAGCACGAGTTTCAGGACGGTTTCTTCAACTTCACAGGAAGGTGCAAGATTGATGCTTCCAGGTATCTATCTGTATAGGCTACCTCAACCCCTTCAGACAAAAACACATCATTTCACTTTGCAGACACGTATACCTCCCCTGCTGGGGCAGAGCTGCAAGACTGCTCTGGGCCATCTCTCAGAATGTTGACTCCCACTGAGGGTAGGGAGGTGGAGGAGGGTAAGGAAGGGAGTTGACTAGTCCCTCATTCACCTGCAGCTAGACTTTCCCAGCGCACAGAGCTCGCGTGGAGCATGGCAAGATCGCCATGCTGTTCAAAGGCACGCAACTCGCCATAGGAGAGAAAGAGTCCTCTCAAGAGGGAGAAGCTAAAAATAATTCTACGCTCATCTCGACCAATGAGAGTATTATTTTGTGGGCTGTCTAGAAATACAAAACTATTACCTACAAAGATAGTTGTGACTGACTATTGATGATCAGGAAGAAACGACCACAACACTTTTAGATTTAAACTTGAAATCAAATTTCCTTCACTTGCCAAACCCTCCTTATAACCAGTGTGTTCCTTACTTACAGCCATTTTCACACCATCAAATAAAATGAATAGAAGTTTGGAGTGGATGAATGTTATTAGGAAAAGTTTAAATTCATTAATAAATAAAAAATGGATGCATTGAAGGATAAGTTGAAAGCTTTTGTGACTTTGCACCTCCTCTCCTGAATGGTGAACATTAACGGTTAAATTGAAGAATTGCCCAGGGTCAGCCAAAAACATCTAGGGGCAGATTTACAAGCCCTTTGCAACACTTTTGCGCCACAGCGGCGGCATAAAAAATGCAGCCAATTTACAACGTTACGCATATAGGGAGATGCGTCACATTGTAAAGCCCTGGGTCACATTATTCCTGTGCCAGGTATAATGTATGCAGGGTGGGTGTTCCACGCAGGAAAGCCTCATAAAAGTGACACAGTGAAATCTACAAGATTTCACTTTATCACTTCTAGGACACCACTGTTTCAAAACCTTACGCCTGCTTAAAGCAGGTGTAAGGATTGACGCAGTGTAGTGAGAATAGACCTCAACATGCATTGCTGGAGTTATGTCGTGCTTGCGACACAACTCCAGCAATGCGTGACTTTTGCGCCAACAGATGCGCCAGAATTTCTGAAGCATCTGTCGATCCTTGCACCGTGGTGCGCCGTATTGCAAATAAGGTGCATCAATGGTGGCGCAAGCGTTTTGTAGGCTGGCACAAGGAAACTGACGCATCTCTACAGATGCGTCAGTTTCTTGTAAATCTGCCCTCTATTTTGCAGAGGCCATCAATAATTTTATGGAAGTGGAAATATAATTCTAGTCGGAGGAGGACCCAAGAGCAGGATCTCCATCATTCATATTACCATTTCACTAGAAGCGATCACTTCTTGTGGTGAAAAAGGGGGTTCCCCTCCAAAAAAACACGTCCCCAGTAATATTTTCTAATTAAACAAATGATGGGGGTAGTTTAATGGTCATTTTGTGTATTTAAGTTAGCATAACCAGGCATCAAATACAAATCTACCAGGCTGTTCTCTTTTTACATTTACCAATGAAGACAACATGAGTGCAATGGAAAGTTATCTATGTGGATGTTTTTCTCTCTAGAGTTTCTTTCTTTTAATTAAATAGTTGAAATGGTATCTGTTCTGTGGTGTGTGCTGAAAGAAATTATAATTTCATTTAAAACTTCCCCTGAAGCTATGGTCTAATCAGTAGCGGCTGGCGAATTTTAAAAATGATCAGGCGGAAATTTAAGAGACAACTGTATTGTGTATGTGAGTGCAGAGACCAACTCCTAAATAAAAAAGAGAAAAAGAGTGGATTCATCCCTTGCAAGAAGCTTTTTAAAAAAGATTGATACAAATAGCAGCAGGATAAGACAGGGACAGAAAATCGGTCAGGCACCAAAATAAAAGGTGGCCCCATTAGTGAATTTGATAGCTGAAAAAGTGGCCACTGTTTGCAATTTGGGGGAGTCTTGAACTTGTAAAGACACGATGTGTAAGTGTTTTGCTAGGTATAGTATATGCTTGTGTGCTTTGCTGCAGGTGGTGTTAGGTTTAATATCAGGGAAATCAACAATAAAAATCATCCCACGAGATCATAAAACAGGTCACAGACAAAAAACTGACCCACAAACTACTAATCAGATCAGGCACTGCCTGATTGCCCTGTAGACCAGTTTGAGCCAGAATGGTGGATTTTACTGCATACATTTACAAAACATTTTTGTGAACAAAAGGAGATCCAAACGGGGCACTTCACAGCACAAACCGAGTCCATAGAGATGTACGATTTGGCTCTGAAAGACGCAACCTGTCCAAATGCCTATCGGAACTGATTCGGACAGCCCTAACGGTTTCCAGGCATCGTAATCAGTCATTGGGAAGTGTATACAATTCGGTTGGAAACAAGGGCTCTGGATTGGATTCGGCAAACCCGAATCCGATTCAGAGCTCTTCCGAACAACATCAGAATCAACCCCTAAGTGTTGCTGTTCCTCTCTGTCCCTGTGTGGTGGGAAGGTTGAACTGCATAAAGTGGAAATGGATGCAGTATACTATATGCCTGACCTGTTTAGTTAGAATGTCTGATTTTGTGACATTCCAAAGTGTTGCTCCTTCCCGCTCCTGTGTACTTGGAAGGTTGAAATGTATGTTGTCATCAGGGCCAAAGTGGGAACCCAAAGCAGCCCTGGCAATGTTGACGGACCAGCCCTCTGCTACTGGGGGCTGATATAGCATCACCGCTGCAAAATTGGCCCCTAGTAACAGAAACGGCCCCTACCACTGCAAAATCGCCCACCCCCACTCTTCCAGCCTCCCGGGGAACCACCCGATGCCCGCTACGGCCAGTCTGGCCCTGGATGTCATTAATGCAAGGAAGGTTCCTCTGTTCACTGTGGTCTGCTGTTGGATGGTTGGCTTACATCTTCTCTCAAATGCCCCTTATGGGAACAAGGGACCACTACTGCAATTAAAAGCAGCGTAGCAGTGGTGTAGCATACATTACACAAGCACCACTGCAAGCAACCTCCTATTTTGGAAGCAATGGGCCCCGTTGCTACTTCACAAGCTGCCCTATTGATACTATGCCCATGCAATAAGCCCAAAGTGCAACTTCCACCTCGTGACAGGAAAGAGATCAATTTCTGTAAGTGCCCAAGATCAATTCACAGGTATACTAGCCTTCTAAATGTATTGTAACCAAAGTTCAGGCTTCTGTTTCGGTGTGTTTCAGTGTGAACTCTGAATCACCCCAACTGCTGTCTAGCACCGACCCCTGCACACATGCCTGCCAATGCATGTGCAATTGGGGAACAGGTTTAGGTTGGGCACTGGGCACTGCATTCCTAAGCAGCATGCACCTCACTTATTTAGGTAACTGTAGAGTGCAACGCTTTCATTTTGCTCCTGGTTTGTAGTACTTCTTTGCTGTACCTTAGAAAGTCTCACCAACACCATACCCTGCACTGACCTTTAGTCTGTCGGGTTTGATTAAGGCTTTCATTCAGTGCTTTGTTTTGAAGAACCACAGATGAATGAAAGTCTGAATCTTCCCTGCAGAACACATGATATACTCCACTGTAGGATGTATGTTTGGCAGGGAAGACTCAGACTTCATGGTGATACTTGCATGCCTCTAGTGCATTCCGCTTAGTATGCAGTTAGCCCTTGCCCATTCATTCGAAGGCCTCCCATCCCTTTGCAGATCTCACAACCCCAGCCCAGAATGAGACTGCCCCGAGCGAGCAGTCTACGGCCCACATCCCCTCTTCCGCAGCCTGGACACTGACCTCTGTGGTGTATGAGGGGTAAGGACTCCGGCCAGTGGTGGCAGCAGGAAGCACACACTCAGGTGGACGGCCTAGACCTAGGCGGCGGTCTACAGCAAAGAAAAGGAAGAATCAAATTGGCTGGTATAGGCTTGATGTCCCGACCCAGGCATATCAAAACGGTTCCATTCCTCTATGTACAAACCAGAGAGGTCAATGACGGACTGGCGGGCACTGGAGAATGATGGCACGGACAAACTGCACATTTCTTTAATTTGAGCTCCAACAAAACCCCTTCCATAACTGAAACTTCTGAACTGTGTGCCCTGGAAAAATTGGATAAATGAACCAGGGTGGTATCAGCTTAATTAACCTGGAAGGGAGGAGTCTTCTGAACCATTGCCCCGCTCCCCACCCCCCAGGCCGCAGTTGTCTATCAATATTGAGCAATACGCAGCAGTATAAGTCGCTAGGTGGCAGAGGTCACTGTCACCATACCCGCTCCAACTTTAAACTCCTCGACCTGCCTCGCCTCTTCCCTTTTGTTTAATGTGCTCTTGTGATCCCGCACCCATTAATATTGATACAAACTCAGCACTATGCCTGACAATGAAACTCATCACACCCACCACCACAGTGTGGTCTGTCTTAGCCCATGACTCCAGGGCGCAGGCAGGCTCACACAGCCAGTGCATGCGCAGGAGGCCATCCCTCCAATCCCACCCAAAGAAACATTCAGCTCATGTTGTCACCGAGGAGCAAGTGATTTTTGTTTCCGCTGCTTTGTGTTTCTTCTCATTCTCCTGTTTCTTTCAAGGGTGGCAGGGCAGCGTCCCTAGCACCCATTAGCAGCAGCCAGTCTTGGGTCTAACTGTACCCATTCTTGCAAAACGTCAAGGACATTTCTTGTTTCTGCAGATGATTCAGAAGAGTTCTTTGTATTTATACATGCAAAGATGTAGTGTCATTCTCTTGCTTTTAGGGGTCAGACTTAATAATGCATTCCGAAGGCATATCTAGCAACGGTGAAGGAATGTAACGTGTGTATGAAAATCTATCGGTTGATGTCTTTATTACTTAATTTCAAGCCATGTCATGAGCTTGTATTTCACTGTTTAAAAATCTGTTAAAAGTGTTTTTTTGAATCCTTTTATTGAATTTCAAACAATACAGAGGTATACAGAATACAGCGAGCATGAGATATAAAGATGACAAAGACATACGGAACGGTATGTGCTAGTAGTGAACAAAGGTCTTCTTAGTATGATATGAAGGAATGAAAAACATTATGAAAACAAGCATTTACAATGCAACGGTTTCGCCTTTGCCAAAGTTAGAGCTATTAGCATTGTAAATGACAAATTGTTTATTTATGTGTTGGTTTTGAAAACAGATAAATAAATGGCATTGTCATTTACAATGTCAATAGCTTAATCTTTCATGAATAAAACTTTGTTTCTTTCCATTGGATTACTTTGATTGAATTGTCTGCAAAATTATTCTGCACATAGGAGTGCTCAAGAGCGCCACCTTACACCTGTGAGTTTTTTTGTAACATAATATATGTATCAAGTGTAAAATAGTCCCTCATACAGAAGATGAAACAAAAATACTCCTGTGGCTGATCCAAGATGTGTCTGATAATATTTCAAGCCAATGTCTGAAGGTTCTTGAACCAAAGAAGCCACAAGCAGAAGGGGGCTGAACCAAAGCCATAGGGAGTATGTATAGAATATATGTTCAGCATGAATGATAGAAGTGTCACTACACGTCATGCCCAATTAAAATGTATTCTGTATGTCAGTAGAACTTAATGGCCATGTACACCCCACTTGCTTTAGAGGAATCCTGACTACCTTTTCTACTGAAGTTACCACACCCATACAAAATCCTGTAAGACTTTCCGAATAGTCTATTGCGCGTTTTAAACAGCACCATGAGTTTTAATTGTTTTTTGAAGCAAGATATTCCCTATGATACTTCGGTCTATTTCTTAGGACCAATCGACCACTTTTCTTACTTTAAAGGCGCCCTGGAAGGCTGCCTGCTGCACATTCTGTTCACAAATTCTGACCACAGTGAAATCTTAAAGCTCTCTTTTCAATGGCCTCAAAAACATTTAAATGAAAACATGCCCGAGAGAAAGTTTGCAGGGGGTAGAGGGTGCTAAAATGATGACAAACAGATTTAGAGCCTTAATCCCCTGTGCACTTTAAATTGTTTGCAGGTGTGCCTAACACATCAATAATTAATCTGTTCCCTTCCAGCTGGCAGCAACAGACCAAAAGAGGGGCACGCGCGGCGCACTCAGGAAAAGCATGCAGCAGAACAGACTTGTATGACACATAAAACGTAAACACGCGAATAAAGACTAATTTTGGTTCCAAGAAGAAGCTTACCCTCATTAAAGGTGACGGCCTCGTGAAATGTAGTTTTCTTTATAAATAGGCACCGCTGGGAGGGTGGCATACATTCCTACACAGCTAAGTACCCAAGGGTTGTAGTTATTTCGTGGCTGCTGCTGGGTTCTCTCTTCTAGACGATCATACACCGAGACAAGTACCTCACCCATTAAACAATTTAATTAAACAAGAGCATAGGAACGACAGGGTGTACCACGAAGCCAACATGTCCTGCGTTGCGAGAATCTAAAAGAGCAGCAACTGCTTCCTTCTCAAAACTGGTATGTGCATTGTAGATAATGAGGGTGTAAGAAAAGACCTCCTGCATCTGTTCAATGTGTACCTATTTTATGTTCGTAAAACGCACTTGGGATATGCCAACATAACTGTTCAGCCTACAAGGTCGACTCCCTCCCAACAGCCCGGACAAAAAACACCTGCTCCCAATGCAATCATTTTCTTCACAAAGTAATGCACAAACGCCAAGCGATAAAAGAGAAATCTTAAAATCATGGAACATGGGGGACTTTTGGCAGAGTAAGGACTGCACATTATCTAAATAAAAGTATTTCTTTCACATGCAAAGAGATTGGGTGCAGGTTAAATATAAAAGATATAAACCTCGTTTTCTCCTAAAAGAATAAGCAACATTACACCTCAAAATTCAATCTAGCTTTATAATTTTTAAAAAACTGTTTATGTAATTGAGAATACTTGCGTTTTCATTGATACGTGTTTGAGAATAACAGAAGTACTTCAATACAGAAGTGCTGTCTTTATAGCCAGTTAACAGTGGTTGTGGGCTGGCTATGGAATGTCGTGTTCATTGTTTCCTGTCTTGTTGAAAGGGGCTTAAAACCTCAACGCGGTGAGTGGGATGAAGATGAGAAACGTAGGCGTATTTAATTCTAGCTTGAGTAAAACATTTGTGGGCTGGGGGCAGCAGTGTAAAGCTGCTCAACATGTGAGGGCTGGGAGGAATTATGTCTTTAATATCGGGTGCTAGAGATTACAACATGGCAAGACCCAATAAACCCCATTTAATACATTTTTAAAAGCCCTCCTGATTTAATTTCGTGTGTTTTATTTACCTGTTCCCTTTTGATGAACTCTCTAACACTCTGTGCTTTTTTGCTCAGATAATTAAGCAGCTCCGAACAGCCATCACAATTACTCCGTGAGCTAATACAGCAATAACATAAAAAAAACGCGCGGGCATCCCGCCCCTGCACACGCACAGCGGCTGGCCTGGCCTTCGCGCTTGCGTATTACCCACCCCAACACTAGAAATATTTATTTTTAACCCCCGCGTAATTTCCACACCCATCAGTCTGAACACAGCAATAGGAAACAGAAATAGCGCCGGGGCGGCCCTTTCGTGTATGCTTTCTCTGTTCCCATTGGTGATCTGTTGCCTTCTTGTGTTACTCAGTACCACAGCCTGCCTTGGGATAAGCCCGCCCCCAGTTCAACCATGCCTGGCCGGTGCAGTGGACACAAAAAAAAGGACAAACTAGCTTCTCCGTAAAATATATTTTAGCCCTTAAAACCCCTTTCTCAGTAATTACTCTTATTTTATTAGAAGGAGCGCACAGAAACAGTGTTTTTTTGGGGATACGAAACCACCGCAGACGTAAAGCTCATAGGAAGTGACGACACAGCAACAAAGCTACAAAGCAGCGAGCAATGATTTGTTGTTGAACGAACACTTTTCTTGTGTGTTTTTCCCGACTTTCGTGGGCGTGCCCTGGTTGTGCCGGATAGCCTGGCGATGTAAACAAGCGTTAATGTGTGTATTTACTTTTGGTGACTTACCTATCAAAATACCTGAACGCTTGTCCCTATTTTCAGGCATATTTTTTTAGATTTTGGTTAACGATGATTTTATCTGCAAACTGAATTTCGAGTTGTAAATTGTATTTATATCGCGCTTAAAATCTAGAAAAACAAGTCAGGTCCCGGGCCGTGCTGTGATTGGCTGACGTCACGGGGCAGCCAATCACAGCGCGGCCCGGGGAATGACATCACGGGGGTGTCCCGGGCCGGCAGCCAATCACAGCGCGGCCCGGGACAAAGGGGCGGGGCTTAAAAAAAGCACCAGAAACGCCCCCGAATCGCGTTTTCGAGAGAAAGCGCGATTGACAGCCTCTGCCTCCCAATGGCTAGCCTCCATTTATGGAGCTAGCCAATTGGAAACAGAGGCTGTCCTAACCTCACTACTAAAAACAAAAGATTTCGACTGGGAGGGGCTTCGCTCCTCGCCAAAAGTCGAAACCTAAAAAGGGGGTGGGGGAACAGGGAACAGAGGATTTGGTGTAAGTTAGTTATTCTGCAGCACGTGCAATAGGAGTGTTATGTCAGTGGGGTTTTGAGTTTCGTGTTGCTCAAGTGCCAACGTCAAAATCTGCACTGCGGTGTAATGTTTTCCTCGAATTGCTGAAGTTGTTTCAAATTGTGCTTCTGATAAAAGATATTGTGAATGAATGTGATTTATGTGCAAATGTGTTCTGGATTCATGTGTAAGATTAGCAGATGTATGGAAAGCCAAGATCTTGAGATAGTACTAGACTGTCTGCTGAAAAGTCATGTAGCGTCACATCTGGTTATAGGTTAAACTCCTAAGAAACCTGTTATGGTTTAGCTGTGTAGGAATCAATCAGGGTGGTGTTGTTTATTTCTTTATGCATAGGCAATGGACGCACTGACCGAAAGGTGGGTTAGTGTTGATCAAGAACCGATCTTGGTGGGATTGAAAGTATACAGAGTATTTTTTCCTTTGAATTTCCATCCAATATCCTGGTTGTGAGACAAGTTATTTGTTTTGATCTGCGTATTGCATTGTAAGTCTCGTTTTTAAATGGTATTGCGATTGGGTGACATATATTCGTGTATTGTGAGCTAGATTGCAATTACAAAGGGCGCGCTTTTGAAAATGCCTGCGATTTCTCTAATGGAGGAGATTCTCCATCCCTAATTGGAAGCCCGCCCATGAGATGCTGATGGTCCATGGGTCACATACATGCTTAATAATGGAACAGAATTACTGCGGACAAAAAAAAGCTACAATTGTAGCAGGGTTTCCGTTCTCCCACAGAACTGTGCATAGAGATCTAGAACCTTAGTGAGTTAGGATGATCCAAAACTCATCTCAGTGTCAGGAATCTCCTTACCTAGCTAGCTACAGTGTCTCATGGATCATTATGGAATGAACCATGTCTTAGACAAACCAGAACATGATCTTTAGAATACCTCAGGAATCGTGGAACACATGAACACTCTTTCGTTATATAATCATTTCAAACCAAAACTGGGAGTCAAAGAACACACATGCAAGTTTGAAATATTTATTATTCAATGCAAAGTTCTCAAACGCAGTATCTTGTATAATACCAAAATGCAGATTATAAAAATCAGAGTTAGCAGCATAGTCACTAATCCATAGTAAGCAAAAGGTGCTAGCATGTTATAATGCAAAACCTATAGAATCGATATCACCTATATTTCGCGCACCCTATCTAGTATATTATTTTATATCTAAGAAGGTCTCATTCGGGCTTTAGCAGGGCGGCCCCATACCTCTCAATGTCAGTAGGAGCAGTTCACATCAACAGCTACCAGCTCTCTCCATGCGCAGCACCAAGTGTCTTCGTTCATTCCGTGTAACTCTATCTTAAACCCGCGTAGAGCCCAAAATGTTGGCATCAACATTATTTGTGTTATGTCTAATGTCTAATGTGGTGCGAGGATCAGACTTCTCAGCAACCTTGTGTTAGGTTAATCTTAGAGTGTGCAGCTCTCAGTGTGCAGACAGTTGTACCAAGTGTACTAGGCAAAGCTGATAGCATAGGAATAACATATTATTCTCAAATAAAACACCTCACCGCTTCTAGGGTGAAAGCTACAACAACAAGTACGTGTCGTGTGCAAAACTGAAGCCGAAGGCAAAGCGGCTGTTTAAACATGTAATACACTCATGCTAACTTAACGCAATATATGTAATGAAGTATCCATATGACACCCCCCCATTGGTCCGAGCACCGCCAATCATAAGGGAAAAGGCAATACTAAATCAGATACAAAAATTGAAAGCAAAATTCAATAATCTTGAGCTAAAATAAGCTAAAAATATGTATGAATGAATATGTATGAATGAATATGTATGAATGCCTACAGTGGCCTCAAATCAAAAAAAAAAAAAACAAAAGTCTTGAACCAAAAGTCTACCGCCAGGTCCAAAAATTATGAAATGTATGACCAGGTCGCATCCTTTCAAATGTTTGTAAGAGAAAAAACCAAGGCACTTATCCGATATCCAAAGTCATGTGCCACTTAGACGTTATCTCCAGCGACATCACGTGAGTGAACTTTCCATCAGCTGAACATAGTCCATCCCTCCACTTCAGCGAGGGGAAAGTTATATATCACCAAAAAGCATTCCCTCCAGGCATCTCACGATTGGAAAGTATATGCAAAGAAAGTTGCAACAGCCTCCAGTATGAAATCACTGCCATCATCCGAAAATAGTTCAGCCATCCAATTTAGCAATGGGAAAGAACATACGTGCTCCTCCAGCATCGGATCCTCCTGCAACGTCAGAGGACAACTCGGTGGGTTCACCAGCTCGCTGTGTGTCAGAAAGGCATGCGCCGCTGCAGAGATCTCCCATTGGCCCAGGACTCCATTTATTGCTGCCAAGGCCATAACTCTCTCGCCAGAACAGATCAGCTCGTGAGCCACCACGGGACGCATTAGCTGATCAAAATCGACGTCAGGAGCAGTCCTCAAGCATAGGCATAAATCAATGGCCCAATCGAACTCGCAGCTCAGGCAGTGAAAGACAGGTTGGACACACGTGAAGTCGGTGAACCGAAATGACAATCTATAGGCCGTGCTTAATGCTGCAAGCGGCAATGTTCCATAGTAATTGAGCATCCGATTACGACACAGGGTCAGGAGGCGTTGAACGTCGTCTTGCGCAGGATGGGCATCCATGTTTTATGAAGAAAAACACCAACAGAAAGCCTGCGGCCACAGCCAGCAAAACAGGTAGTCCACCAAACAAACTCGAAAAAATAGTGTGGAAAAACGTGGGAATGATACCAAGAACTTTTTCAAACGTAGTCACGAGGCCACTGCTTACTAGTTTAAAAAAATGTGCAAGGCCAGTCGTTGAAGAAGCATTAAAAATCTGGTGTACCAGCTCGCAGAAATGAAATGGCAAATCAGTGTTTAAGAGCGCCTGCACTTCTGTGCGGGTGTTGGCTATGTGAAGGACATAAGTTTCCCGGGCCGAACTCAGGGTCACTTGTTTCTGAGACAAAAGGGCCCTTATTCTGCTTAAACCATTGAATTTCGCTTCCAAGGTTGGGATCCGTGGCCAGATGGAGACATCTGAAGAGCCATGCGTGGGTGGTTATAGCACGTTCTTGCAGCACACTACACGCTCTGATACCGTAACTATATAAGCCACACCAATTAATAAACCACAACATAATTCGTTGTTTAAAAGCAAATAACTCCCATTAGCTAATAATGTAAATGTGGGCACTACTGCTGGAACTGGCGTGCCTTTTAAAACACATGCTAAATTTGGGCGGTCCTGATTACAAGAACCGTGTAACTGAATGTGTCTGCATATTAATGAATGGTCAGGTGACTGTGTGCATTCCTCACCATTAAGATTAACCTCTTTTCCATCTTTCAGACATCTGTATGTGTATGGTAATGACCATGCCTCATGTAGGAATGCATTGCCTAGCGGTTCATATCGTCCTATAGCAATATAACGCATACAGTTAGTAAATTTATATAAAGGGAATGGTAATGTAATTAATCCATGAATAAGCCACGTGGCAGTAGTGGTTTCAGCAACAGAGAAAGGCAAGGACTCTAGCTTTTCAATATGTAGCATAGAAAATGAAGCATCACGCATTGAAAGCATGCGCTGTTTCTCAGTAAGATTAAAAGGAGCAAAAAGGGATGAAACGTTCAATGAGATCCAGGGAACTCGACCAGCCTTAAGAGTCTGTAGCGTCCATGCAAACTGCATCACAGAACGCAATTGATTTTGACCATGGTATAACGTGGACACTTCATCATGTACAATATCAACAACAGAAGAAACAATATTATCCAATGTGTAAATTCTGGAAGAAAGCATGTTAATACTGTTATCGACCACTGCAAGCACTTTTTCCAAATTTGCTTGATCAATAGCTCTCAGGCGCTTTGCTGCCTCAACTTGTGAAAATTTCCAAATCTCATTGTATATAGCATAAAGAAAGCGTTTAGATCTACCCCTAGCTGGGCCTTTTATAAAATCATTTAGGTCTATATTTTCATTCAACTGGGACAGATGCAGTTTAACTGCAGCCAAAGTGGAATGTTGTAACCAGTTCTGACACAATTTTCCTACTGAATAAGTAGTAACAGTGTGATCTGTTTCAAACCTGGGATCTGGCCTGACGTGTGTAAACCCTTCAGACAAACCCAAAAAACGACGTTGGCAAGCATCAGAGCTCCTCTGCCACAAGAGCCACCCCTCCGGGTCGAAATGGGAAACATTAAAGGAGGAGTTCTGCAAAAGTGCTTGTATCTCACTGATGGATGATGTACTGAAATTACTCCAACCTGAATATTCTTCCAAATCAGGGATAGCAGGGGTATTTAACTTTTTAGATGTAGCCAATCCAAAACATGTTGTTTGGGAAATAGATGAATTTAAAAACAACATGTGATTCGGGATGAGACATGCACGATGCAAAGCCTCAGTGCCTTGTACCTGCCAATCTTTGGTACCCCAAACCGATTTAAGGTCAATAGTATCCTTCCATAACTCATAGCCATCTACAGATAACCGTTCTAGAAAGGACTTTGAATACAGCAATTTTGTATCAGTAAGTCTGACTTTAGGCATGAATTTCTGGTTTACTTTAAAATAAAACGACTCAGGATTTGATTGATTAAAGTCTGTAAAATAAGAGTATTTTCCCAGAAACGTACTTGAGCTCCCCTGTAAAGGAGCAGGGCAATGTTCCCACTGAGTGTAATTCACAGGAACCCTCCTGGAACTTGTCTTGTGTAAGAAATGATTCCCATAATGTTGAAAGCAAAACAAATCACCATAATTGACAGAATCTAAGTACAAATCCTCAGCATCAAAGGCCGCATAATATTTCAAATCAGAGAACAATGCTTCTACAGCCTGAAGATCCCAGTCATCAGAATGAATATTTTGCTTAATCACATCTCCCATGTTTACTCTAAGCACATTAGGAACATTAATAACTTCTGTGGGGCCATGTATCTGAAACCTAACCGCATCCCACACAATCCCATCAAGGACTGGCCAAGCAGTAATCTGTACTGAATGTAAGTCTCTCTTTAGTCTGTGTACTGAATGTGAGGAGGACAGAGGGGCCAATGTTCCATTAAGGTACCGAATTCCTGTTCTTTCTTTCACATAATGGCCATCAATCAAGCGGAAAAAATAAAACACAAAACCAATTGACATAAAAAGATAAAATGAAAATAGTATCAGCCAAACGTAGGTCCAAGGGGGAATTAAAAAATGTTTTTTAAATAACGTGGCATATTTTGCAATAGTCGATGGTTTCTTTGAAAGTTCCGAAACAGAGTCAAAAGAGAATCTGGACTGGTTAGCCAAACGAGCATTTAGATCAGACATAGATAAATCAGCAGGATCTGCATATGTCCGCTCATCAATGTTGGCAAGAGGAATTGTATTTAATAAAGGATTGGATAAAGCAGGCATCTCGAGGGACACCTCCTGATCTGCACCAGATGTAATAGCCAGCACAGAGTTCCTCACCATGGAAGGACAGGATGTAGCCGGTGTCATACTATGAAGAATCGGCCACCCTGTGTATCTTGACATTGTCAATAGAAATAAATCTGTTTTCTTTACGACCTGGAAGTGGTGGTAAAATGACTGTTCTTGTGCCCTTCACTCCAAGGACTCGAACCGGCGTTCTAAATGAGGGACCAAACTCTTTCTTGTTATCGATCTTCTCTCGAACCAGTTCTCCAACTTGGGGTAGCCAGCCAACTACCGGGATCTGCAACGCATCATCCGACGTGGAGGGCAAGTGTTCCTTTGCAAGACTGTCTCTGGTCTTTTGTAGATCCTGTAAAACATTGCAATGTTCATCTACGTTAAAGGCCGCGGCCTGGGCCTGGCAGTCTGCACCATCAAGGTCAGGGACGTACATCTTGATACCAAAGAGCATTTCGTATGGGGTCCGCCCACCCAGAGACCTTCTAGGGAGATTATTAAGCGCACGCTGCACGCCATAGAGGTGGGTCAGCCAGTTTCTACCAGTGCCTATAACACGTGCTGTCAAAGATTGCTTTAAGTCGCGGTTCATTCTCTCTACTACAGAATTGCCCTCAGGCCTGTAGGGACTTGAAAACTTCACCTGTACTCCCAACGAAACCATAGCATCCTTATACGCCTTAGAGGCGAAAGCCGGACCCTGGTCCGAATGGAAAGTACCACAAGCAAAGATTCCCACAAAGACACGCAAATCCTTAATGACAGTTCGCGAATCAGCGCTTCGATGCGGCCATACCCACACAAAGCGTGTGCATGAGTCAACTGCTACTAAGATGTATTTACAAGCAGTATCAGAAGAAAAAGGACCGCAGTGATCCAAATAAACGCAACCAAGCGGTTTATTAGAGATGCACAACTGTGTCTGAGGCGGACGCGCAGCAGTAGAAGGCTTAATCTGCTGACAAATGTCACACATAAGGACATAATCGCGCGTCTGTTTGTACAGTCCCCGCCACCAGAACCTCTGTTGTAGCTGAGATACAGTGGATGAGACGCCCGCATGCGCAGACGCCACACCTTCATGAGCCGCTGTAATCAGAGAAGCTCTGCGATCCGAGTTGGGAACTAAACGCTCTCCAACTTCGGGAATTTTCACATAAGGAACCTTATCGGGACTTAAGTGGTATGTGTACTTCGAAGGGAACCCCGCAGGATATTTACCTCCCTTCGCTGTGGCAGCAACAGCCGCCAAGATGTCATCATCTATTTTGCTTTTGGACCTCGTGACCGCTGCAACTAAGTATTTTGATACCGCTGACTTCGCTGCTTCATCAGCAAGCGAGTTGCCAACAGCGTGGACTCCCACGCGCTGGTGGCCGAGAGTATGAATCACAAACACGAGCGGCAGTTTCTCTTTAAGTTCCGCCACTCGGACCCAGATCATTTTATGTTTTATTGTGCTACCCTTGGAATCACGAAAATCATTCTGAATCCAAAAAAACAAGTTCTCATTGTAAGACTGGACACAGTAGTAAGAATCACTTACGATTAAAGTCGTCACACAAGGATCAGCGTACTCCAATGCAAGCATAAGAGCACGAAGCTCTGCCAACTGTGCGGTACACTCCCCTAGCGTTTGCGTGTGCACAACACTGGACTTGAACTCATCGTTCACCATGGCACCGACCACAATGGCGCAAGCGGAAACGTAGGCATGTTTAGAGCCATGCGCAACCTGCGCCGAACCATCCGTGTAAATGATACAGTGGAAATCCTCCAACGGTCTCATTGCTAAAGGAGCAGGATGAACAAATTCATACTGTAAATACTCCTGCGACCGTAAAGCGGCGTCAAATATAAACGTGACATCCTGAGATGTCAAGGATGTAGCCCACTGAATCCACCGAGGGTGCAAAGCTTTAGAATTTGGTACACTGGCTTTCGTGACCGCCTCCAAGGCTGGACACGGGGTGACAACCAACATGCGCTTTCCCTGCGACAGGGCACGTTCCTTAAGAATTGCCATCTGCACAGCCGTTAAAACTTTCTCCACAGTGGAAAAACGCAGTTCAGCCGAAGTGTACAAGTGTGACTTGTAAGCAATAGGTACAGTATCCCCTTCATTAAAAGTCAGGTACGTGAAACCCACCGTCCCAGGGATAATTCTTATCACCAGGTTGGTCTGGTTATCACGAGTCTGTAAGTAGTCAGAAGCCAGCATATCAGCCTGCAAGGACTGCAGAATGGCTGAATGCTCAGGCAGCCAGCATGATTTGGAAAAAGAAGGTTGTACCAAGGCATATAAAGGCTTGATACGCTGGGCATATTCCGGAATGTATGTCCTCCCGAAATTTAAAAAACCCAGCAAAGACTGTAATTTTTTCAGCGTTGTCGGAGAGCGCAACTGCGCGCACTTCTCCAGGAACTGAGGAGCCAATCCCTTTCCTTCATGGTTAAGTTCATAACCTAGAAACAACACTGTGTACTCCGCAATGTGCGATTTTGCAAAGTTAAACTTGTAACCCATGTCTGCAAAGTTACAAATTATGCTGTTTACTCGACACAGATGCACCCAAAGCTCGTCGTCTGTGAGATAAATATCATCCACATATGAACATGCAACTGGATCGAAACTCTCTAAAAGAGAGACTATGCGGGCGGAAAACACTCCAGGACTATTTTTATATCCCATTGGGAGTCGATTAAACTTTTTTTGTACGCCGCCGCATGTAAAACTGGTCCATTGGGAACTTAGACCATCTAATCTATGTGCATAAAAACCATTGGAAATGTCAAGCGTGGTTTTGAACCGTTTACGCTCAAGACTATTCACTAGGGCAGAGCCGTGAGTATTCTGTACTGCACAGTTACGGCAATGCGAGTTCAAATGCCGGTAATCCAAAACTAGACGATAAGAGCCGTCCGGCTTGTTAACAGTAAAAAGGGGATTATTCATTGGTGACACACATGTTTCAATTACACCTTGATATTCCAATTGTTCAAGGATAGCCGCGACTGAAGCTTTAGCTTCACGTCGTATGGGGTACTGGGGTTGTGGCTGAGGCTGTGACCGTAAAGGAATCTCATGGCTAGGGGACAATTTATCCCAGCCACACTGATTTCGGTACACAGCCGGCGCAAGCGCCAGAGCCCACTCTTCTGCAAAATGCAGCGCTTCCACTCTCGAGACAGTGTGCGCGAAACTGGGGAGGATTACCTCCTCCCCTCGCGGAGCTGCGAGAACAAAAGGTGGGGGCCAGTCAGCCTCCGAAAGCAAAATGTCATACGTATCTGAAAGATTTTCCCAAAACACCCCTTTTACAGTTCGCTGCATGTCACCTTCGATTAACAGGACAATTTCAAAAAGCCTTTCAGGGGGAGCAACATGTGTATCAGCCGTTTCGATTACAACATAAGTGTCAGTCGCTGTCACCTTCAACAGTGGACGGAGGGCCTCTCTCACTATGGTAATCTCCGCCGCGCTGTCCAGCAAGGTCAGAGCCCACGTCAGATTCCGAAGCCGCGTTCTCACTATCTGGGGCATACCGATGCGCCGTTAAGGCAGCGACTTTCTTCTTGGCAAACTGCGGCCTCTTTGGCGTAGAGTCGTCCCGCTGGTCCCCTTCACTTCGCGTGCGGGGCTGGCCACGTCCTTGCTGACCACCCCTGCCCCTGCCGCCCCCTCCACCACCGGTTGACGGAGCCGATGAGTCCTGAAAGGAACGAGGAGAGCGTTGGTCAGATGCCTGATATCTTTCAGGCGATTTAATCGTAGCGCGATCGCGCAATTCATAAACACGCTCTGACTGCGCAGGTAGTGAAGGTGCCGGACTAGAAACCTGTGTCTGTTGTTGTTGTTGCTTACCCTTATTCTGCTTTTTGGGCCAAGTTTGTTTTATGGACTTGGGCTGTCCACTTGTTTCCGAAGACTGCCCCTGGGGCTGCTTCTTTTCTTTTTCAAGAAAAACCTTCGCACCCTTAGAATTGCGGCCAACCGTTTTATAAGCCGCCACAATAATTCTCGCCAGCTGACGGGGTTTCTCGGCATCGGGTACTAACGCCAGACCATTGGCCACCTGAAAGTTCACTGCATCCCCTTTTACATTGGCAAGGATAATACCGCAAACTGTCTCAAATGAACCGTTCAGGCGCATACCCAACTCAACCGCCGACTCAGGTCCGTGATCATCCTGAACACGTTTGAGGATCACAGACAGGTTCGAAACCGATGGTGTGCCAAAGCACCTCGAGTAAACCGCTGCAAATGTCTTACCCCATGTCTCACAGTCAGCAAGTTCCGGGGCTATTTCCTTCGGTAAACTAAGCGTAAGAATCCGGTGTTTTTCACTCGGAGTCGTATTAGGAAACACAGCCTCTAACTGGTCGAATTTCTCGGCAAGCCAGTAAGGAAATTCATCCGTACTATCTGGCTTTCTGCCCATAACGGAATTCACCAAGACAGGACTGATTTTCAAACCAGCCTGTTCTGCTCGAAGCTGCGCACCTGCGGGAGCTGCGCCTTGAATATTACGACTAATGTAATGAACAAGCGCCCTAATCACGCCAACCGAGACCTCATGAAGACGCCTCAGGTCACCTACGTTACAAGTGGCGCGATTAGGATGAGGAGTAAATCCACCCAAGGCGGGCCAATTTGTGCCCGGAATGGACAAAGGACCTAACCTCGTAGCGTTCAAAGAATGGGGTAGGGCGCCACCAAACCAAACTCCGTGCTGCCAAGCGTCTATAGGTACTTCCAGTGCCCTGTACGGAGCATAAGCCGCCGGTACTGCCGAGGCAGTGTATGAATGGAAGACGCCCGAATTAGCGTCCACAGCCGGAAATGTTACCCAGGAATAAAATAATTTGTACGGGTACGCATGTTCCGCACTCACCACTAGAACCACAGCCAAGCCGTCCACAGGGACATTGTATGTCCGCAAGTGGTCGCGAACCGCGATGCGGCTATGCTGCGCAATTTCCACGGCCATGGTAGCAAAGGAAGCGAAAAGAGACAAAGAACAATTTATAGCACAACTGGGTAGTAATTCAAAAAAACCGTTTACTGAAGAATTCAAGCTTGAAAAGACCTATTTCAAAAATAGGCAGGTTTTTCCGACACCACCGTTTACCGGAAACGGGTATGAAGGTGTTAAGGTTTTGAATGATATACTACTCGAGTGTCATGAAATACGGCCAACCAATCCGTTGGGCGCCATGTAGCAGGGTTTCCGTTCTCCCACAGAACTGTGCATAGAGATCTAGAACCTTAGTGAGTTAGGATGATCCAAAACTCATCTCAGTGTCAGGAATCTCCTTACCTAGCTAGCTACAGTGTCTCATGGATCATTATGGAATGAACCATGTCTTAGACAAACCAGAACATGATCTTTAGAATACCTCAGGAATCGTGGAACACATGAACACTCTTTCGTTATATAATCATTTCAAACCAAAACTGGGAGTCAAAGAACACACATGCAAGTTTGAAATATTTATTATTCAATGCAAAGTTCTCAAACGCAGTATCTTGTATAATACCAAAATGCAGATTATAAAAATCAGAGTTAGCAGCATAGTCACTAATCCATAGTAAGCAAAAGGTGCTAGCATGTTATAATGCAAAACCTATAGAATCGATATCACCTATATTTCGCGCACCCTATCTAGTATATTATTTTATATCTAAGAAGGTCTCATTCGGGCTTTAGCAGGGCGGCCCCATACCTCTCAATGTCAGTAGGAGCAGTTCACATCAACAGCTACCAGCTCTCTCCATGCGCAGCACCAAGTGTCTTCGTTCATTCCGTGTAACTCTATCTTAAACCCGCGTAGAGCCCAAAATGTTGGCATCAACATTATTTGTGTTATGTCTAATGTCTAATGTGGTGCGAGGATCAGACTTCTCAGCAACCTTGTGTTAGGTTAATCTTAGAGTGTGCAGCTCTCAGTGTGCAGACAGTTGTACCAAGTGTACTAGGCAAAGCTGATAGCATAGGAATAACATATTATTCTCAAATAAAACACCTCACCGCTTCTAGGGTGAAAGCTACAACAACAAGTACGTGTCGTGTGCAAAACTGAAGCCGAAGGCAAAGCGGCTGTTTAAACATGTAATACACTCATGCTAACTTAACGCAATATATGTAATGAAGTATCCATATGACACAATGTCCTACGTACGGTACATTTAAAGTGACAAAGATTGAGAATTCGGACCACGCCATGCTTGAGAGAAGGTGGAGCCTGCACCTGCACCGTTTGAAGCCTTAAATGAGTGAGACCATGTGGCAAATGAAGGAGTACTTAAGAAAATGCTAAAAGGACACATTGGCAAGGCTTTCATCCACTGGATGGGTGTGAAATTGCATTTATGGAAAAAGGCATGGAGGCAGGAAGTTCTAGAAACTATAGGTGCTTTCCAAGTAATTAAAAAAAGAAAAAGAAGACAAAAGATGCCATAAATGAGGACAATCAAAAGAATGAGAGTTACTCTGAGGGAGAGGATGAGTTTATGGTCAGACTGTTGACTAAAGTGAGACCAAATTCATATAATAGAGCTCATGTGCAAGCACAGGTGCCGAAGGTAGGGACAGGAGAGCTGAGTGTCAAGAAAGATGAGGCAGTGCATATTTCGTGTTCACATGGTGAGGCGAGTAGGGTGAAAATTAATACTTATAGTCTTTAAACAGATTTAGAATTAATGACAGACACAGAAGCCAATAGAGACACCATTTCATAGTACAAAAAGATGAATTGGCATTATTTGGGTGCAGAAGTAGAAAAAAACATGCTCATAAAGCCTTTGTAAAAAAACTTCAAGAATTGGCCAGAACTCTTAAAGTGGATTTGTCACAAAAGAGAATTCACGATTCATATAGGATAGGTTTGTTCTTGAGAGAATTAAATAATCCAAAACCATTGTAAAATACTCTCATAGAATTAATAGAGACAATCGTCAATTCTGAAGACTTGACAAAGTTTCAAGAAGCATGGACAGATCAACCCGACAAGCCTGAGGAGAGGACAAATAATAAAAAGAAGAACAATGCGAGAGTGAATCATTCTAAATGTGATGTGGTTCAAAAAGGGTTTCCATTGAGATATGTGTAAGAAGGAGTCTATGTACATGTACCCTGGTCGAGAAGTGATCTTCATATATTTATTAAGAATTTCCTGAATCTCAGAGAGGAGCCGTGAAGTGGTATACATACGTGGAAAGGACTGTGTCTCTTTCAAAAGTGCTTTGGACAGGTTGGATGTTTTATTTCCGATTGTTGTACCTAAATCTTTATGGACTGTCTGTACTAAGACAGTGGTACAGTCTCCAGCAGAAGAAGCACAGAGAGAAGCCCCTCACAACAAGTCTTCTCCAATTGTTATGAAGAAATATAAACAAGTTATTGAGAATTTCCAAACAAATGTTTGCCGGAAGAAAATGAATTGATCAAAGATTATGAGAACGACACAAGAGCCAGGTGAATGCATATTATGAGAGATTAAGGCAGATTTACAGACAGATTAGTGGAGATGAAGATTACGTGAGACGGTGTTTCTGGATTTGTTTCAGTCGTATTGGGATTGCATACAAAGATTTGTTTGCATATTCAGAAAAGTGTGATCTGTTTGCAGGCAAATATATGGATGAGATCCTGGCATACGCAAAGCATTGTAGTGATTGTTATGATGCTAAGAAACTCATGATGGCTCAAATATTTTTCCAGAAGAGTGGTTAAAGTGGTTTTCAGGCGTCTGCACCTGGTTTTTGTCCTGGTGCTGGAGTTAATGCACAGGGCAATGGTATGCAAATTTGTGCTAATTGTGGTCCCTGTGCAGAGGCTTTGGGAAGAACATTGTCAAATCAGTGTGTGAATAATGCTTAAAAGAGGAATGGCCTAAGACTGCCACTTAAAAATAGATTGTACGTTTAATCCAAAAAGATTTCCAAATGACTCACAAATTGTTCCCCAAAAGCAGAAAAATATGATTCAGATGTCACAGAATGAGACGGTACAGTCAACTGCAACTGCCTCAGCCCTACTCATTGCGTGCGGAACATAATCAATACAAGGCGCTTCAATGGTTAAAAGCCTTCAGCTCCATTTATGCAACAGAATAATATGCAGGGTTTTCAAAACAGTTACAGATTTCGGCAAAAGCCTTCTGTGACTAATGAGGATTTTTCACAATTTGTAAGAACAGTCTGAGTTCTTACATGACCCAGTTAGGCACAATCACAGTGCCTATCGGGGTAGGAGAATTGCATGCTTGGTGCAGTCCTAGAGGTAGACTGGAATGGCTCTTTTGTGAAAGAAGTAGCCAAAGGTTATCCAGTATCATCAATAGCGGTGCTACCCCCTCCACAGAAAGATCATGGGAATGTCCAGGTCTACCCCTATCAGGAAAAGAAGTTTAGGTTATAGAGATTTCAAATAAACAAGTGTCTAATGCGTTGTTAGCTCATGTCCCGTAAACATTGGTCAAATTATCAGTAATCACAAATTCATAATCAGTGAGAAGATTTAAGTTAATTTGCTAGGAAGGGGTTTGTGTTGCTAAATTAATGGTATCATTTACTGTACTTCAGATGGTGTTTTGATTCAGACAAAGGATGAAGACTCTGAATTTAAAATAAAATCACAAGAGCCAAGAGTTAATGTTTACAGATTATACAGAAGAAGCCTTAACGCCATATTTAAAACATACTGAGAAAAAGAAAATTTGGGATTTTTCAGGAAAAGAAATTAGATTGATCAAAAGTGCAGAAACAGTGCAGATCACTGTGAAACCGAATACAGTATATCCACATACTCCTCAGTGTAAGCTTAATCATAAAGCAGAGGAAGGGATTGCATCTTTTATCAATAAAACTATTGGACAAGGTATTTTAGGAGAAATGTTAGGGAGCCCTTGTAACTCTCTGTTCTTAAAAATAAAAAAGCCTAGTGGAAAATTGAGGCTAGTACAGAATCTTCATAACATTAATGACATTGTGAGTCCTTACTGTTCTGTGGTACCACATTCTTTGGTAATATGCTATTAGAGTCCTGTAGAAGCACAGTGGTTTACAGTGATGGATTTGTGTCAATCATTTTTCTCAGTTCCTCTTAATGAAAATAGTCAATATATCCATGTGTTCAGATTCTGCTGGAGATTTGGTTCGGTGTAAGATCCCACAAGCCTGTACGGAAAGTCCTTCAATCTTCTTCCAAATCATGAAGAAGGATCTGGAAAGTCTACATTTACCCTGTGATTCAGTGTTAGTTCAATATATAGATGATTTGTTAATCGCTGCCAAAACGAGAGACAGTTGTAGATTTGACACAATTACATTGTTGAACCACCTAGTCAAAAATGGGCATAACATGTTTCTTGGTAAGTAACAGTACTGTCAGGAAGAAGTGATTTATTTAGGACACTAGTTTGAGAAGTGAGCAAGGATGGTGTCCATAGAATGCATGTCTGTGACTCTGAAAATGAATCCACCAACAGCTGAGAGAAGTGAGAATGTTTCTAGGGGTGGTTGTCAACTGCTTTCACTGGATTCTGAAATTTTACCTGATTGCAAAGTTTTCAAAGAGGCTGACTCACAATGATGTGAGGATCCCGGTGCCAAGGGGTAATAACTGTTTGCAAGTCTTCTTGGAGAATAGAGGCAGCTTGTGAATCGCTCTTTCTTTAAGGAATGCCACATTTTGAGAACTATTTTTATTTATTCTATTAAGAGAAAGAAGGGTGGGCACTCTCAGTCCTCACTGAACAGCATGGGGATGGGGGGAGGGTGAAGAGGCCCATTGCAATTTATTCTGCTACGCTAGATGCAGTCCTCGACCTTTAGAACTCATGTGGCCCCAGTTCATGCAATCGTCCATTTGATAATTGATTAATGAAAAGCACTGACAATAGTATAGACCAGAACCAAGGTGCGTAAATTAGTGAATATGCTAGTGCAGGTCACACATTGTTATCCCTGTCTTGCTGGCAGGAGGCCACACTCAAAGGAGAAAGCTATCAGATAGGCCAGAAATAGATCTGTAATTACATGATTGAATTGTTGAACCCTAAAAGAGATCATCCCTGACCAGCCGTGCTGGACAAAGAGGAGGGCCTTTCTACTCTTGTATGCTCACAGCATCCTCCTGCATCGGCTTGAGGAGATTGGTGTCGGTGGTCAGGCGCTGCAATGGTTCCGCTCCTTCCTCGACAATCGTTCCTTCTGTGTTGCCATCCCTCCCTTCAGGTCCAATTTCCAGCCTCTGGCCATGGGGGTTCCGCAGGGGTCCTCGCTGAGCCCCACGTTGTTTAATCTTTACGTGAGACCGCTGGCTGATGTCGCCAGGCAGTGGGGCCTAACTTTGGTCTCATATGCTGACGACACACAGCTGGCGGTTACTCTCAGCGGGGACGCGGAACAGGATGCCCCCAGGTTCCAGGATGGACTGAAGGCGGTGGCTAGCTGGTTGACGGGAAACTGTCTCCAGCTCAATGCCACTAAAACTGAGGTAATGGTTGTCGGAAGGGGAGTGGAGTTGTGGGGTGACCAATGGTTGGGACCTACCCCGACTCCGGTGTCGGAGTTGAAAAATCTGGGGGTCTGGCTGGACGCTGGCCTCTCTTTTATGGGACACACCAAAAGGACAGCAGCCTGTTGCTTCGGCCTGTTGAGAGGCTTAAGACCTGTGCTCAAATTTTTTGATGCACCAACCAGACAGCTGGTAATCCAGGCTACTATCATCTCTCGCCTGGATTACGCTAGCTCTCTTCTGGTCGGGGCTAACCAGGCCGAGCTTACTCGTCTGCAACGGGTTCAAAATGCGGCGGCCAGAGCGATTGTTGGCCTGCCCAGATTTTGCCCAGTGGCGAGTGTTCTCCGCTCCCTACACTGGCTCTCAGTGAGGAAGCATATTCTCTTTAAGGTCCTTTGTCTGACCTTTAAAATCCTGAGAGGTATAGGCCCCGACATTCTGGCCAGCTGTATCTCCTTCTATGTTCCTGCACGCGCCCTCCGCTCTCAAGGTCAGGCTTTTGCTGTAGTCCCAAGATTTAGGCTCAGCCGGATGGGAGGTCGCTCCTTCAGTGTAAAAGCTGCACTTGCTTGGAATTCTCTTCCGGTTGATATCCGGTTGCTGGAGGACCTCATGACCTTCCGGAAAGCAATAAAAACGTATCTGTTTTAACTGTTCCTTTTAGTCTTCTTTTTCCTGTTGTGTTATGTTCTCCTTGTCTATGCGCCAGGACGCTCCTTGGCTGGAGTAGCTGTGCGCACAATAAAAAACTTTAACATAACATAACATAACATGTGCCAAAAAGTAAGGCCGATAAAAGCAAAATTAAAGAAATAATTTGGATATAAAGCATAATTGTAAAATAAAGAAATCATTTGGATATAAAGCGTAAGTGTGTGGACTCCAAAAACCCATGGTAGCAGCTACAATAGGATGACGACCTGAAGTGGCAACAGATCATTTTGAAGATTGGCTATGGCATATTGAGAGGCAGAACACTCAACCCGGGGCCAGAAGGAAGCAGGCTGTGCTGCAGTCCTATTAGCCTGGGGCTGCTGTGCTGTACTTGGTAGATGCTCCTTCCTTTGTGGGCAATCTAGAGAAGAATAAGGCAGTTTATCGCAGATCTATTGAATTCAGATATTGTGAAAGTAATAGATACAACCAGAAACATCTAATAATTGCTGGCTAGCTATAGGAAAGGAGTAAAGACATAGCACCCCGGTAGCATCAGTGCGTAGGTTCATCCGGTAGGTGGGGGTGGGAAACATTCAGTCCTCGCTGCTGATGTTATGGTTAGTGTAGTTATGGTCGTTTCTAACTCACTCAGTGCTACTCAGACCTCTTCAGAGTGCCTGCTGCTGAATACTTCAGTACCAGCAGTTCCCTGCCGGCAAGTTTCAATGTGTCTATTTTATGCAGGAATTCCAAGAGCTTTAAAATCGCTGTGAACAAGGGATGCTTTGTGTGCGCTGGAGTTCTGGCCGTGGGGTGTCCCATTAGACAGTGCACTTCACAGCGAATGTTCTCCCCACTCAGCTCTGGAGGTTAAGCGTAACTAGTACGAATCTGAACGGGTGCAGCGATCCTAGTGGTATCCTGTTATTAACTGCCTTAGATAGCTTGGTACCTGAGCACTAAGGCTTGATCCATTAGTCACAGAGTGCATTAAATGCTGTAAGTACCTGCAACCAGGTCAGCTGATACAACATGGAAGTGATCGGACCCTAAGGTTTTAGTCCCTCTGTGAGCCTGGCTGAGAGCACTACAGCTACCTGCGACCCATGATGTCTTGTGCCGGTATTCCTGCGGCTGTAGTAGTACCATAATAAATATGTGACCAGATCACCGCCTAAGCATGATGTGCCCTGTGGTTAATTACCAGGTGCGGCTTAGTCGTTGACCTTCATCACTGAGACCTGGGTTCTCATACTTGCCACTTGCCAACAAATCACTTTATTATGAACAAATCACCTTTTCTCTCTGTGTCGCATTGTAAATATATGTCAGCTGAAGCAGTATGATGATTAAATATGTGCAAATTAAAAAAAACGGTTCTGTTAATACTGTGCAGTTACACACTCCCATTTCAATTCTGGTCATCAGCTGGTTCTTTCCTCTAGTTTTAACAAACCCCACCTTTTCCACACACTTGCAAACACAACTGCAGAATTTAGAAAGGACTATAATGGACACCCTACTCTCCATGCACCACATGCTAGGTGTCTTCAGCCTACCTTTGAAAATATATGTGTAAAGCAATGTCACCTCAAGTCAAGTCAAGTCAAGTCAAGTCAAGTCAAGAGATTTATATAGCGCGCTACATACCCATAGGGTCTCAAGGCGCTTGAAGAAGGGTGGGGAATTACTTGTCGAATATCCAAGTTTTAAGTTGCTTTCTGAATGCTAGGTGGTTCTGAGTAAGGCGAAGGTGAGTGGGAAGTGAGTTCCAGGTTTTAGCTGCCAGGTAGGAGAAGGATCTACCTCCCATGGTGGTTTTGTTGATGCGAGGTACAGTGGCAAGGGCCTGGTTGGAGGATCGTAGCTGGCGGGAGGGATGCGTTCGAGTTTTTTCTGGAGTTTTACGGTGGTACCGGCGTATAGGGTGTTTCCGTAGTCCAGGCGGCTCGTGACCAGTGCGTGGGTGACCGTTTTTCTAGTTTCGGTGGGGATCCAGCTAAATGTTTTTTTTGAGCATGCGAAGAATGTTGAAGCAAGATGATGAAACGGCGTTGACTTGTCTGGTCATCGAGAGTGAGGAGTCCAGGATGACGCCCAGGTTCCGTGCGTGGTCCGTCGGGATGGGTGCTTTTCCAAGGGCCTCTGGCCACCAAGAGTCATCCCAGGCAGAGGGAGAGGTGCCTAAGATGAGGACTTCTGTTTTGTCTGAGTTCAGTTTCAGACGGCTGTGCTTCATCCACTCGGCTACTTCTTTCATTCCTTCGTGTAAGTTGGTTTTGGCGGTGATAGGGTCTTTGGTGAGTGAGAGGATCAGTTGAGTGTCATCAGCGTAGGAGATGATGTTAAGGTTGTGTTGGCGAGCGATGGCCGCAAGGGGGCTCATGTATACGTTGAAGAGGGTGGGGCTGAGTGACGATCCTTGTGGCACGCCGCAGATGACTTCAGTGGCCTCTGACTTGAATGGTGGGCGGCGGACTCTCTGGGTTCTTCCGGTGAGGAACGAGGTGATCCATTCCAGTGCTTTTCCTTGGATTCCGATGTTTCTGAGGCGCTGTAAAAGGGTGCTATGACAGACTGTGTCGAAGGCAGCGGAGAGGTCGAGGAGGATGAGGGCGACTGTGTCTCCATTGTCCAGTAGAGTTCGAATGTCGTCTGTTGCTGCGATGAGGGCGGTTTCAGTGCTGTTTTTTATATGTTTTGCTGGTTTTGTGCTTTGGGCACTGTGCCACTGCTATTCAGTGCCACAGTTCAAATGCTCCCTCTGTTAAATTGATGTACTGATTAGTGATTCCATGATTGGGTTATTTGATTTACTTGTCAAACCCTAGTACAGTGCACCATGGGTGCCCAGGGCTTGTAAATCAAATGCTGCTGGTGGGCTTGCAGCACTGGTTGTGCCTCCCACAGAAGCAGCTTGTAAAGTGTGACTCAGGCCTGCCAGTGCAAGGCCTGTGTGCAGTCTGTGACTCCCACGTCGTCTTGGCAAGTGCACCCACTTGCCAGTCCCTAAAACGTCCCTTTGCTTCATAATAGACACCCCTATGGTAGGCCCAATGGCAGGGTGCATTGTAAGTATAAGGTAGGACATGCTCTGGTGTGTGTAGCATCTCCTAATAGTGAATTACAGCCATTTTTGTTTTTCACTATTGCAAGGCTACCTGTTCTCCATAGGCTAGAATGGGCAGTTAGATTATTACATCCTTATAATCCTAACTGATTCAGGGAACATGGTAGACATTCGAATTTAATAAGCCTGAACTCAAAATGATAAAATACATCTTTTAGTAAAGTTGGTTTTAACATTCTGTGTTTGAAAATACCACTTTTAGAAAGTAGGTATTTTCTTGCCTAACTGTCCAGGCCTCTCTGCTAGGTTGTATATTCTTTGTCTGGGTTTGTGAGTGACAGGACTGGGGAATTCCAGGAGACAGGCTGGGGCAGCCAAGTGGTGAATAGAGAGATCTGCAACTAGATGGGAGGGGGGAGTTGCCCCTGGGACCTGAATAGGGCTGGGCCTTCCCTCTACAATGCTGTCTCCACCTCATGTGGCTTGTCTGATGTCTCTGCCCTGCACTGTGAAAGGAGAGAAGGAATCTTGTCAACAAAGTGCACCCGGGCTGTGCCTTCCCTCCCCTGTGATGGCTCCACCTCCTGTGGGACGTCTGATGTTTCTGCCCTGCACTGTGAAAGGAGTCCTGTAAGCAAAGTGCTCAGGAACTGGTTTGAACTAGTCAGAGGTCTCCCTGCCTTCAGAGAACAAAGTATTTTGGGGTATAAGTATTGGGACTCAGATCCAAGAACTTCAGATCACTTCTGGGAACAAGAAACCTTTTGCCAAGGAGAATAACCAAAGGAATCTGCAGGAGTTTGACTACACCTCTGCCAGTGTGCTGTTTGCTGGGTTGGCCTGCAGTGGATTCTTCATTGCCAAGGAAAGGAGAAGGAACTTTTTAAGGACTTTCATCATCTACAGAATATTTTCCAAGGGCTTGAACTGTGCTTGCCTCCTGCTGAAGTCTCAGGGACAAAAGACTTCACCTCCAGCTCCCCCTGTGAATTTTCTTTCTTGGAATTCTATCTACAGAGATTTGCGTGTCGCTGGGAGCTGGTAGCGTGACGCACCGAGAGAAAGCGTGTTAGTGCCGTAGCGGAAATCATCGCATCGCCGGAGAAGCGCACTGCTGCTGCATCTGCCAGGAAGCGTGTGTTCATCGAAGCAGCCTGCTGTCGCATCACCGAAGAAGCGTGACGCCATTGAGAGAGTGGCCATCGCATCACCAGAGGAGAGTGTCTTAGGGCCTGTCGTGGCCCCAAAGTCGTCACAAGGCTGCCAGGGCATAAACGCATAGTCATCGCATCGCCGCATCAAGGGCACCATCTTCTCGCATTGCAACTGGATCATCGCATCGAGGTGTCATCTTGCGCATCGCAACGGGCCCGCAGGCCAAGAATCTGCGCATCATCCCCGCACCGGTAAAGATCACGACGCATCCCCTACTCTGCGCTAGCATTGCGGCAGGACGCAACCTTTCCCCCGGATCACAGAACCGACGTATCTACTGCAGTGCGAGTCTTTTGTTTGTTTTGTGTGACGCATCCAGGTACTTTGTTGAGAACTATGTCACATTTATCATCAACTTGAACTAAGCAACTTTTATCATCTTTAACTACATGACTGCTAAGGCAATTCCCCTCCTGTGCTGGAAGTTCCAATAGTCCATGGATCATGACGAGCTCAGCTCGTCATGACCACACGACCAGTGTACTGCATGACGAGCTGAGCTCGTCATGAGCAGCAAAGGGGTTAAGTCAACTTTAAGTATAGTATTGTGGATTTTTGTCATTTGTGGTCTTGTGTTAAGTCTATATAAAGAATACTTATTTTTTATAAAACCTGTGTTGTGTCCATCTGTAGTGTTTTCACTGTACTGCTGTGTATATTCACAAATGCTTAACACACTGCCTCTGAGATAAGCCTGTCTGCTCGTGCCAAGCTACCAAGGGGGTGAGCAGGGGTTATCAGAAGTGTAATCCCCTTGTCCTGATTTAGAAGCAATGTTCCCTATAAGGTCAAAGGTGTACACCATTGCCAACTAGAGACCCCCAGTTCTAACATTGGCCATAATGAAGATCTGCCTTAGTGTATCTTCAGTAGTAATGGTGATATCACTATAGTCTTAATCACATGCATGCAGGACTGCTATGAGACATTTCTAACCTCCTTAGGTAGCAGTCCTGCAGAATAATAGACACCACTGACAAAATTAAAGAATATTGCTCCAATAGACATCTAAACATAACTAATTTAGTTGCTACAAAGTCACTTGAGTCACTCTGACTTGAGCAGATTTCTCAAGCAATGCTTGTAGAGATGTGTGAATAATAATATTAATAATAAAGACATTTATAGAGCGCATGGTTACGCCATCTCGGCGTGTCCCTGCGCTGGGTGAGAGGAAGGCGTAGAACGTCTCAGCAGAGATCTTTACATGCTGCCAGAGAATAAGTAGGTTTTCAGCATCTTTCTGAACTTGATCTCGGAACTTTCCAGCATGAGTTTTTGTGGGAGCTTATTCCAATTCTGAGCACCCCGGACCGGGAAAGAGGGACCTCCCATCCTGACCTTCTTTACCTTAGGGATCACTAAAAGCCCGGAACCAGCGGATCAAGGGACCTCCTAGGCTCATATCCGGTGATCAAGTCGCTTAGATAGGATGGGCAAGCATTGTCAAGAATTCGATGACGAGTACATAGTGTCTTGAACATAACTCTTTCCTTCACTGGCAACCAGTGCAATGCATTGAGGGCTTTTTTAGAAGCCACCTTCCTAGGCTGATTAAGAACCAGCCACGTAGCTGCATTTTGCAGAACCTGCAGTTGACCAAGACTCTTATCCGTGGCCCCAAGATACAGAATGTTGGCATAATCGAGACGCGATGTTATGAGCGCATGTACCATGGTCTTTCTTGCCCCTATCGGGAGAAGATCCAGTGTTTTACGCAGAGTTTTCAACACACCAAAACACTTGCCAACTACCTTTCTTATGTGCCCTTCATAGGAGAGAGCCGGCTCAACCCAAACCCCCAGGTTTTTCGCCTCGGTACACGGTACAGGGGTTGGACCCAAGCTCGAGGGCCACCATTCTGTCGACCAGCTCGCAGTACTGCCCCCCACCACCAGCACCTCGGTTTTGCTGCCATTCAGTTTAAGACAGTTCTTATCCATCCAGGAGGCAAGCTCCTGCATGCAAGCCCTAACGTTGGATGCAGCAATCCCAGGAGCCTGTGATAGGGAGATCAGCAGCTGAATGGCTTTCCTTTTGCCCACAGAAGGATTTGGAGGCCTTTCACAAAGATTATGTTTCTGTGTTGTGGTACTAGTAGTCTTTTCAGCTTTTAGTTTAAACTAAAATTCTGGATTACTACCCAATGAAACTGTAACCATCATTGTTCTTTGAACATAAAACCATCATTTTTAGGTCATAAACTGTGATAAAGACAATCAGCAGGAACAGGCACTGCTGGAAGGAGCAACACTATGTGTGGCTAAGATCTATCCAAAGATGGCTTTGCACGGGCTCACTGTGTCAGGCGTGATCAAGGGATGGAGGGAGACCTCAGGGATAATGAGGGGCTGCCACTGACCCGTCCTCCTTCAATGACCCCAGCAGGACATGTGATCCACTGGCACATGCACAGCTCCCCACATCACAGTAAAGAGTACATGTTTTGAAGGATGCTTGCAATCTGCTCCCATCCTCAGTGGGACCAGGGCTGCTGGGCTTGTGGTTCCAGGAAGCCTACATGTTTCATGCTGAAGGCACATGCTGGAACTCTTCTCCCTACTGCCAGGAGGACCACGCCTAGTGGTCTTGGGGTTCTGTCAGGCCTTTGTGCTCTGATGGGCTGGGCATGCTTGTACTTTACTCCCCATCCCCACGGATGCAATGACTGCCTTACTTAGTGTCCAAGTAAGCCTTCAGGTTATGTGCTGGGTTGGGACATACTGTGCTCTGTACTCCATAAGGGCATGTCTGCCAAGCGTGTGGCCCCATTAGACTTCATGTGCAGAGCTGAATGTAGGGGCATGTTAAAGCTCTGCTCTACAAACAATTTGGGTTTGACTGCCAAGCTCGAAGACCTGGCTATCTTTCATGTGTTGTGCTAAGGGTCAAAATACGGGCTCTAGTGTTCATCACCTGAAGCAAGAATGAATCGCTCTATAATAACATTTCCTTTTTTATCTTTTTTCATCCATCTTTCACATGAATTGCCCTCTCCACTTTGACACTAATGACCCTCCTACTTCTCTCTTATTAACCCTATCTGTCATGATATTTGATCTTTTCTCTTCTACTCACTCCTTCACTCTTATTTTATCCACCTTTTCTTACCATTTTTTCCATTTTCTTCCTTTTCTCTTTCCTTACCTTCATATCTTCAATCCTCCCTCAATTCTCTAATCACTCTCCATCTCTGTGCCCTGTCACAGCTTCATCTTGTCCAGATCCTAGAATGATTGATCATGTTCACTAGACAATAGCACCACAGTTGTGAAAATGATGGCCCTGTATTTTTCAGGACTTCTGGTGAAAGGACACAACCATGTCCACAGTTTCTACTTACTCAATAGCTAATAATATTTACGGGTCTAAGTGAGTTCACTCTACCTTTCAAATTGCCACAAAATATCACAATTATTTAAAGTTCAAATAAATAAGTTTATCCTTATCACCCAGCAGCTCAGAATTTTTACAGGGGCGGCCTTAGGCATGTGCAAGCTGTGCACCTGCACAGGGCCAACAAACCCCAGGGGCCTCCACGCCAATATATATCCTTAATATAATAATCCTCTGAGGATGGAAACATAGTTGCGTGGCGGGGATTTGGCTGCCTCAGGCTCTGTTCCACTTCCTAACACTCTGACCCCCCTCCTGAGCTCCGAGGGGCTCCACCACACCTGGACCCCCCTTCCGGGGTCCCCTACCCACGCTCCCTGCCCAGGGCCACCATGAGCTTAGAGCCGCCCCTGATTTTTATATTGATGACAGGACATAAAAGTTGTTACAGACCAGACTTTAGATCTGAGATGAGGCAGTTATAGTGACGAACGCCTGATACTCCCTAAAGTGCATTACTATAAAGGATTTAGCGTGCCGCGAGTGCATCAGGACTTTAAGCAACCAGTGGAGTGAAAAATCCTGTTGATTTTTGTGCATTTTGGTGAATTAACTTCAAATTGCCTGTTACCTCGATTTTAAGGTGATGAAACTAGAGGCTGGTTTATTGGAAATTGCTACAGGTCCGATTGAGTTGTCCAGAGGCTTACAGTCAGTTAATTTTGTCTGCTTCAAGTTTGTTCCCATACCCTTGTCCTGAGGAGGCCAACATGTAAATGAAGGCCGAAATGCGCCTATGTCGACAGTTTATGACAAGAGGAGTCCAACTGGATTTGACAAAAAAATTCCTATGATTGAAAGCACATTTGAAATAAGGTCTTTAAAGGTGTGGTAACCTCGTGTGCATGGAGGACGACCTCATAGTGTATTGCCTTTATTCAGTCTCCAAACATTGTTTAATTTTCAATCGAGTGGGTAGAAGGAACTAATTAATTTTGTTTTTTTGTTGATTTGTGATGTATATGTTGTTTGTATATATGTTTGTATGTTTTAAAAGAGAAACAAAAATAATGATGATTATTTTCCCAAAAATGTGTCTATGGTATGTGGTTTGTTGTCTTGAATAAGGTATATGAATTAAAGACAGGACTATGTACTGTAAATAGGGTAATATGAAGTTCCCTATGATTTAGTAGATATAGATATTTCTTCCTCCTTGCCATTTCCTTTTTCCTTACTTTTTGTAGTATTTTTACCCAGGTATAGGAGGGTAATTTGGGTAAACCCCAACATATTTGTGGCTATAAAAGTTGTTTACAGCACCTACTGCACCACTTTTGTTTCAAATGGCTAAGTAAGAAAAGTTCAACTTGTGGAGCCTCATATTGTAGGAACATCTCAGTACCAAGTGCATTAGCCCACTATATTATTGTATTATTGTGTTATGAGCGCATGTACCATGGTCTTTCTTGCCCCTATCGGGAGAAGATCCAGTGTTTTACGCAGAGTTTTCAACACACCAAAACACTTGCCAACTACCTTTCTTATGTGCCCTTCATAGGAGAGAGCCGGCTCAACCCAAACCCCCAGGTTTTTTGCCTCGGTACACGGTACAGGGGTTGGACCCAAGCTCGAGGGCCACCATTCTGTCGACCAGCTCGCAGTACTGCCCCCCACCACCAGCACCTCGGTTTTGCTGCCATTCAGTTTAAGACAGTTCTTATCCATCCAGGAGGCAAGCTCCTGCATGCAAGCCCTAACGTTGGATGCAGCAATCCCAGGAGCCTGTGATAGGGAGATCAGCAGCTGAATGGCTTTACTTTTGCCCACAGAAGGATTTGGAGGCCTTTCACAAAGATTATGTTTCTGTGTTGTAGTACTAGTAGTCTTTTCAGCTTTTAGTTTAAACTAAAATTCTGGATTACTACCCAATGAAACTGTAACCATCATTGTTCTTTGAACATAAAACCATCATTTTTAGGTCATAAACTGCGATAAAGACAATCAGCAGGAACAGGCACTGCTGGAAGGAGGAACACTATGTGTGGCTAAGATCTATCCAAAGATGGCTTTGCACGGGCTCACTGTGTCAGGCGTGATCAAGGGATGGAGGGAGACCTCAGGGATAATGAGGGGCTGCCACTGACCCGTCCTCCTTCAATGACCCCAGCAGGACATGTGATCCACTGGCACATGCACAGCTACCCACATCACAGTAAAGAGTACATGTTTTGAAGGATGCTTGCAATCTGCTCCTATCCTCAGTGGGACCAGGGCTGCTGGGCTTGTGGTTCCAGCAAGCCTGCATGTTCATGCTGAAGGCACATGCTGGAACTCTTCTCCCTACTGCCAGGAGGACCACGCCTAGTGGTCTTGGGGTTCTGTCAAGCCTCTGTGTTCTGATGGGCTGGGCATGCTTGTACTTTACTCCCCATCCCCACGGATGCAATGACTGCCTTACTTAGTGTCCAAGTAAGCCTTCAGGTTATGTGCTGGGTTGGGACATACTGTGCTCTGTACTCCATAAGGGCATGTCTGCCAAGCGTGTGGCCCCATTAGACTTCATGTGCAGAGCTGAATGTAGGGGCATGTTAAAGCTCTGCTCTACAAACAATTTGGGTTTGACTGCCAAGCTCGAAGACCTGGCTATCTTTCATGTGTTGTGCTAAGGGTCAAAATACGGGCTCTAGTGTTCATCACCTGAAGCAAGAATGAATCGCTCTATAATAACATTTCCTTTTTTATCTTTTTTCATCCATCTTTCACATGAATTGCCCTCTCCACTTTGACACTAATGACCCTCCTACTTCTCTCTTATTAACCCTATCTGTCATGATATTTGATCTTTTCTCTTCTACTCACTCCTTTACTCTTATTTTATCCACCTTGTCTTACCATTTTTTCCATATTCTTCCTTTTCTCTTTCCTTACCTTCATATCTTCAATCCTCCCTCAATTCTCTAATCACTCTCCATCTCTGTGCCCTGTCACAGCTTCATCTTGTCCAGATCCTAGAATGATTGATCATGTTCACTAGACAATAGCACCACAGTTGTGAAAATGATGGCCCTGTATTTTTCAGGACTTCTGGTGAAAGGACACAACCATGTCCACAGTTTCTACTTACTCAATAGCTAATAATATTTACGGGTCTAAGTGAGTTCACTCTACCTTTCAAATTGCCACAAAATATCACAATTATTTAAAGTTCAAATAAATACGTTTATCCTTATCACCCAGCAGCTCAGAATTTTTACAGGGGCGGCCTTAGGCATGTGCAAGCTGTGCACCTGCACAGGGCCAACAAACCCCAGGGGCCTCCACGCCAATATATATCCTTAATATAATAATCCTCTGAGGATGGAAACATAGTTGCGTGGCGGGGATTTGGCTGCCTCAGGCTCTGTTCCACATCCTAACACTCTGACCCCCCCTCCTGAGCTCCGGGGGGCTCCACCCCACCCGGACCCCCCTTCCGGGGCCCCCTACCCACGCTCCCTGCCCAGGGTCACCATGAGCTTAGAGCCGCCCCTGATTTTTATATTGATGACAGGACATAAAAGTTGTTACAGACCAGACTTTAGATCTGAGATGAGGCAGTTATAGTGACGAACGCCTGATACTCCCTAAAGTGCATTACTATAAAGGATTTAGCGTGCCGCGAGTGCATCAGGACTTTAAGCAACCAGTGGAGTGAAAAATCCTGTTGATTTTTGTGCATTTTGGTGAATTAACTTCAAATTGCCTGTTACCTCGATTTTAAGGTGATGTAACTAGAGGCTGGTTTATTGGAAATTGCTACAGGTCCGATTGAGTTGTCCAGAGGCTTACAGTCAGTTAATTTTGTCTGCTTCAAGTTTGTTCCCATACCCTTGTCCTGAGGAGGCCAAGATGTAAATGAAGGCCGAAATGCGCCTGTGTCGACAGTTTATGACAAGAGGAGTCCAACTGGATTTGACAAAAAAATTCCTATGATTGAAAGCACATTTGAAATAAGGTCTTTAAAGGTGTGGTAACCTCGTGTGCATGGAGGACGACCTCATAGTGTATTGCCTTTATTCAGTCTCCAAACACTGTTTAATTTTCAATCGAGTGGGTAGAAGGAACTAATTAATTTTGTTTTTTTGTTGATTTGTGATGTATATGTTGTTTGTATATATGTTTGTATGTTTTAAAAGAGAAACAAAAATAATGATGATTATTTTCCCAAAAATGTGTCTATGGTATGTGGTTTGTTGTCTTGAATAAGGTATATGAATTAAAGACAGGACTATGTACTGTAAATAGGGTAATATGAAGTTCCCTATGATTTAGTAGATATAGATATTTCTTCCTCCTTGCCATTTCCTTTTTCCTTACTTTTTGTAGTATTTTGTAGTATTTTTACCCAGGTATAGGAGGGTAATTTGGGTAAACCCCAACATATTTCTGGCTATAAAAGTTGTTTACAGCACCTACTGCACCACTTTTGTATCAAATGGCTAAGTAAGAAAAGTTCAACTTGTGGAGCCTCATATTGTAGGAACATCTCAGTACCAAGTGCATTAGCCCACTATATTATTGTATCAATGTAGGGCCTGTTACAGCAGTGCTTTCTAGCTACTCATGTAAACAAAACAGAAAACGTTTTGGGAGAGAATAAAAGCACAATCACCTGTGCCCAAAAGTGTGGTGCTTGTGCCTAAAGTTCACTCAGATTACATCAGTTTACGCAGGATATTGGAAGTAGGCAGGAGAGAGGCAGCACGTGTTGCGTGACACAACAGTAGCATGTGTTGGCAGTCTCGCCACAAGAGAGCCTCCTGTGCTGTTTCAAGAAAATTAGCTAAAGTCTGTTCACTTTAGTCAAAATCAAAACGTGTGACATGGGCAGATATGCTTTTACATATTTGGCCACCCGTTAAGCATAGTCTAGCAGCAGGAAGAAAAGAACACGAACCACTATGTACATGCATATATTCACACATTTTTCAATTACTTGTATTGAGATGGCAAAATCCTACCGGATTGTTTCTGCAATATGGCGTCTCTTAAGTAGTTTGATGAGCGCTTGAGGTGGTCTCTTGGGATGTAGTGGTTGAGTCACAGGTACCCCTGCTCTTCACACATCCATGCATGAAAACAGCCAGGATCCTGGCTGACTTCACACCTGTCCCAGACAAACAATTAAGATGAGAAAGAGATGCTGCAGGCCCATGTGAATCATTAGGGAAAAGAATGAAAGCTGGTTTTCTTCTTGTCAATCGGCCCGAGTGGTCCATCGGTCTACCTTGGGAGGGCCTGGTCCTCCCTGTATAACCGGATCTGATTGCCTCAATGTTCACCTTTCTTCTAGTTTTGGGTTTGCTTCATATATAGAACACACAGCCCCGGCTAGACAAAATAGAGGTTGAATGCTCGCAGCAGCACCTATTTGAAAAAACGCAGAAATGTTTCGTGGCTGCTCCATATCTTGCCTCTTGTTTTTTAGCTTCATTCTTCTAAATTGTACTTTGCTTAACATGATTAAAACTGTGTTTTTTTATTATTTTATTTAGACAATAGGCATTTCTCTTGGTAACTGAATCTTGGGGCTAATGGATTAAATGAAAGGGTTGTAGTAGACATTGCCTCTTCTCACACTATCTTCTACACCCTTGCGTAGGTGGAAGAACGTGCTCGAGGACGTGGTCACATACATATATTTCCTTTCAAAGCACTCCCACGAAGCAGTGTGCTACCTGTGCCCAAATGCTTTGTCCGGGGTAACAAAACGCTCTATAAAAATGCAATTGCAATTAAGTTTTGCTGCAAAATTTCCATTTATTAGTTGATCAAATGTTGTCATGTATTGTAAATGTACCCCCTGATCGAATCTGTGTGTTTTCTCTATCAACCAGCGAACACACAAAAACGTCTTCCTCACGGGACTAACTGACAAAGGCCACTTTCTTCTCACGTAACAGCCGGGTTCGACCTTTTCATGTTACATCTCCTGCCATCCTTGCCGGTTTAGACAACAGATCTGTGCAGGCCAGTAAACCACACTCACAGGGTAAAGGCGAAACGACAGTTCCCATAATGCAAAGCGGTGCTGGCTAAAAAGCCAGTACGGATATCCACGCGACATCTAGCACTAAACATAAAACATTCGCGATTAATGCAACTCCAGATGGTCATATTCATGCAATGAAATGTCAGTGACGTTTTGAATCTGATTACTTACAGCTCGCGTAATGAAACAGGAGTAGGCGACATGTTTCCCCGTGAATATTTCTAAAAATACGACACTCCTTACCCCAAGAGTACCGCATATGATTAATCTTATTTGAACTCTCTGACGTTAGCAGCTTTATATTTATTTAGAACCTGGCTCGCTATTCTTTACTCTTCCCCCAGACTTTTTACAAAGTGCGCGTTTAATGCTAATGGTTTAAAAACATTATGTAACACCTAACAGTAAATTTCGTACTGTGTCATGCTGTGTTTCTTTTCACAGAGCCTCACATTTGTGCCCGGTCAGGGGAAGCGCAAGCACGCTCCGCGCTTTAAAGGGACCCGGGGGGAGCCACGGGCGAGCTCAGTCTCCCCCTGCGATGCTTTGTGGGATGGAGCATTCCAGGACTTGTGTGTGGACTTGCTGAGTTACGGGAATCAGGTGCCATATCACAGGCTCTAGGAACTTGCTTTCACCCTCATTACGGGTAGAACCCCGACAGGAGAAAGCCCAAATCATATTGTGGGGAAGTATATTTTTCGGTCCTCATATATTTTTGGGGGGAATTGCAACTAGAATGTAGATACAATCTATATTGAGGCAAACTACCCAATGATTCAACTGTTCAGAATTCAATTAGGTACTGATATAAAGCTTGAACACCTACTTGGATCATTGCTTGGGGGCTTGAAAACTGGTGGCCATTGCCAGGAGAACCCCTTATAAAGGAAGATAACAGTCATCGTTCTATAAATAGGATTATTCGTCCTGGGAACACTATTGGTGCTAACCATAAGACTATCTTGAGAACCCGAATACCTGGGGCAATACACCCTTGATGTCCGTTTATTGAGGAACTTTACACACCTGACACAGATCACCATATTTACGTATTCTCCATATATGCCCTGACGAAGTTCCCGAGGCACTAGGGGAACGAAACGCGTTGGCTGTGCCCTTGTTTTAAGAAAACGAAAGAATATAAATAAAGAGAAGACATTTTCAAAATATTGCTCTGTGCTATCGACTTCACTGGAGTGCACCTTCCATTTTTTCATGTACAGGACAGGGGATAGGTTAGAAATAGGGTGAGAGGAGGGTGTTAGGGAAAATTATTTAAGGAGGGGGCAGGCCAAGAGTCGGCCTGTCACTGACTCCTTCACCTTGGCCAACAGGGAGAGTTTTGAATTGACCTACCCTGCATGTTCTGGGCTGAAGAGTGTTTTTTTCTCTAATTATGCCACAGTAAGAGAAGGTTTTGTGGTTCAGGTGGGTGTTGTAGTTTGGGGGGATGGATAAAAGATGCAGGCATATCCACACCTGGGGGTGAGAGGGGTGCACAGGGGAAGGGAAGATGGTGTATGGAGCTTCGGAAAAGGTCAAGGAGGCTGCCTTGGACGATGTGTTGGTAGGGTAAGGGAGAGAAAGAATCGAGGTATGCTATGAGGGTGGTGAATGACAAGTGAAAGAATGAGGTCGGGGTGTGGAGATTTCGGGGTGTGAACACTTGGTACACATTGGTAATTGTTGAGGTGTAAGGGGAACTTTTTCAGGATTTTGATCTATTGAAGAAGGTGACTTTGGGTTAATAAATAGTAATTCAATTCTGTGCTAATAAAGTGTCCTTCTGCGCGTCATTAGGAGTATGGGGTGCGATTATTTCACGATGGGGCTTTGGGATGAAGGAGAGGTGCAACGCGGCCTCCATGACATCAGTTGCATTGAAGCATGAGGAAACCCATTGTTTATCGTGCCTGCAGTCGAATGGAAGCCCTCCTTCCACCGTGGTACATAGGGTTAAAGGGAGCATGGGGTTTTCTGGTTATGATGCTTTGTTGCTCGGAGTTACTCTAGGGGTTGTGCTGTTGCAGGGAGGCACTACTTATATAACCAATGGGGTTAACCCAGTATCCCTTATGAACCTGGGCAGCAAATCAATATTATCAACAGTTGGTTCATACGGGTGCAACGTATTTCTTTCAATATCTCAGTGATATCTGTGACATTCAATTGACACTTTACCAAATAAAGGTGTTTCAACAAAAGATTCATCCTAAAAGACACCTACTTAAAAAAGACACTTTCTTAAAAAACAGAATCCAAACCATCTATATCTTCATGTAACGTTTTATGAATTATATTCATTCATGTATACTTCAAATATTCAATTTACAAAAGGCTGATAGGTGAATAATTAGTGCAATTCGTGACATTAAGTGCTCTGTGCTCACGGCGCAAGTGTGACCAACAAAATATACAAGTATTATATACAAATGGGACATAAAAAGAGGATTTAACAAGGCCTATATTCTTCAATATTCAGCTGTATACTGCTTTTGTCAGTTCTCAATACAGTAATTTGCCATTATAGGTCCGATATATTGTACGTCGACGTTTCGACCCTCTGGAAGCGCCCTTTTTGGCGTCATGGCGGGTCTTCCTCTGGACTGTGTAGGGCGGGGGAACAGCCTTCTACCTTTATGCCCAGCCGGGCATCTGGTGGTGAGGGAACTGAAGGAATCGGCTCTGTCGGTGTGACAGCAACTTCTGTCCCCGAAGGTGACTTCATAAGAAGGTGCGTGTTCAATTATACCAGCATTTACTCCTTTCTCAACTCTGGTGTGGTGCGCATACCCAGCAATGATCCTCTGTGAGTATTATCCCATCTGACTCGGGAATTCCGTAGTTGGAGAACGCACAAGGTACTCTTTCCACTCTTTTAAGAGTTACGGATGCAGAAACCATGGTTTATTATTCTTTCCACTCCGGGCGTTGCTCCTTCGTGGATTAGCTCACGGGGACTGAAAACGCCAATCAAAAGTTCCCTTCCAATTGAATGTCACAGATATCACTGAGATAGTGAAAGAAATACGTTGCACCCGTATGAACCAACTGTTGCAGGGAGGCAAGCAGAGAAATGGAAAACTGGAGAGCTGATTTTAAGAGCAATTTGGAGATGTAAGGAGGAACATGGGAGAATGAAGGCAAGACTTTTTATTCAAGGAGGAGGGCCTAGTCCAAGAGTGGCAGGCTCGACAAGGAGATGGGGGGTCTGTGGGCCAGGACCACAAGGACACATGTTAATGTTTAGAATGTTGTGTTAGGCTGTTTCGTGGTGGTCAGAAGGGAAGTGGTATGGTGGGGTGGGAGTTTGTAGGGGAGCAAGGTTTGGTTAATGTGAATGATAGGTAGGTTGGCAAGAAAGTTTGTCTTTATGATGATGGTCTTTGGCCTCTGCAGCCCAGCTTTGTAGCATTAGTAAAATGAGTATAACATGCCTACAAGTGTCATATGGCACACACATGGCCATATTGTCAAAACCTTCGTGATTAAGTTTTGGAACATTTGGAATAGTTTTGCACTTGGCAATCACATGCCAGCCATTTCGCTCTGCCATTTGGCCTCCAAAGTGATGGCTGTTATTACTGTCAGAACTGGCATGGCCTCCTCTGAGCGGAGTGGATTATCCGCCAGGTTGTAGAATTGTACTATCTGTGCATGTGGCATGAAAGTGCAAGCCACGTGGCCTGCAGGATATTTTGGCGAGCTAATATATTAGCTGTAGGAATTTGTATGTCAGCAGTGGCCACCACAAAGAAAAGGTGGTGGGGAAAGGGGAGTGGGAGCATGGGGGTGGAGGGGGCGGTGGCAGTTTAATAACAATCAAAAAAATGAGAAAGTTAAACTTACCTGATGCTGGTTGCTTTCCGAGTTGCGCATCCATGTTGGTTCTTCCTTGTCCCAGCAGACATTGGGAATACGTCACAGACTCCCTGTCTGATCCCCGTGCTGCTCGAAAGCAGCGCAGAGATTGGCCTGAGCGCGCTAAAAAGACTCTCCACTCAGGTCAGGGAGTCTGTGGGGTTTCTCCATCCTGGCTGTTTAATATTGCAGGGTTAGAGAAACCTAAGTGTGCATGTGTGTTTGGCCAGCCTCAGATGGTCTGCCAAACATACATGGGCCCTTATAGAGTGCACCTAGCACTCCTACTCCCCCTCTCATGCCCTGGCCCACCCCTCCTTGCACACGCTGGCTGGGCCAGCTTCTAGAAAATAAAATGATATTGAAATATATTTTAATTTGTTAGATGCTTGCTCTGAGCCAGTGGGGCGACGCGCCTCCTCCATTGCGGAGGAGCCGCCCCTGCTGTATGTATGCTGAAGGTCTGAAGTTCAAATTTCACCTGCGTTGGTTAACCTCCCATCTTGAGTTTTCATCTGAATATTATCAATTACAATGCTGTGAATGTTTTTATAGAGATGTTACTCACTGAACATGAAGTCAGACTTTGTGAGAGGTCAATAAAGACTACGTTGCAACAATCGCCAATATCATTTTATATACCAAACAAACATTGAAAATAAGAAATGTGTAATAGGTATGTTTTTCTGACCAAAGGACAGCATATTTATAGCTACTCTAACAATATTTGTTTTGCAAATGGCTCCATTTACTTTAATGCGTGCTTTGTTTGATTGAGGAGTATATTTCTTTCCAAAAATATTGATACATTATACTATTTTTTCTGAGGAGAAACTGCTCATGAAGAATTTGATTTTGAGGCTCATCCTTCAACTAGCCAACACCCTCCTCACCACCGACACCTTTTACAAGTGTTGTTACTCTTCTACCAGAGCAGTGTGTGCCTCACCATCTACAACAAGCATTCACACAGGCACTGTTGTTTCAACCACATCCACTACAATAGTCACAGCCACCTTTACCTCCTTCAGCACAATACAGACATTAGAGAAACATCTCACGTTTCGCAGACTCTCTCCACGCCTGCAAGTCAGGGTGAGTCTGACCCTGAGATAATGTCTTGTTTCTCTTGGCATCAGCTGAACAGGATCTACCATTCTCAGGCTGCCTGACAGTGAGGCCTAAGATGCTCACTCTACAGCGGCTGGAAAGGAAAAGGCATCACAGAAAGAAGGGTTGGTGACACCTTGCAACAAACCTTGTCTACCTTAACCTCACATGCCTTGTGACATGCATTCAGGGGCTGCTCAACTTAAGTGCAAAGAATCACTTGAGTAAATTCACAGACCTTTAATGAAACAGTGCTATACTGAGAGACGTATTAGCTCTCCAGTGACAAGAAGTATGATCAACAATGCGTTGCCGACACCAGCAGTGGAGGGATTGGAGAGCAGCCTAAAAAACTAAAGCATGTCACTTAAGAATGACTGTACAAATAGAAGAGTTTGTAGAAGAAAGGCACAATCCACTGCACACCGGTTTAATCAGTTAGCACAAGGTCAGATGCCCACGCTGCGGGGAATGAATCATAATTAGAGATGCCTGAGTGGCAGATAATGTCAGTGAGACTACCCACTCTATAGCTAGGCCCTGATGTACTAAGATTCCTATTAGGAATTCTAAATTGCATCGTACAATGCAAATTTGCGATTTCATATTAGGAATATATTAAAATGGATTCAGTAAATCTGGGTGCAATTTGCACACCAATTTCAACCAAATGCATTGATATTTTGCAAACCAACCGACGACTTAATAGGTTGGTTCACAAAATACCTATTGGTAGTGATTCACAGTTTGACCTACCTCATTAATATGCATGAGGTAGGTCGCAAATTGAGACCCTCTTTTATCGGTTAATCACAGGCATGGTAGCCTGCTGGGGTCAGCAGACAACAATGACTGAGACGCTTTAAAATCAAGCATTTTTTTTCTAAATGCAGTCCGGGATGCGTTTATAAAAATAAAAATGAATATTTTTATAAACATTTTGTTTGAAGCAAAGAGAAGTACTAGGGACCCACTACCTTCTTTAAAAAAATGCTGTTGGTGATTTTCTTAAAGAATTAAGTGTCCGTTAGAGACACCTTCCTGTTTGCTTATGGTTGCAACAAAACTTGATTTGGTGGTAAAATATTAGTATTTTGTAACCAGATTTTGGTTATGAAACATTTATATATAAGCTAGAGAATCGGTATTTGGAAGGGATGCCCCTTACACTCCCATTTCAAATACCGATTATGTATTCCAAAACCCAAATTGTGATTCGGTAACATGTTACCGAATCGCAATTTGCGTTTTGTACATTTAAAAAGCCATCTTGCAGACGCAAAGGCTCAAATTGGAACTTTGCAACCATAAATTGCTTGGTACATCAGGCCCTTATTTATTTACCGCACTAGGGGCCCGATGTAGGTAATCTCGATTTACCTACTCTTAAATACCGAATCATGCCGATTCGGTATTTAAGATTAGGTAAATGGGATGTAGGTAATTTCTATTTTTAAATTACCGAATCGGTACGATTCGGTAATTGGGGATAACATTGAAGGGTTGCAGGGTGTCACTTTGACACCCTGTTGCACCCCTCAATCGTGCATGGGTGCACATGTTGCGGACATGTATGTCTGCAACATGGCAGCGTTTGAAAAGAAAAAAAAATAAATGCTTTTTCAAGGCTTTTCATTATTTACCACCAACTTCCAGTTGGTGGTAAATAACGAATTCTGAAAGCCCTGTAGCACTGATTACAGTGCTACCTACATCGCAAAATACAGATTCGGTAATTTTACTGATTCAGTAATTTTACCGAATCAATAAAATTACCGATTCGGTAAAATTCCCGAATCTGTATTTTAGGTGGCCCTACATCTAATTTTCTAAATACCGGTCGGTAACGGCCGAAATTACCGAATTTCGGCCGTTACCGACCAGTATTTGCCTACCTACATCTGGCCCTAGCTATTGCCGGGGGCAGATTTAACTCGTAGTTAGGAGATTAAGTATTTCACCAGAGAGTTAACACTCTGGGCCTGAATACGATGTTGGTCAGAGTTGCCTCCGACCGTCACTGTTTTGGTGGAGGAACCGTTCGGCCATGGGTCGGTGGTTCCGCACACTCAATTACGATCCGAAACTCCCATTTCTCAATGGGAGCTTGGGCAGTGGGTGGAAACCGCCCGCAGCACAAAATCCCATTGAGAAATGGGAGTTTGTGAATATCCCTGCACCGTGTGGCAGGCACTGGGATATTCAGGGGGGCCCAATAGATGCCCCCCAAGGCCCAAACGGGGAGGACCCTGCTAGAGGCCTCAAATGTTGTTTTCTGACAGCATGTCCATGTCATAAAGGCCGACATGGAAAGGCTGTCGGAAACCAACATCATAATCTCTTCGGCAGAAACACTGTCCTTAAAGGATAATGGTGAGTTTCCGACCGACCACCGGGCTCCATGAACCCATCGGAAAGCGTTGGTAAGTCCCTCCGACTGCTGCCTCCGCCCGCAAGAATCGTAATGCATCGGTCCAACCGCAGCTATTGATGCTGTTAGGACCGCAACCGACAAGCCGTCAGTTGTGGTCTGAAACGCATCGCAATAAGGCCCTCTGTTTGAAATACTCAAACTCGTAGTCAAAGCGTAGAGAGATCCAATACAGAGATTCAATCAGATGAGCTAACCATAACTTCTCTCTTAATATGTGAGCTGCTTACTTCATAACAATACTTTAGCTAGAGAGCCTTCCACCTAGCAAAGAGACCTAATGATAGGACAAAAGGAAGTGTTTTAAGTACTGCAGATATATCTATCATTTTCATCACAAAGATTCAGCCATGGAGATAGGTAAGTTAATTTAACACTGTGCAATTTTTTCTAAAGTATCTAGGGAAGGTATCAATGTCTTATTGTGTAGGTACCTGGGTGCCTGCACTTCCGGCCCTACAAAGTACATAACCACCATTCGCCTCCATTAGAGACCCCATGAATCTGAATTCCATGTGCCCAGCCAGATGAAAGAGGAAAATCCTATAATTTACGTTCCAAAAACTCGCCAACCACCTATTTGTGTCTGCTATCTAGGGTCAGCTTTAGGGTGGTGTGACTAGTACGGCCGCTCTGGGCGCTGACCTGAGGGGGGGGGTCACTGTGTTTAGCAATAATTTATTATTTAAATGCACCCGATGCAGAGTTCCTTGTTGTCCAGCTTTCAGGCAGCAGTAAAAATGTTAGGATAACTCTAGTGATTAATGTTCCTGCTAGAGAGATGAGGGGCACTTCTAACGGGTGGTAGTGGGGGAATCCAAGAAGGAGGTCATGGGGGCAGGGTGCCAAAAACATTGTCACACAGGGAGCCCTCAGCACTAAAGCCGACCCTTCTGCTACCATTGGTGAACGTTTAGCAGTGCTTAATTTGAGCCAGTGGTTTCCGGGGTTGGGCTCCAGCACTTAATTATCAACACCCACGCTTGTGACAGTCTGGCACAGGTGGGCGCTGTCTGGCTAATTTAGAGATAATCACAACAGTTGATTATTAATCAATATACATGAAAAATTACTGTTACCTACCGTCCAAGCCATTCTTATAGCTTTCAATCAATCTATCATGCGTTTGTTAAGCACAACTACTCACCCGTGAGGGTCTCAAGGCGCCAGGCTTTGGTGGGCGGGATGCAGCTTCCGGTACATCAAGGAGGTGGACCGTGGAAGAGAAAGATTTTGAGGTTTCTTGTGAAGATGGGAAGCGATGTTGTCTGTCAGAGTTGGAGCGGAAGGGCATTCCAGGCTTTGGCCGCGAGGAAGGAGAAGGAGCGGCCTCCCAATCTAATCTTTTTGTGTGGGGGACCACGGCGTAGGAGAGCTGGGCCGATCCTAGGGTCCTTTGGGTGCGTGGAAATTGAGTCGGCTGTTCAGGTATGCTGGTTTGGTGTCGTGGAGGGCCTTGTGTGTGTGGGTGAGTATCTTAAAGGTGACTCGGGCCTCAATGGGGAGCCAGTGGAGTGGGCGAAGGTGCTGGGAGATGTGTCAGTGTCTTGGCAGGTTGAGGGCTGGTCTTGCAGCGGCGTTCTGGATGTTCTGTAGCTTGCAGTGAGGTTTTTGTTTATTCCTTCGTAGAGTGCGTTGCCGTAGTAGAGTTTGCTGGTGACCAGGGTGTGAGTGACGGTCTCTCTGTGTTCAAGGGGGATCCCTTTGAAGGCCTTACGTAGGAGACGGAGGGTGTGGAAGCAGGAGGATGAGACGAAGTTGATCTGGCATTCCATTTTGAGCTCGGAGTCCAGGATGATTCCCAGGTTGCGTGCATGGCCCATGGGGTGGGTGGGTTTCCGAAAGCGGGGGGCAACCAGGTGTCGTTCCAGGCATCAGGAATTGGGCTCATGATGAGTACTCCTGTCTTGTTGGTGTTTCGTTGCAGGCAGCTGTTTTTCATCCATTTGGTGATGGCTTCCATACCTTCTCGAAAGTTGTGTCTGGCAGAGTTGGGTTCATTGGATAGGGAGAGGATGAGTTGGGTGTCATCTGCGTATGACATAATGTTGAGTCCGTAGGTTCTGACGATGATGGGCTAGTGGAGCCATGTAGACGTTGAAGAGCGTAGGGCTGACGGAGGATCCCTGAGGGACTGTGCAGGTGGTTGGTGTAGGGTCCGAAATGAAAGGGGGAGTCTGACCCGCTGCATCCTGCCATAGAGGAAGGAGCGGATCCATTCGAGGGCCTTTTCCTGGATCCCTGCGTCAAAGAGTCTGCGTTTTAGGGTGCAGTGAGAGACTGTGTCGAACGTCACTGAAAGGTCGAGGAGGATGAGGGCTACTGTTTCTCCTTCATCCAGTAGGGTCCAGATGTTGTCTGTTGTGGTGAGGAGGGCAGTTTCCGTACTGTGGTGTTTTCTGAAGCCGGATTGGGAGGAGTTGAGGATGTTGTCCTCTTCGTTGAATGTGGCAAGTTGGCTGTTGATGGCTTTTTCAATGACTTTCGCTGGGAACGGGAGCAGGGAGATGGGTCTGTAGTTTTTGACATCGGTGGGATCCGCTGAGGGTTTCTTCAGGAGGGGGTTGACCCCAGTGTTTTTCCAGTCGTTGGGGAACTAGGCGGTCACCAGGGAGCAGTTGATGGTGTGGCGGAGTATGGGTGTGATCGTGTCGGCGCCGCGGCTCTGTTGAAGATGTGGTGGTGGCAGGGGTCCGCGGGGGCCTCTAACTGGATTGACCTAATTGTTTTCAGTGTGTCTTTGGTGGTGAGGGCTGTCCAGTTATTAATCGTTGGCTTCAGGGTGTCGGGTGGTTGGCGGGGTTCAGTGTGTTGGTTGTCTTCATTGAAGTTGCTGTAGATGCTCTTGATTTTGTGATGAAAGAAGGTGCTGAGTTTGTCGCAGAGGTTCTATGAGGGAGGTATGTCCGTCAACTCGCTGGTGAGTTGGACGAACTCCTTGATGATGTTGAAGAGTTCTTTGCTGTTGTGCACGTGTGTGGAGATTCTGTCTTAAATTGCTTTTTTTCTTGTTTTTCTGATGAGTTGGTGGTGGGCGTTGGTGGCGGCTATGAAGTTGTTGTGTGCTTCTGTGGATTTGGTGTTCCTCCAGGCCTTTTTGAGGCGGCTGCAAGTGTGTCTGGACTCTCAAAGTTCGGTGGTGAACCATCTGGCTTTCTTGGTATGGGTGTTGTTGTTTTTCTTGAGGGGGGCTATGGTGTAGGCTCTGTTGGAGATCCATCTGTGCAGAGTTCGGGCTGCGGTGTTGGTGTTGTTTCCCGCAATGGTTGGGGTGGAGTTGCTGAGTGAGGAGGTGAGCAGTTCGTCGGTGATTCTGGTCCAGTTTCTTCTTGGGAGCAGGTGCTTGTGTCTGTGGATGGTGGTATTCCAATGGTGAAGTGGACGCATCGGTGGTCAGTCCACAGGAGTTCGGTGGTGTGGCTGAAGGTGATGGAGTTTCCTGTTATGAAGAGAGGGTCGAGGGTGTGTTCTGCTGAGTGCGTTGGTCCGGTCATTGGTGGAGTCCAATGTTGTGGGGGTTGTCCAGGAGGGATGTGGTGCTGGGGTCCCTGCTGGTTGTCGAGGTGGAAGTTGAGGTCTCCCAGCAGGGTGTAGTGGGTGGATGCGATGGCATGCAGGGAGATGGTGCCTGTGATGGAGTGGGTGAACGGTCCGTGGGCTCCAGGGAGGTAAGTAGATGAGGGTTCCTCGGAGGGTGGTGGTAGGGCTGGTCAGTATCTTGAAGTCTGTGTTCCATCATATCTGTGAGCTCGTTGGGGAGTGTGCTCAGGCAGATGGTGGATTTGTGGACTGGTGATTCCTCCTCCCAGGCGGGTGGGGCGGTCCTTCCTGGAGATCTTGTATCCTTGTGGGATGGCGATGTCCGGTCCCGAAGTTGTGTTATTCCAGGTTTCAGTGAGGAATGCTACGTCCGGGGCGGTGCTGTCGAGGAGGTCCCAGATTTCGGTGCCTTGTTTGTGGAGTGATCTGACGTTGAGGAGAATGCATTGCAGGGTCTTCGGCTCTGGAGTGTTTTTGTGGTCGGGTTAAGCTGGGTCAGTGTTCCTAGCGGGGCTGTAAGTTTGTCGGCAGTGGTGACAGCTGAAGGGTCCGTGGGTGTCTGCTGGTGAGGCTAGCATGCAGTTGTTGTGGCCTGTAGTGTAGTGTTGGCGGTGCGGAGGTCCACGGTTCCTGGGTCGGGTCGCGGATGGGCACAGATGGCTTGCCTTTGGCATGCCAGTGGTGCGACCGCGCAGGAGCCACCATTAAGTAGGGGAGGGGGAAGGGACAGTCAGCTGGGAAGTGAAAATGTGTGTGGGCCGGGGGAATGGGCCACAAAGGCCGCAGCAGCGGGGAGAGAGTAGCGGGATGTGAAATGAAATTGAACAGGGGGCACAGAAAACGAAACACTAAAATGCAGAAAATAAAGTACAATCCAATAAAGATAGCACAAAATACACGGGGCACAGAGTCCCAAACTGTAATACCGGTCACACAGCTGAGCAGGCAGCGACCTCCTACTCCTCCAGGGAGGTAGCTTTGAGCACCTGAAATAGTACAAATTGTCTCACTTGTATGAGTGTGATAGTTAGTAGTTGTGATGTCACCATCATTGACAGCTAAGCAGGGGCAGTATATGATGCAAGCTGCAGTGGCCTCCTGACGGGAGCCCTGACACTTCTTTTTTTGTTTGTTTTTTACAAATTAATCACTGACGTTTAGTAAAAGGTTTCAAAATACAGAAGCACACTGCCAGTAAAACAGATTTGTGTTGTCTCAACTGTTACAGAAGCATATATTCCCACTCCAGAGTCACGATTGGCTTCACAGCTGAGGCAAATCGTGTACGGGATAAAGGTGTCCCGGGAAAAGAAGACCATGTGTTAGAATGCTGCATTTTTTGATTGGAATACAGTAATATCATAATTTCCAATAAATATTGAAGAAAACCAAGAACCATCAACTGCCTTTTTAACATCAGTTTGATCAGCACTGGCATTCAATTACGGGTTTATCTGTGAAACAGCATTAAACAGTTTTCTTAAGTTATGTTGTGTTGAGCAGCTCCATCGGCCCCTATCAGGAAAGCCACATGTGTCAACAACCTCACAGCAATCACTTGAGCTACGAATTTGTTGCTGAGATTATCCCGTGACAGCCAACGGTAAGAACCGCTTTTTCGTGTCATTTTATTAAGCTTGCGGAGAAGCTCAACTGTGGTTCGCTTCCCATCGCATAGATAACAACGTTGCCCAGTCCAAGTGGCTCATGCTATGCCTACAGAAGCTTTAGTGCAAGGGAACCAAAATCATTTTTAATAGGATTGAGACATGAGGCCATTTTGTACAGTCTTATTTCCAGCAAACTATTTAATTGCTTTTTTGATTGAAAGCATCTCAAAAGGTTTTCATAAAATATTTTCAGAATTTCTTTCAAAACTTCTTAAAATGTCACACTTTAAATCACTCTCTATATCGTATCTATATAGTGGTCTCCCCCGACCTTCTTAACTAGACTAACAGGTGATCTTCACGGTCTTTCGAATCCACCATGTCTTCTGTCACCTTTTTTGATAAATATTTTAATTCACAATTCACTGCTTCATCGAACTCCTCCAGTCTGTGCTTGCAATCTCTTATCTTTAAATGTGTTTATAATCAGGGGTGAAGAGAAAACAGTGTGACACGGACACTGGCAAAACTTTAAAAAACATATGTAAATGTAAATGTAAATGTGTTTCGATTTATATAGCGCAAGTAAGGCATCTATGTGAACTGAGACTAATATAGTGTGAGATCAATGTTGGTTTAAAGTATCAAAATATAAACTAGCAGGGGCGGCAAAAGATGGGCAAATTACCCATATTTTTGACACATATTACCCATCCCCACACAGTCATTGGAAACCATCCAAATCAGAAACCCTCTCTCTCACAACACACACGCACATACACACACACACGCACACAGCACTGTGAGGGAATGAAATTAAATAATATCACAGAAAAACTCCAGACGAGTACACAGAGAAATTGTTCATTAGGACGGTGGGTGAGCCTGAGTCCGCCCGCCACCCATCGATGTTAAGAACGGCCGCCAGACATGCGGAGGCCCCGCACCGTGAATTGGATGCGACCGCCACCATGGCGGTCGCATTCGACAATTTAACATTGCGGCAGGTGCTGCTGAAAGCAGCACCCGCCATGATGTCAAAATCACATACCAGGCATTTCACTGCACCACATGGCAGGCACGACATGGTGCCTGCCACTTGGTGCAGCGAAATGTAGGGGGTACCGTAGGTGCCCCCAAGTGCACCCCACCTCCCCCAGACACATTGCTGCCATGGGAAGGCCTTTCAAAGTCAACATGCTAATATGGCGGACGGTGCCTTCTAGGCACCACCACCATAGTAGTGCCCCTGCTCCGCCCAGCAGGCAATCGTGATGATTGCCACTGGCGGAAAAGGGGCATACAGACTTTCCGTCCCCTGCGATACCCACCGCCATGATAATGCGGTGGGGGAAATCTCAGGACGATGGCATAACGATCGCTACAGCCGGGACGGCAGTGGCGATCGTTTCTCCATCGTAAGGAGCCCCTAAGATCCACAAAAGGAAAGTCCTCCAAATCACATTGACAAAAAAGTAGTGGGCACCAACATTCCCTTTTCATCATCACACTTTGACCCAGAGCAAAAGAGAGAAAAGCAGAAAAGGGTGAAAGCACGAGAGAGAGAAATATAGGCGATGAGTGACAAAGGGGAGACGCATGACTAAAACCAACCTGTAAGAAAAAGAGATTTCTCAAATGTTTTTAAATCAATGCTTTTTTCTTTTTGATTGTTTTTTTATGTATTAGACTGTATATTGTGTACTGACTTCCGGTAACTCCCTTCGGTGTTACCTGATAAATTGTAAACAGAAAATTCTTTTCATGATGATTTAATGGAATAAAACTATGTGAAATTTTTATGCCATTTGTTTATTGTGTAGCATCAGCTAGAAGCTCCCTTTGTTGATATTGATGTGTTTGGTTCTTTTAGGATACATTTAAGCCTTAAATTGATTCAAATCTACTGGTTGTTGTACATATACCATTGTGCAGTGGGTGTTAGAACTTTCCATTTATTAACCCCATAGGGCTCGTCCTCCTTAGGGACCCTTTTCTATTCTTACATTCTCTCTCCTGGCCCCTGTTCCTTCAGAATAGGGGTCCTCCTACACTTTTGTCACAAATGAAAATTAGGAACACCCAGGGTTCAGCCATAATGCCACATGCTATCAAAACAAACTCCACCCATTTGGAAAACAGAAGGGTGGGACACCATGCGTCAAACAGCATCCCATGTCCATTTCAATTGAAAACAGCCATGAGAAATGTCATCATGAAATAAGGTCCCCTTTGTTTCCTCTCCGCCAGGCTTTTCATGGCGATGGAGGTGGTGGAAATGCCATGAAAAGCCTAGTGGAGAGGAAACTTGTAATATGCTTGCAAGCATATTGCGGCCTCTGATCGGTGCTCTGACAACAGGGAATAGTGGTTCCCTGGTGGAGATGGCTGACTGCCCGAGTCGTAATCGGGCGGTCGAACCTCGGTGCAGCGGTGGCTGATGCGCCACCACGAGTCTGGCGGTCCTCAGACCTCTGTACTTGTAATAGGGCCCCAAGTGGAGAAAGAAACCAGGCTCAGTAGCAATGCAGTCCAAAAAAGGAAACTGTCTTTACCTTGCATGGGAAAAGTAAATTGATACTTGTATAGCGCACTACTCACCCGCAAGGGTCTCATAGCGCTTGTACGAGTGGCTTTCCCTGTGAGGCATCCACTCCTGGGCACCCCCAAGGTGGAGGCCAGGCATCCTTAGCTTTGTGGGGGCCATTGTGGAGATTAAGCAAGCTATTGCCCAGAGTTGCAGAGTGGGACTCCATGATTGGAATAGGCACCGAGGCAAGAAATATCAGGTCCGTGGATTTTTGAGCCCAAGACCCGCCGAGTCAGGGAATTGAACCCTGGTCCCAGGCTAGACCTCTGCATCAGGGTCTGTCGCTCTAACCATTGAACCACACTTCTCCACTATATACTATATAAGTATATATTGTGTAATTGACCTCTGCATCAGTGTCTGCCGCTCTAACCATTGAGCCACACTTCTCCACTATATACTATATAAGCATATATTGTGTAATTGAGCTAGATTTTGGTGTAAATGAATCCCAATTTTAATTTATTGTAATTTAAAAGTTGTAATTAATAAAAAAGCAAAGCATGCTCGTTCGTAATATGCGTAACATTTTTTTAAGAGCAGGATGTGAGAGATCTAGGGGTCCTGGATGGGAAGCGTATTACTGCTCAGGGCATAATTCAAATACCAGGATATGAATAATGTAATTCATAATTAGTAAAATTATAACATATTTGTTTAAAACATGGCAAATAATGTTAACATTTTAGGAGTGCCATGTGATGGATATAAGGAGTAATATTTAGGGAAGTGTACTCATACACAGGTAATAATTAAAATACCTGAATATTAATAATTTTATTTTAGAATTATTATATTTATCAAGTACATTCATTTACAATATGTATACTCATATTAGAAGAGCGAGATGTGTGGGATCTAGGGGTATTGGTAGGCAAGCACAGTAATACTAAGGTAATGAAATACCTGGCTATTAATAATTTAATGTAATTGTAGTTAGTAAAATGACAATGCATATATTTAAAAAATATGCAAAACACAGTTTTAGGTAGGTGGGGGATGCACAGGATCTACCTGTGCTGGTGGAGAAGTGTATTAATACTCAGATAATAATTAAAATATTTGGACATTAATAATGTAATCTATAATTAGTAAAATTGCAAAGCATATTAATGTGAAATATCCAAAATATTTTAAGAAGTGGGTTGTGAGGCCTGTTGAGGTACTAGGAGGTGATGTGTATTAATACTCAGGTACTAATTAAACTAACTGGGTATTAATAATTTAAATAATTTTGAATTATTAAACATGCAATGTATAATTGCTTAAAATATGGAAAATATGCTTTAATAGTGGGATGTAAATGATCTAGGGTAATGGGTGGGTAAGCATATCATTACACAGGTATGAATTAAAACACTTGTGCATTGATAATATAATATAATGTATAATTATAATACTTATAACATATTTGTTTAAAATATTAAACATTATTTTTTAGGCTTGGGATGTGAGTGATACAGGGGTACTGGGTTGTGAAGTGTATTATTTAAAATACTTTGGTAATCATTTATTGAAAACAAAAAATGCTAATATATAGTTAATTAAAAAATTGATTAAATAATAAATATAAATTGAATGAATATTTTTTGGGCCATTACGATGTCGGGCGGATGATACCATCTCGTAAACGGGACGACCAACCTCTGGTCAGCGGTCCCGTCCCCTCATTAGGATGCGACCGAACAGTACTCGGTCACATTCCGATATTTCCCTATGGGAGCATGCATTAAGGCCGTAAACCAGCCATAATACATGCCTCCATGGGGAAATGGGAGGTGTCGTTCATCCCTGCACCCCGTGGTAGGCACCTTGAGGCGCCTGCCGCGGGGTGCAAGGATCAACAGATGGACACCATAAGTGCCCCCCGGCCCCCAACCGGAGGCCGCACACACAAGGGGGCCCTGCTTGGGGCCACCAAACATGCTTTCCAACATGGTTTCCATGTCGGACCGGCTGGCATGGAAACCATGCCAGAAACTGTGTATCGGAATTCCAAGGGCGGAAAGGCCCCCCTTTGGGATTATGAGCCGGTTTCGACTGGCCGACGGGCTGATACATAATCAGCCGGTTGGAATTAAAACCGACAAAGGTGGTCGGAAAGCGCTTTCCGACCTCCAACGTGATTGGCCCCATAGTATTCATTTAATATAAAATAAAGATAAAAAAAATAAAAACATAATGTAAAAAGCACACAAAACTATTAATCTCATAATCATTTCTTTATTAAGTACATTTTAATTTAATAGATTCAAAAATATTTGTTAGTTTATAAAAAGTAACGTACATATTTTACAAAATATTGCAACATATAATTTAACATTTTGATTGAATTAAAACACTAATTATAAAACAATTTCCCACAGTCTCACCTTTCATTTCTTTTGGAAAAATTGTCTTTTTTATTTTTCAGATTGAAGTTCTTTGCTGTGAGTCTATTTCTACAGTTGGGGGAGCATCGCGGTCAGCATCAGCAGGAAGCAGCTGGTGTCAGGTTAGAACAATCTAATATACTTAAACACATAGATTAGGACATTTATTGTAGAGATAGATGGAGGGAGGAAGTTAGATGTTAAGTAGTACATTATTGTATGTATTATGATTTTTATTCACTTTTGCACCTGCATACAAGTTGGGTGCGTACATCGGGCCGTTTTTAAAAAAAATAAAAAAGGCTTATAAAATAATCATATTTTTAACAACAGGTTTGTGCCTATGAGTCAATTGTTTAAAGAAGAAGATACCCACTATGAAAAAAGAAGACCGAATTACTAGATAGCTTTGCGCCTGTTTAAAATGGAGTATGTTTTTATCATTGAAATAGGAAAGTAGAATAAGGTTATTTTTAAGGTATGGTATGAACGAATAATAATAAGTTGAACAGAAAGATGACATTAGAGAAAATGGATTTTAGAATCATGAAGGGTATTCTGATGTTATTTACTTTTTTTACTAAAAAAACTTAACCGATTTTTTTGGGGGTTGTGAATTGTGGTACACTCTTATGAATTTCTGGATTTTGTGAGACTCTTGGTCAGTGGATGCTTAAATAATCACCAATAGTTGAAGAAAGAAGACATCACCAGGTTGGAAAACATGTATTACATTTAAAAAAGTTAAGAAAAAGGCAATTTGAAATTTTGGAGCAATGCTTTTAATTGATTAATGCTGTTAGTAATATAAAATGTATGCAATATTGTCACCGTAGTCTGAAGCTCCCAAAACTGACATTTATTTTTTAAATATGAGGATTCTGTGTGCCTGCCAATGCCTGTCTTATTTCCGAAAAACGTTTTTCCTTTTTCAAAATTTCAAGGAAGCAATGTAGGGTGGGGTGACATTTTATGATGGGATTCCTAAAAGAGTTATGTCAATCCTCTATGGCATTGTTTGTTTCTGCACATCCATCTAAGCAGGTCGAGTGGCAGTTCAACCATTCAACTGGAAATCGTGGTTTGCCCCTGCAACTGACCTGTTTAGATTTTTAAACCATGTTGTTTTAAAATAATTTAGAAGCAGTGCCAATTTTTCTTCAATTTGTAAAAATAGTCTGATTGTACAATAGTTGTATAGAACTCATCTACACATTTCAGAGGTACAAACCGCAAATCTATGAGTTTTACTTTGAAATCGAAGTTTACCGCTTGACTTATAATCCTCAAATAAAGATTTTTTTAATATGCTTGTAAAAAATAGAAAGAAAATCATTGAATTTGGGCGCTTGTGTAAAGTTTAATAATAGTATTTATCATTTGTAATTTGAAGTCAATTAATATTTTCCTTAGACTTTTTTTTATAGTTTAGGCATTATTACTGAAAACATTTGCACCACTTTTGCTCTGCCAGAATGTCACTTTTTGACATTCTGTTGCTGCCGCATATTTACAAGGCTACGTAAAGCCTTGGCCTTAAAAATATGTGCTCCTTTCAGGCAGAACACTGCGTGAAAGGGGCGTTCCATGGGTGTTGTTGTAGGTGTTCCCACGCAACACCCATGGAATTTGAAGCATTCCCAGATTTACAAGAAATCATAAACCTGGGAATGCTTCAGAATCTAACGCCAGCCCAAGGGTAGGGTTGGGAGGCACAACAAGGAGAAATGTTTTCCTTTCTCCTTGTTTTTTTCTTTTTCTTTGTGTGCTACACTCTGCAGCACACATAGAAATAGGAAATTGCCCGAATTTATTGATTTTGTGCAGGAAGGTGCCCCTTCCTGCACAAAAGAAATCAGCCCCGCAATTTAGACACCCCTGCACCATGGTGTAGGAGTGCCTAAATTGGCGCATGGCAGCCCATTGTGTGCCAGCACAGAGGAAAAGGACAGAAATGGGTGGTATTTCATAGATATGGTGCATTCTTCACTTTTTGTTTTAACTTAGGGCATCGCAGCATAATTCTTTGCGGCGCTGCCCCATTCCAACACCTCATAAATGAGCCCCTCAGTATATATTGCAAATTGTCTGGAAGTAAACCATAAATGAAAAGTAGAGTAGTTTTATTTATTTTAGCATGTGCAATGTAAATTTGGTTGATCGATGAGGGGATCGACTTACATGTGCAAGCCATCATCCAAATTTCACTATTTTGCAAGGTAACTGGGTTATTTAGGGCAGCTAATATTAGATCCATTTTCATCATGCTTGTTGTTTTAGAGGAGGATAGGTTCATGGTTTATGTTCAGGGAAGAATGTTAATTTCAGAAAAGGTTTTGTGATTCTAAGGTGTGGATTAATCACCTGTTTTCTTCATTGTACCATTTTTCGAAAATTTGGCATTGTGAGCAAATTACTTGCAACATGCCTGGCAATGTTCTAGACTACCACCCTCAATACTGAACCACCAGGTTCTTTGGAGGGAGCACCAAGTGTCTTTATGTGGTGTACATGTTCCCTAACTTATATATATGTGGTACATGTTCTCTAACCCAGGGGTCTCCAACCTTTTCTGTAGTGAGAGCTACTTCGGAGCAGTGAAAATCGATGTGAGCTACTGAAGGTTAGGCAACTTGCGCATTTTTTAGAGAGACCCCCCAGCGCCCAGTTTCATTGACTTTCAGCCTAATTTCTTCCCAGCCCATACTGTGGTTTGAACAAAAGGGGCCAGTCTCCCTCTTTTAAAGCTATAGACAGCTGCAGGTTGTGCTACCTGAAGCAAAAGCTTGTCTTGCTTGGAACCATTCCTGGAAAGTGTAAAGAAATACTGAAGGATACAAGCCTATGACTGCTATTATGACTAAATCGTTCACACAATGCAAAAGTTAAACCTCAACATATATTCCTTACTAAATGTGAATTATTGGAGTCTAGCTTCAATGTGCAGTCACCAGTTTTCCCCTTCACCATATACTATTTTTTTTTTATTACAGTTTTAAAATGTCCCATCCTGGTTCAGGTTTAAATAATTTTTAACTAGTTTGATTCATGAAGGGTTTTAATAACTGTTTTCTTTGTGAGGGTGAAAATGAATTTATCTTTATGTAGAATACATATTTTTCAACATGGCCCAATCAAGTGGAAGCTTAACTGAGTTAGTGAAAAAAAATACCATTTCAACACTCACAGATGCTTTTGGCCTGGGCAAATTGGAACGTTTCCAGTTCTTCGTAGATAATTGCTATTTATTTGGAGAAGAAAAGTCTCTGAAACCCTGCTTTATTATCAATGATTAAATGTAATAATTAATTAAGCAGAGTTTCACACTTTTTTTTTAAAGCATTTAATGTGCAAGTAAAATCGGCCTTGTCAATGGAGCTAGGCAGGGCAGAGGCTCACAATGCATCAGTAAAACAACTTTTGTAAGTATGTGAAACATCTGTTGTTTTTTAACGAATGAAGAGTAAGACTTGCTATTTTCAGTTTTATACAGAGAAGCACTCTTAACAGATACGTTTTTTTTCCAAGAGGCAGTGGAACTCAACCTCCAAAATGAGGATTTGACTACTAGAATACTCTGCTACCCAAAGAAACTGCTGTAGTGTTGGTGTGAATTGCCACATGCACTGGGAACAGAGATGTAAGGAATGGGCAAAGTGGGCTCTGGCCCAGAGCCCCACCCATTCAGGCGCCCGATAGAACCAGCTCTGTTCAACAGAGAGCCTTGCCCGGATGACCTTTAATAATTTTTTATTTAAACTGATTGATTTAAATACCATTTTCCTTTAATTTATTTTGAATGTGGCAGATGTGCGAGTCTAATATAGAGTACTTGCAGAGAAATGTTATGTTTCATGCAACATCAATAAAAAAGTTTTTTTTAGAATAGATCGAAAAAGGACATCACATATTAAAAATGGGATGGTGGTACAGAGAATATTTGCAGTAATGTTAGTGAGCTGCAGCTGCTGCTGCGTTAAATATTGAAAACACACAACTATCCCTGAATATTAAAAATAAACACATTTGTTAGTTGGACGAGCGGTCAATGAATTCTCCAAAGAGGGTTTGAAATAGTTAAAACTGGGTCAGAAATTCAAAGCTTCTCCGAAGAGTGGAACAATTTACATTTTTTTACATGAGTGCAGATGGGGAGAGTTTTCTTTATTTTGTACCTTCGGTAAAGGAACTGAAACTTGGCAACACGCTGCTTCTCCTGATGTACAAACCAGAGCTGGAAAGCGGGAAAAAACATACATTTTCGATTTTGTCTGTTTAGTCATAATTTTGGCTGTTTTCAAACTGCTAGGCAATGTTGTTTATTTGGGCCGCTTTCAATCATAAACCAGCCGAAATGTAGTTAGCATAAGAGCATTCATAGTTCGGGTTCAGATCGGACACGGCAGGCTCAGACTTGGCTATAAACAAGGCCCAGTCCTTCAAGAGCCCGTGGCATACCAGCGGCTGCATCACGTTTACAGCACACATCATAGCTATAGTCTGGGGAACAGAGCATTAAGAGGTTTACTGGCCAGGCCAGTGCTTACCGATAGATGTGCTGTTTAAATGTAATGTGGACCTGCTGCTCCACTCCGGCCCACCTGCTGCTCTGCTCAGGCATAACTGCTGCTTCGCTCCGGCACACGTCCTGCAGGATTAAGATCGCGGTGCCAGGCTGTGAAAGGCAGGTGGCTGTGTGCAGAGTTCAGGAACAGCGTCATCCTCTTTGGCCTGCCCCGCCCCACGTAACCTCAATTAGGCCAATCTGAGCAGTTGGGTTTGGTGAGGGCAGGCATCGGCTGTGAAAAAAGGACCAAGAATAAAAAAGGACGATAACAGGCTACAAAATTTAGACGGAAGGTGCGAGCTACTCATGGGGGTTCGGCGAGCTACCGGTAGCTCGCGATCGACAGGTTGGAGACCCCTGCTCTAACCTCTAACTCCATTGCTGAGGCAGCATGGTTATGCTCAGTAGTTCTTTCAACTATGTGTCCAGGAGCAACCACTTGGCCTTTGCAACAGGTTGAAAAATAGTCTACACTCCTCCAGTGACTCCTGGGCTCAGTAACCCTCACCTTACAATATATGTAGTCACCATATTTAAGTAATCTATTTCCTCATTTGGATCTGATATATTGTGCCTCATGTGTTTCGCTAATCTGAAAATAAATGTAATCACCACATGGAAATCTTTATAAACTGTTTTATATGCTGTGATTAACCCTGCTAAAAGAAAGAAAATGTTAATTTTTAACCTTCTAATAAAACTAAAAATCTTATTGGTCTAGTTTCTGCTGTAGGAAAGATAAAATGTTTTAGGTATGTAACTGTTTGAACTTTGAAAATTGATTAATTTGTTCTGAAGGAAATGTAAAGTTATGTACCTGTTAGTCTAAACTCGGGCCGGGGAGGCAAACCCAGACCCAATGGAGGCACAGGTTAAACGCCGTTTGGGGCGGGAAGCCTCGCCCCCTCCCCTGCATTTGCATACCAGCCAGGCCGGCGGGGGCCAGGATTGTGGGGATTGTGGGAATAGGGAGTATTATGACTATTGGGTATTGCGAATAAAATGGCTTTATGGTCTGATCATGGGATTGGCAGAATCTCTTGAATTTTCAAATGGGGGTTGGATGTGAACATTCCATCAAGAGTGTGACCAGCATCATGTGTGGGATGCTTGACTATTTGTTCCATTGATGCACTGGTCATCATCTCTATAATAGATGTTGTGAAATGGTCTTCCAGACATACAAGATGATAATTAAAATCACCTAAGATAGAATAATCATTTGAATCGATACTTGATTCTATTACTTGGCTAATAGTTTCTTCAAATTTGCTTTCAGCACCCGGGGATCTATATAGTAGAGTACCTTTAAACGTATAGTCATTTAGGGGCCGATTCCGATCCGGTAAAATTCTCGTCCGTACGATTCGCATCCGGAGTCATTTCCGTACGACTTGTACACACACTGTACGACTTGACGAGTACGATCCAGACCGGGGTATCAGGAAGCGATTCGTACGGTCCACGTCAGATAAGGGCGATTTGTACGGAAAAGCGCACATTCACAAACACAACGTACGGTGCGTTCCTCCCATGATCTCAGGGGTACGCACAGTACCCCTGCGATTAAGGGGGGTACGCACCGTACACCCAGTGGACATGGGGTACGCACCGTACACCCAGCTGACATGGGGTATGCACTGTACACCCCAAGATCTCGGTGTTCGGTGCGTACACCCCGTGATCGCAGGGGTACGGTGCGTACCCCTGCGATCATGGGGGGTACGCACCGTACCGTAGGGGGGCCGTTCCGTACCTGTTTTGGGCGAACTCTGCTTTTCCGGCTGTTTTCAGCTCCCATAGAAAAAGGGTTGTACAGTGCGTATCCGACACGAATCGTACTTGCTGGTTCGGTAAAAGCAGCCGCGAACCGTACAGATGTCCCGTACAGCGGGTTCCGAGGGAGATTCGCATGGTGATTTGATTCGTACGGTCTCTGTACGATTCGTACGGAGTCCAGCTCCTGGTACGGATCGCACTTCGTCGTACGTATGGGGGACGTTGCAGGGTACGATTCGTACGGGAAAAACGCTCCGAACGGCAATTCGGAGCGCTTTTTACCGGATCGGAATCGACCCCTTAGTGTTATTCTAAATGAGAGCAGTTAACAATCTATACTGCTTCCTGTAGGAGAATCTAATATGGGTAGCGTATCTTTAATATTAATCGCTAGTCCTCCTCCACGTTTTCCTGGTCTATCGTTTCTGACTATTTTAAATCCGGGGGGAATGGCTAAGGACAATTCCAGGTCCAAGGAGCCATCTGCCCAGGTTTCGGTGATGAAAGCCATGTCTATTTTATGCTCTGTCAGCAACTCTGCAAATTCTATGCTATGTTTAACCAGGGAACGTGTGTTGATAAGCAAACCTAAGACCAAATTGGGAGGATTCAATTGTTGGCGCGATTTGTCTTTCACTATGTTGTATGTTTTTATTTTTGAGAAAAGAAACTTTGACTGGCAGTGCGGACATGACTTAGTCTCATTAGATGGGTCAAGCTGCTGGCAGTTAGGTGACTTAGTGGATTTATTGAAACTCATGAGAGTATTTTTTGAGGAAGTTAGTCTGAGCCCTGATTTTGATGCGCAATGAAAGGGGGTTGTGGCCCTGGGCCCAGTCCAGGTGCGGATGGGCGCAGATGGGCTTGCCTTTGGTGCGCCTTCGGCATCTGGGCTGTCCCCCTGAGGAGTACATAGCCCTCCTTTTGTCCCAGGTATGCTTGGACCTTGGCAAGAAGGGAAAGCAGCTATGCAGAAGGTGTACACCTCTAGGATGTCTGGCCACACCTTTAGGGTGTGCATACTGATATCTACACCTAAAGTTGATTTCTGCCATCTTTAGGAAGGTAGGAATACTGGGCTCTGGGGAGAAAAAGTGACCTCCACCACCGGATGTGGTCCCCTCAGGGGCGGATTAGCTCTAAGGGACTAGCTGCCCATTGGCTACTAGCACCTGCACCCCCTAACTCCCCTATAGGGTTTAAGGGACCCCTCTGACACCAGAACCTCGTTCTGATTGACTTACTTCAAAGAAGGACTAAGAGGAGACCTCTGTCACCGACAACAGTACTTTGCTCACCTGCATAAAGTAAAAGAGGGATATTGTGTTCCTGAGGGACCAGACTTTGAACTGAGTGAACAACTCTTGTACTTGGCTAAAGTTCAACACTGCCAAACTGAGGTACCAATGTGGAAGCCAGAAGCAACCTCAGACTCCCCTGGATTGGTGGGACCAGTCCTCTGGTGCAGATAAAACGATGCTCAGGAACCAGTGAATCAATGGCCATTGGGCCCTCCGAGGGATCACCCAAAGTCAAATGGTGAAGTGCGTTCTGGGAGTTGTAGTCTAGATTTCATCATAGTTTCAAAACATTACCACACTACCCTGAACCTCCAGACATCTAAATTTCTTTAAGTTACTGTTACTGCTACCAAGGCTTGTTGGTCACCAGTCCTTTAACCAACCCCTTAACTTGACGCTACATTAAGAGGGCATTCCACAACACCTGTGTCAGCAACAACCCCGGTCTTGTGATTTGGCATCCCCTCTCTTGCAGCACTGTTTCTGTGGTAAAAGCTGCTTTACTGCGGATCCCTTTTAGGACCACTGGCAGCCAAGACAACCACTGCACCCGGGATCCAAGGGCCAGGTAAAATGTAACTGACTGTTGTGGCCTGGTTGTGGGACCCCACCACTCCTGCCCTGCGAAGGTGGAATATAAATCCACCCCTAAGTGACTGATTATCAACAGTAGTTTTTCCATTGAGCGCAATACTAAATGACAGCTGTATTTAATGCACTTATTTTCCATTGCTTTGAAAATCCATAACTCCAGTTATATGTATGCTAGAAAGTTCATTTTGGTGTATTATATGAAAAAAGCTCTAGTTTAATAAATGGGTGTTGGATTTTAATGGAGTCATCTCAACTACCTATAAACCATAATGGTACAGTAAAATGCTTAACACATGTTCCTTCAGTAACATCTGACTGCTCTTTGCCACACTATTAAGACGTAGCTGAAAATTTATGTTTGTGAACTGAAGGATCATCTTTGAGGCATTGTAATAATATTGCTTGGTAAGGTTACCCAAACATACCATATAGTGTTCTACTTTCCTACACCAATCACTAACCCACTGTAGATGGATAAGATAATCAAAAAACAACTGTGAGGAAATGGCAGATTTTAAGAAATATTACATTTTCATCCTACCGAATGAAGATAGTCCCTTAGTCACTATCCTGGGAATGCACAGACAAGCTTGCAAAACATAAATTGGGAGTACATTTGCCACAGATACTCTTGCAGATAGATTACAGAAGGCCAGTGACACAACAGAAAAATGACACTCCTTGTAAACTGCAAAGATGGCAAAATATGTTCAGATTCCTAATGGTTTCACAGCCTCATGAAGACACTATAAATGTATAAATGCTATGAAAACCATTTGAATCAATCAATCGGTCTGTTTTGTGAAGGAACAAATATGAGCAGTAGCTCAGGTTGGAATGAATGAGAAAGGATGACACATCTGCTGAGTACACATGATGGACTTTGACTCACCATCTTATAGTAATGGTAGGTGCTGTACATAAACACTCATATACCAAAATAGATGCCTTATTGCCCCGAATATGTAAATGTACGAAATAAAGTTCAGTGGCCTAAAACCCCTTGCAACCACAGTAACAATGTAGCGGGAAGGGTGCTCAAGCGTTAATATGCCCTTCTACAATGGAAAAGTATGGAGGATGTTAAATTCAATCAAAAGGAGACAACAAGACATAAGCAGTAGCTCTGTGTATACAGGTACCAATTCGAAAAGGGAATGGGTAGAACTTTATTAGCCACAAAGATACTCACAGACTACAGATCTGCACACTCAAAGGCTTTTCAACTTCGTCACTTTTGTTTTTTAAACTATTATAACACAAAGAAATCCTCGGGCCTGTGTTAGCACAATAAAGGCTGTGACAAGACGTGTTAGTGTCTCACACTATAGTAGGACTAGGTATTCCCACTAAGAGGAGACACCCATATGATGAAGCATGCCACCTATGGTGGGTGAGGGTATTCATCCTTAAGGGATTGCTCCCAATTGGAGATAGTGTGAGTCTTGTCACAGGCTTTATTGTGCTAACACAGACCCAAGGATTTGTTTGTATTATAATTGTATTTAAAAGGGGATATTATCCTTGCAGGTCTTTAAACTACTTCCCTTGGTCCCTGTCCTCTCATTTTAGTGTGTGTTGGTTTTTAAACTATGCCAGCTGTTCAATGTGTGAAGCTGGCAAAATGCTAAAACAGAGGGCTAAAAAGGGTTCTGTGTGACAGCTGGAAAATGTTTCCTCGTAACTTGGGACTGCAAGTTGACCGCCACATCTGGGTTGCAGTGTTTTACTGGTAAATTCTCATTTTCTGCTATGTACTGCTGTGTTCCCAGTCTCTTGGAAATTCTGCCCTGCTTCTGGTTGGTGAGCAATAGACGATGTGTTTGTGCTTTCCCCGCCTGCTGGATGCAGGAGGCTTCTAACTTCTAAGGGAATCCCCCCTTCCACAGGACATCAAATTGTGGGCCGCCTACTGCCGTACCCCTCTTTTGTGGCACATGGAATTAGAGATGGAAGCTATACATCGAATGCAGGTGACATTTGGCCTCATTATGAGTTTGGCGCTGCGGGAGCACGACCGCCTGCACCGCCAAAACCATGTACAAACCACCCTCCAGATCAGGAGTGTTCTCCTGTCTGGCAGGTGGTTCTTTGGTGTTCTCAGGACAGTGCCTATGGAATAGGCACTGGCACTGCAATTGGATCGTCCGAGGCAGTACCTGCACGGCATGGACTGCTGCAGTCCATGCCATGCAGATTCTGGTGTGCATCCACACAGGGGTTCACATGTTGTGCCCCCCTGTATGCATCCACATAGAGTGATGTACAAGGGGGCCCATAGGGCCCCCTTTGTTTCCTCACTGCCACACTTTTCATGGCGGTTATGAAAAGTACGTTGTTGAGGAAACTCATAATATGTTTGGTGTGCCACAGTGGTCCTGTCAAGCATATTGAGGGCTTCATACCGCTGTGCTGCCGTCAGGGATCTCTGATCCCTTGCGGTTGCGGTGGTTCCTGGGTGGCCTAACAGCCCTGATCGTAATGGAGCAGTCGGAAGACCACCACCACTGCGCCCCCACGAGTCTGGTGATCCGTAGACTCCCAGACTCGTAATAAAACACACTGACCGGAGCTAGATTATTTAAATCACCTTTAAAAAGGACAAAGTTGTCTGACCCCTAACAGAACCATAGCTTAAGCTGACGTGTAAATCAGTTCATAATCACTAGGTACAGGAGTTTTCTTGCGAATGTCAATATTACCTCAGTAGTGGTCATATATCATCTAGTGATCTCCATTTGCAGGCAGACTTATATGTTCCCCACTTACTTCAGCTCTAGCCTGCTTGACTAATATTGTGTCACCCTCAAGGCACTTTAGCTCTTTAACTCTTTGCAAATCTTCCTACAGCGCCATGAAGCCTACGGGCGTACGTGCGCTTAATAAATTTAATTTAACATAACAATATTAGTTGATTCCCCATTGACCAGTGAAGAAGAGTATTATTTTCCATTCCTTTAATGTCTTCTCCAGTGCATTCTTTCTTCATAGTCCTTTGCCAATGCAGAGGTGCGCCAGGTGTAGTTGTATTTCCGTGAAGTTCTGCGAATCTTGTAAAGAGTAATGACATGGAGAAAGTGTGCAGTGCTACCATTAGTGGAGTACTTCCTGTTTTACTAGGTTTGGGCAGGGGCGTGTACTTCTGGTTCATGGACAATAATGTGTCTTTTAATTATTCAATCGTTGCAGGATTTGGTGTCTGGGTGTGTTTTTCACTATCCAATTGAATAGTTTTAAATGTACATGATCTAATTTTGTTCTTTGCGCCATCTTTTGCTTAATACATTTTTTGTTAACATTGACTTGTCATGGCATTTGCTAGATTGGTTGTTACCTATGGGTTGATTGTTTCTGGGAAGGTTGCATGGCAGTGTGGTATAGTGAAGTAAAAGTTCTTAATTCATTGGATTTAGGCCACCATTTATTTCTGTCAACTTCTGAGAAAACTTTGTCTGCTTGCATACGGGTTCATTGCAATATTTATATGTAGGTTAAGCTCTTGTTCTGCCTAAAGGAACATAGCCACGTGTTTCAGATTCATAATTCCTTTTTTCAGGATGATTACTTTGCTCTAGGGAGTGTGATTTGGAGATACAAATATCTGCCAGTAAGGATTTAACACAACAGTTTTACTGGCTAAACACACCCTGTAATATAAACGAATCCTGGGCGTAGCTCGCATAGTAGCGCTACGCGTAGCTAAGCGAAGTGCACTTTGCACTACGCGAACTGCGTAGTGCACTGTGCAAAATGCTGTTCGCACTGATTGCACAGTGCCAGAAGCTTGTCCGCACTGTGCAAACCGCATCTTGCACAGTGCAAGTGGTGGTTTTCTGCCGCTCAAGTAGATTTCTACTCGAGCTGCAGCTTTCTGAACGCGGACGGGGTGTTTCTCATCGCGAGCGGTCGCGACCATACGCGACCACTGGCAATGAGAAACCTGACCTCTGCGCGTTGAGAATCTCGCCGGGAAGTTTATTTGTAAATGTAAATGTAAATGTATAGGCATTTATATAGCGCACTACTTACCCGGAGGATCCCAAGGCGCTTCGACCGCTGCGAAACCCTTCCTGGCTTCCCTGAGAGCTGGTCCCTTAATGGGTATCTCCAGGGTGAGACCAGGCATCCCCGGCGGTCTGGTGGGGCCGTTAGTGAAGATGAGGCAAGCTAGTGCCCAGAGTTGCCGAGTGTGATCGCTGATCAGAGTGGGCACCGAGGCGAGAGAATTATCGAGTCCGCTGACCCTGGTCCAGAAACCTGCCGCGCCGGGAATCGAACCCTGGTCCCGGGCCGTCATATGCTCTCGGGTCTGCCGCCTCTAACCAGTGAGCCACACTACTTCACTCTACGCTCATGATCGGCAACTTGATATTGCTGATAGCGAATGAGGAAAAAGTCTTGTCGGTGTCATTTTGCTCGCTTGCAGTCGCCAATTTGATGTTGAGGACTGCGAGCAAGCAAAAAATGACTGCTATGCTATGCGTGTTTGCACTGTGCTTCGTGCAATTCATGTAGTGTGAAGAACCGGGTTTTAGAACCCAGCAGCACCAGGGATAACGCTCGATGTCTTCGGATTCCCCTGCCTCGGCAAACAGAGACACGGGACACTTCTTGGTGACGTTAAAGACCAAAGTTTATTGGCTGCAACCAGGAACAGAGGTCTACGAAGCACAACACGGGTGGTTCTCTAGAGACTGCACAAATTCAATGAGCGGAGCATGGTCTTTTATGCCAAAAATCACATTCCAGGCTAGCATCGATTACATACAAACTGACCAATCACATGGTGACATTTCAAAAGTAGCGCATGACGACAATCCCATTTTCCGTTGTCCAGCCCACCAGAAATGACCAAGCACATTCCAACTTTCCTGTTCGATCAGGCCAGACAAACCCATCATAAAACCTCAACCCAAATCAGTGATTAAGCCATAAAGGAAGGAACAGAAACAGATGAGAAGCAAGATAGAAAGGTGGGTGCAGTGTACCATAAACTCAGCAATGTCCTGCTCTTTGACCTTTATCTGAGCAGCTGCTTAACAAGAAACTGGCTCAGCGAGGTCAGCCTCGGGCAAGGGAGTCAGTGCGGCCAAGTCACTCAGAAGTCAGCTAAGGTGTACGTGTCCCAAGGACTCGTTCGGCCGTAGTCATCGGCCTATGTGAGGGCAACCACACAAAATGGCTGCCGTACACAAAATGGAACCCAAGGGTTCAAACGAAATCCCTGAATACGTAGTGTTCTCATTTATCGATTAAGACGAAAACACTCGTGCACACCACACTCGTGATTTGCGGTCCGCTGATACCAAAATCGTCTATTTCCGACGACCTTTATTGAACGGGTTCAGAATCTACGAACCACGGATCCACGAACTACAGAACTACAAGTGCGAAGTAGTGCAAACTTTGCAAACTACCCAAGCGTAGTGTATAACTTCACCCAGGGTTAATATAAACCTCAGAAACCTCTGACTGTTAGGCTTTGCATCCAGCGTGGCCCACAGCAGCGCTCCTAAGCCTGCCCGCGGCCTCCTATGCGAGCCCAACCTGTGGACTCCCATCAGCTGGCGAAGGCGGCACTTGAGGTAGTTCAAAGGGAGGGGTCAGCAGGGGGAACGCACTTTTGTTTTCTGCTATCCTTACCTGAATACTCTGCCCAGTGCCATAGAGTAGGGACGTCCTGGGTGTTTCTCTCAGAGCGTCCTTCGGTCCTCTGGTACTTAGGGTTACCATCTCTCCTTCCGGGGCATAGTATTGCTTTGGATTTTTCCCTCGTCGGTCAGCTAGTTTGTTCTCTTCATAACTTCAACTTGTTCCACACTGTAAACTCCAGGTACCTGCATATTTAAAGAAACTACAAGAGAGGTATTTAAAAAGAATCCTGGTCCTAAATTAAAGCAGGATGCTTATTATAGAAGTATCTAGTAGCATATGATACTTATCAAATTAATACTCATTCATTCTCCTGGAAGGTGCTTCCAGCTTTGAAATTGTTTCTTTCCAGGATTTCTTCATATCTCTCACTGAAGAGAGATTGTTGTTTAACCACCTCACTGTACAATATGCACCTTGACCCTGCACCTGTTTGTGCCATATGTTTTTCCTTTTATTGTTTCTCCTGACTAGGAAAATATATTTTTAGTTTTTTTCCTAGTTTTCGGGCGAGATATATGATTTTTGTGGGTCAGTTGATTCTCTACGGTGGTTGTTGCCAAGGTTGGTATGTTTCACATTTATCATTGTTTGTAGTGTAAATTCTGAGGTCCACATGAATATTAAGTGTGTGTTTATTTTCTAGATACATTCTGTGAGTCTCTTGCTGTAGTTGTTTGATATTTCCTACATAAAATGGCCGAACTTGCAACAGGTAGACATTACATTAGACTAGCCACATATGTATATGGGAGATTTCTAGGTCCTAAAGAGAGTCATACTTAACGTGTGTGTTTTTTTCAATATGGAATTCTGGTAACATTGCATTGGACAGACCAGTGGACTCGACTCCTTCTCCCTTTCCTTATTTTGTTTCCCCTTCTTCCCCAACTTACCTGTTTGGCTTACACCTTGTAGAGCGGAAGAGGTGGGTGAGGGAAGCTGGGACCTAGCATCTGTTCCATCCATTTCGCCCCGGGGGGAAAAACCAGGTGAGCCTCACACTGACACTGCGAGATGTGAGATCACCAATCCTGTTGTGCTCCAAGCAGATCTCCGTTCCTGATTCTGTAAATCCGAGAGTGAGCATTGTATATTACCTACTACACCGATGCAAGATGGTTTTCCAAATAGAAATACCATCTTTTGATCAATTTCGGGCCCTGTGTATTAAATAGTGGCACCATATGCTGGACTAGTGTTCTCACAATCAGTAGGTTCCATCCTTAAGTCTCTCTGAAACCACTATTAGGTACATATATTTGCTCTACAGAGGTTCAGCATAGGAGCAACCCTTGATTGAGTAGAATGAGAGTAGCAGAGCTCAATTCACCCCAGGATTGGGTCATAATCTCATGGTCTATCTACATGTGTCTTGAATTGAGAGGAGTCAGGTGCCCGGCCTGTTGGTCTGTGCTTTGACCTCAAAATTCACACCTAACATTCCTTATCCTTACAGATACCTGATCAGCTCGCACCCACTCAGCAACACCTTGCAAAATCCAACATTAGTAAATGTGCCATCACAGGTGAACTCTGCCTTCTTCACAACTGCAACCGTGCATATTAAATGCCACGAATCCCCAAGCATAATTTTTAACTGCACTTTATAAAACCTGCAAAAATTAATAATACAGCTGCAGTTATTGTTCTTCCTTATCTTGATAGATATGTCTTCCTGATGTTCTCAAAAACGCACATCAGCCTGACTGACTGCATACTGTGGGACTCTTCCGCATCGAAGGAAACACCTCAACTTTCTGGCTCCTGCCAGCCCCTTTCCACCGACCATGGGTGAGGCTTGGTAGCAGGATAACACTCTCAGCTTGCCATGCTCGAGCAACAGGTCCACCCACGGATATAAGGGAAACACCTAGGGGCCGCAGGCCCCATGGATTCATTCGGTATCAGCTTGTGGGCTGGAGCAAAAAAAGTGTATCTCCTCGTCTACAATCATTCTCAGGATGGCCGAGAACATCTTAGCGTCTAACACACACTTTTCTTTGACACACTTTTGTCTGCAGTGAACATCCATCTGGCTTTCTGTGGGGCTAAAGCTGGAGACCTCCAGCCCGCTGTTCCCAAACCTAGCATCCCACATTCCTCTAGCAGCCCAGAGTCTTTCATCTCTAGCGGAGTAGCTGAGAAATCAGACTGTAAAGGGGTGGAGCATGCCAGGAATGGGGCAGGGACATTCCACTAGCCTAGCTTAGGGTGGCCGCAGAGCTGTGGCTTCATTTTCCTAGGGCTATCGTCCATCTTGTCCCTTTCAGTGGTCTCTCCATCTCTAAAATTGAGCTTTGATATAGTGGAGCCACTAGGACCTTGCTTTGTTTGCTTTACAGAATTGATTCTCCGGCGCATCATTTTTCTTAAATAGAGCAGTTCTCTGTGGAAACCTCGCCTTCTCCCAGCCTCTACCTCCTTTGATGCTTCTGCCGTTCCTTTTACCAGACACAACAGTATGGATCTATTCTATGCATACCACATCTCTGGCAACATGCAGCAGAATGTTTCCTCCGTACCCCACCAAGAACGCTCTCTTGCATGGATTTATCATAGATCTCTGCAGAGGTTGTGGTAGAATCCAGAGAAGTCGCTGACAGAGTTAACACTCGCCTGCACCTCTGTATTCATGTATATTTTTGGATGTTTTGGATTGATCTACTTTGACTTACTTTTTGGTTTGGTCCTGCTGGATTATATGGTATGTACCGCCATTGTCTTGGACATGGTATAGTGTAAGTCAAGGCTTATTTAATGGTCCTTCCATTGCAAATTCCGACCTGTCTTGGTCAATAGTTATACCACCCTGTCTCAGGATGTTCCTTCTGTCGCCCCGGTTCTGATTGTCTCGATGTATAAAATGCACCTTCACTTCTGAGTGTGGGCCAGATGACACCGAGCAACTGAATGGCTCTGAAAGGCCACTGTTCTTGCAAGAACAAACTACTTCGGATTTCAGAAAGGGGTGCTGGTGGGATAATATGCGTTAATCTGTAACACAGAGCACCATAAAGAGGCAAGGTCCATCCTGGTGAGTCAGCAAACATGGTATTTCAAGAACTGGTATTTGCACCACCTCTCAAGCGCAGGACTGAGGCGCAGTCCCCACATCAGGACAGGCCTCTACCATCTTCACAATCATAAACCGCAAACACCTCTGAAGACCATCAAAGCCATCTAGTCAAAGCACAGTCACAAATCAGAGTTTTAAAATAAATGTCTTTCATTCACTGCACTGAACGCGCTGCTGTTTTACAATTAATAGGTGATCGCTAAAGGCAGGCTAAATCCTGCTCAGTTTGTCGAATGTGTCCAGAGCACCTTCAATGATTGCTAGAGGGCCAGGAAAATGATTATGAACTGACATAATCGCTAGTCTGTGGATCAATGGTTGCCCAAGATGGCTCGCAGGGCTAACACCCCCTTCCCAAGGGGTAATGACCAGCATCCTTGTTTCAACCAGCAAGTCCAGAAGATCTCCCATTTGACTGTCAAACTCGTGTGAGCCCCGGATCTTTGTGCCTGGCATCACAGCACCACAGTCTTTCCACTGAGGAGTCTCACAGCAAAGAAAGCACTAGGCAGCACAGTCAGCCGGCAGACAACAGCCATTCAAGTCTCTGAATCTCTTCTTCAGAGAGCACAGACACAGCTGCCATATTGGACATGAAGCATGCAGCACTTTTCTACCAAAATGAAGGAAATAAACACCAGTTGGGAAGAGAAAATCATTTGCACCCAAACTCATGGGTGTGAGATTTTTGGAATAAATTGAATACACAATAGCAACATTGTGCGCACTTCACACCCCAGAATTTAGGTCCCTCTCTTCACCCTGTTTCAATGAATTGTACTTGTTTGTTTATAAATTGATATTATGACCAATCGGAACTTGCAAAGGTGGGTCAAATGCAGTATTCTCCCACACCTGCTGAACAGCAATTTACAACCTGAAAATAAATAATGGTATCAGAAATGTGTCTGGCACGTTACCCCGATGTTCATGTGTTCAAACAATTTAAAACGTCGTTTTTGGAAAAAGGAAACCTTGGGTTGGGCGATGGAAATGAATAAGACCATATCCACCTACTTTTAATCATTGTTTGAACCCCCAAAGAAATTTCATTCAGGTTTCAAGCTTGCCAAATAAATTGTCACGAGACATATACTGAACCCATAGAAAGAGTGGACGGTGTGGGAATTTCAGTTTTAATGACTGTGCAATAAGCTGACCCCGGAATTAAATAATTTGACCCTCATCAGCATGTATGGTTTTAGACTGATCCTCCTTCACACACTTCTGTACAACCTCATCTTCTTAGTATTTTCATTTCGTGAACGTCGGGGCCACACATGGATGTAAAGGTCCATCCAATGTTGCACAATTCAGGATGTACGGTATGGAAGGGCCTAGCAAAGGTGCACATGGAATACTTATGAAGGCACGCCTGAAATCAGCATAGTTATGTACATCCTGCGTTAATATAAGGGCAGCACAGTTTGTAGTAGTTTGAAACAGTACACCTTATTTCCTACTAACTGTGTTGTTAAGCTTGGGCATGTACCATGGCGCTGTCGTAATGTTAATACGTTGATTGCTTATATGAGGCAAACCCAAGCACAAATCAGGGTTTTAGAACAGGTGTCATCCCTTCGGCAGCGAGTACTCTTTCAGCCGCTCCACAAACAGGAGTAGCTCGCTGAAAGCAGGGTCATTTCAGCTCAGCTGGTGGAGTCGAAAGCTCGTGATACCTATTCCGGCAGCGTGGGCGGAACCTTCGCCTCAAAGCGCTGTCTCTGGTGCTGAAACCACAGTCAGACCTAATGACTCGATTGCCTTTAACTTAGAACGAGCGCTGCATCGGTTCTCTTCGTATTTTCACCCCAGACACTGTCACTGTCAGTCGACAGAGTCTGGGGGTAAAACTGTGATTAGTAACAGAAAGCTAATATAGCACTCTTGTGTCGCTCACAAGCTTGAGGCTGAGAGAAGGCGAACCAATGCACAATCCCCACATTGAAGCTCGAAAACATCTCAAGGACAAGTAAGGGCACCCGGCCTGCAGCCGGGGCAGTCTCGGGCTCCACTGAGTGAAACACCGACACGTGCGGATAGTTGTATTATTTATACAGACATTACATGAGGCAGCATGGGATGCCTTGGACTTATGTTTTGATTGCTGCTCGCTACCTTTATTTAACTGATGAGGTACTAAAGTATTTTGACTTCCAACTTAGTTGGAGATTAAGGAGTCTCAGGTGTGACTCTGTCTTTGTTGTTGACCCTTCACTGACCCTGTGGACGTTTTAGAACAACAGTTCTGAATTTGCCATAATCTGCCCTTACTCCACCACTTTTCAGAGATACCTTCCTGGGAGGTGTCCAGGTTTAACCACATAGCAATCCTCTAAACAAAGGTAACCTATGCCCTGTCGCTCTCTGAAGCTGTGCTGCTAGCTTTCTGTCTCTTTCTAACTACCTTTGTCACACTCTCTGTCAACTCTCTTTTCTTTTCTCTTCTCTTCTCTTCTCTTCTCTTCTCTTCTCTTCTCTTCTCTTCTCTTCTCTTCTCTTCTCTTCTCTTCTCTTCTCTCATTTTCTCTCATTTTTCTCTCTACTACCAAACTCTTTCTCTGTTACTTCGGTCACCAAAGAAGCTGTCACCTACTGCATAGTACTGGCGGCGAGGTCCAGCTGAGATTCTTACCCTCTTTTCTCTCTTTCTCTCCCTCCCAGCCTCCACCTCAGTTGTTCTGCCCCTCCTCTTCCTCTTTCTCTGAAGAATGAAGGGGATAAAATGTATGTTGAAATTGAAAAGGTCAGTTGGGCCCACGTTGTTGCTCAGAAATCCCAGCTAAACCCTCGGCTCCCTTTTACCAGTCAGAGAGAGGCACCCTGGTGAAATTGCCCTTTCTAAATAGTCACAAATACATTATTCACTTCGTGTAAATTATGGTAATTTACAGGAAATGTACTTAGCAGTTTTATTGAAAAGACCTGATTTTATTCCCTCAAAAGATGGACATGTAGATAGTGTGTACGGAACAATGAAAGATCAGTGGATGTAGAGGGCTGGCTGAAAGCCCCTACACATATATTACACATATCATTTTAGTAAAATCAAAAGGTTTCAGTAAATGCAGACCTAAAAAATAGCTTGTTCTTTTCCATAACACTATATCCACTAGAATTGTGTCTTTCTAAGTTTAATATATTGATCCCATCGTTCTAGATTTATTGACCATGCCAAATAATACGCCATCTGCTGCAAAAGTTACACATTTCAATTTACAAATGTGTCCAGTCCAACTGATCAAAATGTATTAAAAAGGAAGCGTAACATGTTGTGCCACACAGAGGCATATCCTCCTAATACTGTAGCGGCTCAGCCTTCAGATACTGACTCGTGAATTCAGGAGGTAAACTGGTACTAATAAGGTCTATCTTTTTCTCAGACACTATTAACGTGTCCTTCAAAAGCAAAATATCAATGAAACACTATCACAGGATGTGCCACATAACTTTCCTTTACTAACCACAATTGTTTTGTAATCCTGCTGCAATATTTGGACTCGCAGTGACCTTGCTTTACACTCAAACTGACGTTAACCCTTACCCTGATTCTTATCATCACTTTAATCCTGATTCCAGTACTAACCCTAAACTAAACCCTACCTCTAACCTTAACCTTAGTCCTAATGCTAATCTTATTTGAAATCATAATCTTAACTCTACCTAACCCTAAAGCTGTCTCTTACTGTAACCTTTTTCCCTTGAGTTGAGAGTTGTGAAGTTGAAAATCTCGAAGGCTCACAATACCGAGGATTAAGGGTACCAAACAGAACAGATTAAGGGTAGCCAGGTCAAAGTCCATAAAAAAAATGCGGAGCCCTGTCAGCTGCCCTAAGCAGCAGCGGAAACTGTCCAAGGTCTGGTGCTGCTTAGAAGCCGCCCACCACTTCCCCCGCACAGATATTCCTGGCCAGACTGCCAATCCTGAATTAATTATTTCTCAATTTCCCAGCTTGTCTATAAACTGCCACCACGTCCCACCCACCTGCAGGCTACTTGGTCCATACTCACCCACCCAGTTCTGGTACCCTGGGTTGGATGGGTGTTGAAAGTGTTCTGCCTTCTGTATCATCTCCTGCTCCAAGATGTACAGCCTAGGTATGCTGCCATCCGGGATATGGTCATGGAGGGGCTGGGCAACATCGTATCTCATTGCCAGAGAATATCATATATCTCCCGCTACAACCTTTAGCCTCAAATCTTACCCGCAGCCCTACTTCACCCTTACCCTAAACCTATCATCCACCCCCTGATTACCCCTCTAAGTCTTGGCAACATAGTAACCCTGAATAACAAACAAGAAACTAGGAGGTCTATAAGACACAAAATGTTGGCTGGACTGGCAAGTGTGTTACACTAAGACAGTGGGTGCTATAGTCACCATACAGATTCTAAAGGAATACAAAGCAAGAGACACGTGTAGAGGAAACAAAAAATAACCTCAGAAACTGGGCAACAAAATAAACAAACGACAGTATGAAACAAATGACTGTCGCAATTTGGCCCTAATTGCGACAGTCCTTTGTTTCATACTGTCGTTTGCACTGTTCCTGTTTTTTAACTAGGGGATGTGCCTTGTTTCCATTAAAGAGTTCTTTGAGACATATCACCCTATTTTATTATTCACCACTTTTGTGTTAAGTTGCTCTGTGTTTTCACCCCTTTTTTTTTCCAACCATCATAAACTGACCAGCAAGAGGTGGTTAATTGCGCACTGTGGACCTGATCCAGTATCAACAACTGACTGTGTGGCATGGGGTCTAGATGATCTAAGGACCTGCCAGGTCACAGTGTGGCCGGCCAAATGATAGGACTTATCACTTGGTTTGTTTGATGGTTATCCACTAACAAGTTTTCTGGATTTTGTTTACCAGTTTCTGAGGTTATGTTTTGTTTCCTCTACACGTGTCTCTTGCTTTGTATTCCTTTAGAATCTGTATGGTGACTATAGCACCCACTGTCTTAGTGTAACACACTTGCCAGTCCAGCCAACATTTTGTGGCTTATAGACATCCTAGTTTCTTGTTTGTTATTCATACTAAGTAGCTGGGGAAGTGAATCTAGTAGTAGGTCTTTAATCTCTTCTTTCCTTTGACCCTTCTCTCCCTGTTTGTTGTAACATAGTAACCCTAAAGTTATCCCTCACCCAGTGTTAAAACTCACCCTAATTTGTCTCCTAGGCCAAATTTCCAGCCTGCCCTTACACTAACCCTAAACCTATCATTATACCAATTATTTTTAAAATGTATCTCTTTTCTGACTATTGATTTTTCAAACCATTTGCTTAAAAAACCTTTCAGTGCAGCCAAATAATGTGACATAGTTCCTGGTTAGCAATCTACAATATTCTTCTGAAATAGACCCTCCTTCTTGCCACCATCTCATCTAAACCGAAACATATATAAGAAAGTGCCAGGTTACATGTTTCCAGGCATTGATGGGCAGAGACTATGACACTTTACCACTATGGGCCTGATTTAGAATGTGTGGGATGGATGCTCCATTACAACAATGATGGTTCTCCCATCTGTCTTATAACCAGTGCATTACTGTATAGTCTCTGTGTCTGTATGTTTGTTTGATATTACCGTTGTGCTTTCAGTATGTGTGTTCTGCTTTATTTTATAATGTATATTTTATCTGTGTTTAATTTCACAACAGCGATAATAATGCAGGTGCTTGCAGACAGATGTCGCAATAATTAAGGCAGGCAAGGGACATTTCACGAGAAGAGGAGCTGTGGAGGTAACAGTTTGACACAAAAACACAGCAACATCCATCACATTGCATGCACTTGTTGCCATCTTCCCAGGGGTACCCACACTCCATTTCAGAAATATGTGGAGAATACCCCCCCCCCCCCCCCCCCCCCCAATGGAAACACTTGCAATTAGCGAGGATTCCCGTTGCATTCCTTCCTTCCAGTGAGGGGCTGTGGCCTTGAAAGGTGGAGAGGGAACGAGGGCAGACGAATACCACACGAACATGAACGCGTCACCACACCTACATTATCTGCACAAGCACTTGTCCCTCTACAGGAAAACCTCGAGGATGTGCTTGAAGATTCATTTTCTACAAGGGCTTGGATGAGAGGCTGATGAAGCATCCTCCTCAGCTTCAACCCAGGGGCACCAAGGCTAATGAGAGTGGCCTTGTGCAATCACACATCAGGACGCCATATCCTTGACATCTTTGAGAGGACTTGTTTCATGGAAGCCTATAAAGGACACAAGGAAGTCGTTTGGTTGATCTTTTATTTTAATTTCCATGCATTTGTTTAGCATTTTGTCTCCATGATGTGTTTAGTTTCAAAGAGGAATCTATCCTATTCCCCTTAGACTTTAAGGTCAACTTCTTCTGACACTCAATCCAGGATGTCTTTCCAGCAGAAAAAAAAATACAAGGGAGGCAAGTGATACATTTTCCTTGGCACCATTGGTTTTATTGGTGCAATCATCAAGGGTGTATAAACGGAGACCTAACTGTCGGATGCATTTATAAGGTTGGTCACGCATATAACAGAGAAAAAAAAAGTCAAACCTATGTCTGTTTATATAGGAAGATGCTGTGGAGACAGAATAGGTAAGGCTATACTTAATGCATGTGAAACGATCACTTGCCTGTTAGAAAATGAGAGAGGCAAGGATGAGAGGGTGCAGTGGCGTAGGAAGGGGCCACACCGGGTGTCATCACTGAAGGGCGGTGACAAAATGGCAAAAATATGTTTTAAACACATATTTTTGCCACATTGTCAAGCCGGGGGTGCCAAGAAATGTTCTGCACCGGGTACCACCTTACCTTGCTACGCCACTGAGAGGGCGAGAATCGGAGCTAGGCCCATCCACGTTAAATGTGGGGGCCCAGGGTGGCACAGCCTCTTTTGCATCCAGCCTTCTTTGCTGCAACAAGCCCACTCTGATAACTCACCAGAGCAGTGTTGCATGTGATTCTCCCTTTTCTGCCTCTGGGCCTAGCTCCTTTAGAACTGTGTTGAGTGGGGTGCGACTGGATGTGCAAAAAAATGACCACAGCTTCTTAAAGCTCGGTCTGGTTTCCCGCCTCGGCGGGAAATAAGCTAGTTTTGGACCACCGCCCACCAACCCTTATACACTCCTACCATTCGAAGGCAGCTGCAACGCAACAATGTCTGCAATTCAGGCTTGAAAAGCATTCTCACCATAAAACCTACTTTTTGATGCAACGTGCTTCACTGCAGCCACCATTTTCTCTCTGAGTTTGAGTTGAGTTTGCTTCTGAGTTGATTTTCTTAACCATGTGACATCCATCTCTCAACCTCTTGCAGCGCTCTAATTTTTCATTTTTGATGTTGGTGACTGTTGGCACACTATTTGTATTTGCATGTGATGGCAATATTAATAACTAATAACTACTCTACATATTTTCCCTCATTTTAACTTTGACCATCTTACCCGCTCTTCCTATTTTTTTTTTACTCTGGCTTCACAGCCTTACATGGGGAGATCTCGCCAAGAGTGCAAAGTGTCAGTAAACAATCCGCGCACCCTAAGGCTTTACATTCTCTTTGTTTGAATCAGTTTCATTGTTTTTTTTCTGTATAACGAAAGAACAAAGCAAATATCTGCAATGCAGTACTGTTTACATGCAGGCTGTGGCCAGTATATGTTATATTTTGATTTGTAACGCGCTCTGTTAGTCGGGACTGTCCTGGCGCTGTGAGGAAACTGTGTCAGAGTGATCTAGGAGACAGCTATTCAGAATGTGTAAAAAGGTGGGTTTTTAACAATTTTTTTAAATTGATCAGGTTGGGGGAATATCTTAGAGCATCAGGAAGGGCGTTCCACATCTGAACTCCCCGTACCGTCAGAGATTGCCCCCCCAGGCGAACTCTCTTAAATCTGGGGACGACCACCTGCCTTCGGGAGGCTGATCGCAGCTGACGGGTTGGTTGGTAAAAGGCAAATCGTTTTGCGAGGTAGGGTGGACAAGGTCCATGCAGGGCTTTATAAACGAGTACCAGAGCCTTAAAACGCACTCTTTGGGCCACTGGAAGCCAGTGAAGCTCCCTCAGTTGCTTACGAACGCTGAGCCTCCTAGGAATGTTATAGAGGAGTCTCACCGTCGCATTCTGGACTACCTGTAGCTTTCTAATCAGAAAGTCAGGCGCCCCGATGTAAAGGGCATTCGCGTAGTCCAGGCGGGAGAGCACGAGTGCTTTGGCTACCGTTTCTTTGGCCGCTTGGGGGAGAAGGGGAAAGAATCTTCGAAGGGTGGTCAAGGTGCCAAAGCAAGTCCCAGCCAGTCTAGAAATCTGGTCACGGAAACATAGATCGGCACCAAACCAGACTCCTAGATTCTTAGCTATCCCACCATCTCCCTTGGGGCAAGGTAATCCGCTGGGCCAAATGGACTCCCTAAAGTCAGTTGGAAATTGGCCATAGAGTAAAATTTCCGATTTGTCCTCATTTCACTTGAGGCAGGCTCTTGCTAGCCAAGCAAATACAGAGGACAGGCATTGTCGGACTCCTGATGTGCAGATATTATCCTTGTTCCAGGTAAAGAGGAGTTGGGTGTCGTCGGCGTAGGCCATTATCTTCGCACCCAAGTTCTCTGCCAGCAGAATCAAAGGGGTTAAATAAACATTGAATACTCACATTTGTTATTATCACAATATTAATAAACGTCTCTGCATACATCAATGTGTCTCCTATCTTGTGGCTCATACAAGACTCTTACATTCCTCAGATTAGTGACTGCCAACTGCTCGATCTGACAAACAAATAGCAATGGGTGTACTGTAGTGAGAGCTACTAACTCGAGAGGCAGATAGTAATATTGGGGACAACTAAAACGTAACTAGGATTGTATGTTCTACGCAACATGGCACCACCTGCGGGTCTGGCCGACCCCCCCCCCCGCACCCCAAAACAATTGCCGAAGGTGTACTTCCACATCCCAGCATGTGGGATCTATTGAGTTTACGTACCCCAAACCACAATCCAGCAGGTTATTTCTGCTTTTTTGTATTTGCGGTGAATGCCAGCGGGGTACTCACAACTCTTAGGGCATCATTAGGATGGTGGGCGGACTTTGTCCGCCCGCCATCCTCACGGTGAAAGGCACTGCCCGCCATAAGGGCCGGGGTCCCGTGGGGGCAATTAGGATGCGCCCGCCGCAGTGGCGGGCACATCCCGTATTTTTAACATTGCAACTGGCGTTGCTGAAATCAACGCCCGCCACAATGCTAAAAATACATGTTGTGCTTTTCAAAGCACAACGTGACAGGCACCACGCGGTGCCTGCCAGGTTGTTCTTTTAAAGGCAATGGTATCCCCCATATGCACCCCCACCCCCCAGAGTCCAATGGGACCCGCAACGGGCCCCTCAAGCAGATTCCGCATGCCATTGCCACCTCGGAAAGGCATTCAGACAGGCACATTGTAATATGGCTGGCGGTGTCTGAAAGACACTGCCACCATATTGACCCCTTTTCCGCCCGGTCGACATGCCGACCGGGTGGAAAAGCGGCGGACGGTCTTTCCGTCCGCCACAGACCCCCCAGTCATAATAATATGGCGGTGGGTCTCTTCTACAGGGATGGCGGGTGGATTGCCCCTGCTGGGCCGGAGGTGACTACCGCCGGCCCGGCAGGGGCAATCTGCCCGGCATCCTAATGGGGCCGTTAGTCTCCATGTGTGTCTGGTGTGGCATCAGGCCCAATATCAGAGGTTACGTATATTTCCTGTAGCTCTTGCATTATAGTGTCCCAGTGTGTAGCAATTGGTGTTTTAAGCAACCCCAGCGCTTTCTGCTTTGGCCCATACCTGTAATGAGCGCCTCCAAGCAATAATGACGGGGATCAGGGGATCGCCACCTTTTTGTAACCAATCGTTTGGCTACTATCAGCCCCAAAGCAATGAAGTGAGAAGTCACCTTTTGGCTCGTAGTTCTACTACAAATGTGCAGAGCGCAGGCTTGCTAGCATAGGGGCACGATGCGGTCTGTGCAGCGATTTAGGGAGGCCACCACTGACTCCCAGTATTCCCTCAGATGCTGGCAGCTCCACACCATGTGAAGCAGGTCCGCATCGATTGCGTAGAACATGGGCATCCAACATCTGTGCGATTGAAATATTTATTGATCTTCGCTGGAGTGAGATATGTTCTCTGTCAAAAAAAGTATTATATTAGGCAAAAACGCATGTTACGCGGAGCAGTGTCTGATGCTTCCAGGACTTGATTCTATTCAGAATCTGAAAAGAGATGCTGGATTTCTTTCTCCCAACTCATATGTAATGGAAGTAGCGCTATTGCTGTGTGATGCCTAAGGGATGCAGCAAGCCACCTAATTAGGTGACGTCCCTGTCCCATGACATGCAAGTATTGAATAGTTAGGTGTGTTGGGGGCTCACTTGACATGTCACCACAATATTTATTCAATGCTGAGATTATTGTGTGGTGTATGAGGAACTGTCCTGGCTGGAGCCCATTACTTTCTGCTAGGGAGGCAAACGGTATGAGCCTGCCCTCATGGTACATATCGCCGGTGTCACGAATCCCGGCCTCCTTCAAGTGCCACAGTTCATGAGTCGTAATAGTTGTGGGTCCTCTGGATTAGGCCTGGGTGGTAAATTCCATTCCGCTCACGGAATTTGTGGAATTTGGGTAATTTCGTGTTCCGCAGAGAACGAGTAATTGGCCAAAATTATGCGTTCCGTGACTTTGCGAAATTCTTTGCTTGTTCGCGTTCTCAAAATGCGTGTCCGCGATATATTTCCCCCCAAGTACGCAAACAGCGATTGCGAACAGTAAAAAAGCATCACAAACAAACAATTCCGCATGCTCGCAAAATTTCTACGTGTTCACAGAGATTTTTTACCGTTTCATGGAGATTTGCGTAACGCGATTACGCAAATTCCGCCCACCCCTACTCTGGATATACCCAGCAATGGTAGTGCAGGGGCACATGTTTGTGTTTTTTTGTAATGAACAAGCTTCTGCAATAGCATTTGTATGCTACATTAAGCAGTAATTGTGCTGGGGCTGTCTGCCTGCTATATCGGTGGTATAATGTGAGAAGAACTTGATGGGATGAGGGCGTTGCGTATGTTGCCTTGTCTGATAGGTAGTGCTTGGAGAACCACTGAGTCACCCATTGCAGTTGTGCCGCAAGTTAGTAATGTTCTAAGTTGGGTAGAGTGAGCCCTCCCTGATTCGTCGGCAGGTAGAGTTTACAGAGGGCAACTCCACTGCAAGGTGTTCTTCAGATGAATCCCCTCATCACTCCCTCCAGAGTTCAGAAAAAGCTGGAGATATGTATAGGGGTAGGTTGGTAAAAAAACACAGGAGCCATGACAAAACCACCATTTTTACCAAGGCCACTCGGCCCAGACCCATCAGGGGAAGCACGCTCCAAAATGATATTTGAGAGCAAATTGAATTCACTACCCTACCTAAGTTGCCATCGAGCAAGTTGTCCTGTTGGCAATAAAGTCGCACCCCCAGGTAGGTAAAGGTATCCGTCTGCCACTCTATGCTAACATCATTTAGTGGGTATTGTGGTTTAGGACATGTCTTGTCAAACGGATAAACGCAGGACTTGGCCGCGTTTACTTTCAACCCAGACAGGACTGTGAATTCTCCCAGGATGTGTGCCACTTTCTCTGGGATTGAGTGTAGGTCTTTGAGATATATGAGGAGGTAATCCTCATAGAGAGAGAGAGATTGCATGCACGCCATCACCCGGCGAAATCCCCCAACCCGTTCCCAGTTCACAGATGGTTGCTGCCAACGGCTACATGGCCAGCGAGAATAGTAGTGGGGATAAAGGGCACCTCTGTCTGGTCCCCTGCCTCATTCTGATGGGGTTTGAAATGTATTCACCCATCCATACTCATTTTTGGCGCCTCATATAGGAGCCGAACCAGACTGAGAAAGGCCTCTCTGAACCCAAAGCGTGGCAAAACCACAAACAGGAACTCCCATTCTTAGGTGTCAAAGGCCTTCTCGAGTTTCAATATCAGACAGCCTGATCGGGGCCAAGGGTCCACTGCATATCAAGCCACTCTAAAAAAAATCCTGCAAGTTCATTGAGGTATCCGTGTCAGCACAAAACCATTCTGGTCAGTATGAACCCAAGACTGGGCTAATGGTGCCAGTCTATCCGCTAAGAGCTTTGCTAGGATCTTATAATCTGTGTTCAACAGGGCCAAGGGCGATAAGAACTCAGGTCTGATGGGTCTCTGTCAGGCTTAGGGAGTGAAACTACCCCCACCTTTTATTCAATGACACACGTTATGTTCCTTTAGTGCTTTTTAGGTATTAATAATATACAAAGCACAAGATAGACACTCACTATACATGTTAATTATCATTATTTTTTCAGCTATTATATTCTAGTGATAATAATCTCAAGAACTGAAGCTGGTTCCACGTTCTTGGATTTCATAAGTAGGTTATTATTTAAGCTCTTTTCTTAGCTAAGGTTACTGCAGTAGCTCTTAATTAGTTGTTCCCTGACACCACAGGAATAGATATTAGCAAGAAAATAGTAACGCCATGAAGTCTTCTCAATTGTTTTTAATAACTTTCTTTTCCTCTGTCTTCTACTCTTTTATTTAGAATTCTGTAAAACTGTATTTAATCTAAATTGTGCTTTCTCTATTTTCTCATTTGTTTGTTATTCTTACAAATTGAGCCTACATCTTAGAAGCATTACAGCATATCTAATTAAAAGGAAAGATTCACTATACATATTGTATGTTTTAGATTTATGGAAGCAGCTATATATACATATCTATATACAAAAATATGACAATGAATAAGCAATGTAATACAAAAGAGTTCTGAATATTGTCCTATTGATTTTAGATTTTTGTGTTTGATGGTATTTTCCTGACGAAGATACCTCCAGTGTCGAAACGTGTGTCGAAGAAACCATCGCTACTTTTATCAAATTGTTGATTGTGTAAAGAATTTTAAATGTATCAATGAAATTCACTAACTTTTGTTTTTAAATATAAACATTATTTGTTGAAATAATTAAAATCTATGATTTTTTTAAATATAATTTCTCTTTGAACTCTCGTTTTTACATTGCTTTTGTCACATATTGCCTGAGATTGCTATTTTTCATTGTGTGTTTTTCATTGTCTACCCACACCTCGGCATTTGATTTGGGTAGAGTGGCATCTTCTAGGGCAACATTAAAAAGGGTAAGTAAGCGTGGGGTCAGGGTCGCCATGTATGCTTTTTTGTACTCTGCCGTGGCCCATCAAGGCCGGAGGCCTTCCCGGTGGCCAATGCTGCTATGACCTCCCTGATCTCATCTCGCTTGATCGGGGCATCTAATGCTATGCTCTGACCTGGCGTTATCACAGGCAGCCATATAGAATTCAGGAAGGTATTTGTGTGTTCCTGATCAAATGCAATAGTGTTTTCATATAGGGCCATGTAGTACCTTGTCATCTTTGCCTGTATCTTGTGCTGTGTCTATACTGTGGCCTCTGCCGCAGTACGTATTGCATGTATAGGGTGCTGGGGTTCTTCCTGATGCAGCAGCCATGCTAGTAGTTGCCGTGGCCTATCAGACGCTGTATGTATTTATGCTGAGTGTACTGCATAATTTATACACCTCAATTACTCTAGTAGTTCTAGGTGCTCACTACGTATTTTGCTTAAATGCTGCAAGTCGTCTGTACCCAATGCCACCTGGTTCTCGTATGGTAGCAACCCCTCTCAAACCTCCCTATTTCCGGAGTCGGATGTTTCCGTATATTCCTTGTGAGACCCATACTATGCCCTCTAATGGCAAACTTAAACGCCTCCCACTCGAGTGTTGTGCTGCACGCAGTGTCTGCGTTAATGTAAAAAGAATCCACTGTGGCTTCCCTAAGTGAAGCTTGGAACGCTGGGTCTTCCTGAGTCACCGGTTGAAGGCGCCAAGTAGGGACCGGAGTTATGCCAACATCCCAGCCGAGATGCATCAGCTGAGGGTTATAGTCCGAATGTGTGCGACCAAGGTAGTCTATGTGCCTAATGAGAGGTAGAAGTGATGGGGAGCTAACTATTCGATCCAGCCTCACATGGAGTTCATGTACATGAGAATAGAAAGAGTAAATGTGGGCAACTGGATTAAGACTGCGCCATACATCTGTCAGTGCCCAGTATGTGAGCCAGTTGCACAGAGCAAGGGCATTTGAGGAGGCCGGTGTGTGTGTCAGAGGAGGAAATGAGCGGTCCAAAGCAGGGTCCAACCGAGTTAAAATCTCCACCCAGTAGCCAGGGGAACCTGCTCCAAGGGGCAAGTATATTTGTAAGGTGACAGAGAAAAGTGGCTTGATCCACATTCGGGGCATATATGGATCCTAGCAGAATAATCTGACCATTTAAGTGCCCTTTTACAAAGACATATCTACCGTCTAGATCTACCCTCCCCTCCTCAGCCGTAAGAGATGTCCCTGCCTTGATCCATATCAGCAAGCCCTTCACGTATGTGGAGAAGTTTGTACTAAATACTTGCCCTTGCCAACGTCGATGAAGGTTAGAAGCTTCAAGCTGTGTAACATGTGTTTACTGCAATAATGCTATATTGGTGGCCCTACATTGCAAATATGAGCATATGGAATATCGCCTGGCTGGTGAATGGATGCCTCCACAATTATTTGTTCCAAGTTTGGGGCTGTCTTTGGTGAGGGCAGCCAAGACATTTCTTTGTTTTTGCAGCGTCTCCGGACACTTCCATCACGGTGCAGCCTCGCCTGGCCGTCGGATGCCGCGTGGCCAGTTGCCAGTCCCAAGCCCTCTAACCAGTCTCAGGCCTCTGCAGGAGCATTAAAGAAATGAGTGGCACCTTTAGCCACCACCCGAAGTCAAGCCAGGAATAAGAGTGTGTAATGCATCTCAAGCTCGTGAAGACGCTGCTTTACTGGCTGAAAGGATCCTCTGCGTCTTTGCACTTGTATGTATGATGTATGGAGTGTGCATTTAGTAACCTTATTTCCGGAAATTTGTGCGTTTCCCTCAGGATCATGTCCCCATCTCTAAAGTTCAGTAGTCGGATCAGGAATGGTCTGGGACTTGCACTGGGGGTGGCCTGCGGGACAGCTCCCTGTGTGCCAGCTCCATTATGAACTGAGGGGACAGTATGTTGTCTGGCAGCATCTCTCTTAGTTAGTGTTCCGCTTAGGATACTGGGTCCCTGCCCTCATGTCCTCTGGCAGACCCACCTCATGTACATTATTACGTCTTGATGGGCCCTCGACATCTTCCAGCCTTTCCCCCAGAATATGCACTTTGTCTAGTAGGCGTGTAGCTTGGCTGTTTTTAAACTTGCCACTGGCCTCAGTTCCACGAGTGCAGACTCGTTGGCCTGTACCCTATCCACTAATGTGCGGTGATCCATGTGCAGCAGTGTGAAGTCCGAGGCAACTTTATCTAATTTGGCCTCCAGGGTCATGCGAGTTTGATCAAGCGTGGCTCCCAGCTTCTCGACAGAGCCAAGCACCATGTCCATTTTTGCAGCCAGTGTGGGATAAAGAGGGTCTTCGCTCTGTGCCGCATGCGTTTGGGCTGACCTGTCTGACTTGGAGCAGGCTGTTCCTGTGGAGTGGTGGATCGCAGGCGCCCCATTGACAACTGATGAGCTATGGGCATGTGGCTCGTGAGTCTCAGGGTTCCAGTAGAGAACGACCAGTGCTGAGGCACCAGCAATTATGCAGGTTTGCTGCACGCTTCCCCCTTTCCCTCGGCTTCAGGGGGGGAGGGTACAGACTTATGGAAGTGTTATGTGTAGGTATTAAAGGGCATGGAGTGGTCCCTGCAGAGCCTATCCTCTGTACTCAGAGTTCAAGATTAGGATAGAGGGGAGTCTAGCGTGAGCTGAGGCCTCTGACCCGGCACCAACGCCCCTCACTAACCCAAGAGGTTGTAGAGCTTCCCCTCAGTATTGCTTGTGAGAGTCTAAGCGGCTCGCTATATATCCTTTGGTTTATGGATGTCTGTAAAGTGAGAGAATCTTGCTGTGCCTTGCAGTTACTACTCCCAAACTGCTATCTCTTTGCAGGTCACTATCCGCCTGCCTTGCTCCTAAGATTCTACTTCCCTCCGCATTGCTCACCGCAGCAGCCCCTCCATCATGTCCAATGATAGTAGCCGTCACCACCATTACACAGAGGCACAGCGTTTCTGGTGCGAGGTGAATATACTTCTCCTGTTGGCAAGTTGCCAACCTGGCTGTTTCTGCAGGTTACATACATCAAGAAGCAGCCGGGGTATTGGGGAATTACTCCCTGCGCAGTAATTGAGTGCAGAGTACGGGTAAGGTTTTTGCAGGATGGCCTGACAGGGAGTGAGATGTGAGGGAAGAACAACATTGGGCCTGGGCCCAAACCGACCCCTGGGCCTACTCCGGGCATGCTCGCTGCCACCCAGCTACTCTTCTTGTTCCGCCGCAGCTGCATATGGTACCTCTGTTACTTCGTGGGGCACATTAAGGCTCTTCCTTCCCTGCCAAGTCACAGCGTCACTTCCGGAGAGCGAAGATGGGCCGGAGTGCTTCACCGCCCGTTCTTCGGAGGGCATCTCTGGGTTCCTGATCTGCACCTATCTCCAGGAGCACAGCGTTTCCAGTGTGAGGTGAATGTGCTTCCTCCTGGGAAAAATCGCCAACCCTGGCCATTTCTGTAGAGTAAAACAATACAAAAAGGACTGCCAATGGTCTGTACAACTAATGGGGGCAAAGAAAAGAAAAATGTGACGGACTCTGTGTCTACCTGTAAGGTGTGTACAACAAAAAGGAAATGAATCCCATCAGCCCACCCATATGGCAGAGCTTCATCATCTGGGATAGAACCAAAGATGGTCCGGTTAAGGAGCCACACACCTGTTGGAATTATGTGCTTCTCCAAACCCAAGGAACCACCAGTGATGAATCGTACCAAAAATCAAAACAGTTTGAGATGGTGTGGGATATTAAATTGCAGTGAGAAAAGAATCAAAAAAGTGAGATGTAAAATTGGCTACCATGATTTAAGGAAATGTTTATTAGGGAAAATCATGGTGTCAAGATTAAAATGAGTGTGAGACAGTTGGAAATAATAACTGTCTGTTGAGGATGGTATTTGGTCAATATGTTTCAGTCATTGTAGGAAAGTATAAGCCTACCCGGCTTTCGTCAGGACCTCTTGAACACTACTGCAATAAAGCTTGACCTAAGATTAGTGAAAAAAGCAAAAATTAACACAAATTAATTATACAAAACATCCTACCGTACAATGGATTTTCCAGACGGGGGATGTCTGTTTCATAAAGTATTTAGGATTCTTTCCTAAAAAGGGAGATACACAACAACAAATAGGTAGAACACAGACACTCATTTTTACTGTTTTTGCGCCATATATTTCTTTATGCCAATAGGTCATTCTCCACAACGATAGAGATATGTTTTTTTATTTATTTTTACTCACCCAAAAATGCTTGGGAGAAAGCTCACCTCTTCATGGCCACTGCTCAGGGTTGGAGGCCCCGCTCTAATTTGTGAAATAGAATAGTGGGTGTCTGGTTAGATCACATCCATACTAATGATTCACTGGCACAAAGTGCCAAAAACCTAGGCATTGTTTCTGAGTACATGACAGCAAATGCAAGGGCTGGCGTGAGAGTGAGACACAGCTAGTAACAGATCTCTGATTCTAACAGTATATCAATGTAAGAGCAGTAAAAAAGCTTTTCAAGGCTAGCTGGTAGCGAACCTAGTTCATTTAGTAACAATAATACATAAGGAGCTCACCAAACTCCCCTATATAATTGTAATCCAACAGCCTGTATGTTGATATCCAGAGCGCTCTCCTAAACGCTCTCCTAAGAATAAAAACGCTTCGCTGTGTTAAGCTGGAAAATGAGCGCTCTCCTAAGTATAAAGTAGGAAAGCGCTTCGCTTTAGAGAGCTGCATGAGCTTGGCTTGCGTCGCTTCCTCACCTGTCCGTCGGTACCCCTGGACTGATCCTGAGCCGAGGGGGAGGTATCGACTGTAATAGGGAGGAAGTTAATATATGTTACATGGGCCAATGGGGATGCTCCATAGCTGTAGGACCAGAGTGGAAACTGCATTATCAGCCAATGGAATCATTTTTACTTAACTGGAACAGGGAGGAAGTTAATAAGTATTACATGGGCCAATGAGGATGCTCCATAGCTGTAGGACCAGAATGTAAACTGCAGTATTGCCAATGGAATCCTTTTTACTGAAACAGGAAATGAAAACTGCATTATCAGCCAATGGAATCGTTTTTACTTAACTGGAACAGGGAGGAAGTTAATAAGGATTCTATGGGCCAATGTGGATGCTCCATAGCTGTAGGACCAGAATGGAAACTGCAGTATCAGCCAATGGAATCGTTTTTACTGAAACAGGAAATGAAACTGCATTATCTGCCAATGGAATTGTTTTTACTTGGCTGGAACAGGGAGGGAGTTAATATGTGTTACATGGGCCAATGAGGATGCTCCATAGCTGTAGGACCAGGGTGGAAACTGCAGTATCAGCCAATGGAATCGTTTATACTAGAAAAGGAAGTGGCTGCTTCTCAAAGGAAGTACGCCACAGTACTTGCAACAGCCCACACACAGGGTAGCTATAGGACCATAGTGGAAACTGCAGTATTAGCCATATATAAAGTTTTTATTTATTTGCTTATGAGTAGTTTCATAGGGAGACCTGCATACACTGACTAAAAGGGGTCACCTATGTTGGTGGGTACGAACCCAACACTCCCCGGCTTTTTCTTACAGATAAGACGTTTTTGAAAGACTGGTCGCTCATCGCATGGCGATGTACCCGCGACTGGTTGATCTTGATTATCACCACAGCCAAAAGAGTGGCAGATGCCATCTTGATCGAAATACAAACCCTAGAGGGGAAGATCAAGACTACTTTAACCAATACTGTCTTTAAGAAAAATTCTGATGAAACTACTAAAGCGAACAAGGAGTACAAAGAGTCTATACTTTTTTCCAAAATTGAAAAATTTCGTAAAGATCGGGTTAAATTTTCGTTTGAGAAAATGTACCCATACACAAGCGACACCTACAACCCTCCAGATTACAACAAGAAGGGGAGACGGCATGGGTCTAACTATTCCACATCTTCCTCAGACCCACACTTCAGTGACTCAGACTCACCGCGCAGTAGCACATAACGGGGCAGGGAAGAGGCCGTTTCAATAGGCCCAATCGTAGGGGGGCGAGACAAGGAGGTAATTTTTACCAACCAGGTCCCTGGTGGTCTCTGGCAGCTTGGGGATATCATCAGCCACAATTCCCACAACCAATGCCCAATTTTCAGCCTCCACCACAAGGGTTTAATGACCAGGCTATTTCAGGACAGGGCCGTGGACGGAGCAGAGGTAGAAGGAGAGGCCAGCCCCAGGTTCATTGGGAAGACGAACCATCTTTTCCCAACACCCAAAGCAGGAAGGGCCATCTGCAGCAACAACAACAAGCTCTTGTACCCTCAGTGACCTTGAGGAACACATTTTTAATAAAGAACCTGGGTTTGTACCCACCAACATAGGTGATCCCTTTTAGTCAGTGTGTGCAGGTCTCCCTATGAAACTACTCATAAGCAAATCAATAAAAACTTTATAATTGGCTAATACTGCAGTTTCCACTATGGTCCTATAGCTACCCTGTGTGTGGGCTGTTCCAAGTACTGTGGCGTACTTCCTTTGGAAAACAGCCACTTCCTTTTCTAGTATAAACGATTCCATTGGCTGATACTGCAGTTTCCACTCTGGTCCTACAGCTATGGAGCATCCTCATTGGCCCATGTAACACATATTAACTCCCTCCCTGTTCCAGCCAAGTAAAAACGATTCCATTGGCTGATAATGCAGTTTTCATTTCCTGTTTCAGTAAAAACGATTCCATTGGCTGATACTGCAGTTTCCATTCTGGTCCTACAGCTATGGAGCATCCACATTGGCCCATAGAATCCTTATTAACTTCCTCCCTGTTCCAGTTAAGTAAAAACGATTCCATTGGCTGATAATGCAGTTTTCATTTCCTGTTTCAGTAAAAACGATTCCATTGGCTGATACTGCAGTTTCCATTCTGGTCCTACAGCTATGGAGCATCCTCATTGGCCCATGTAATACTTATTAACTTCCTCCCTGTTCCAGTTAAGTACAAATGATTCCGTTGGCTGATTATGCAGTTTCCACTCTGGTCCTACAGCTATGGAGCATCCCCATTGGCCCATGTAACATATATTAACTTCCTCCCTATTCCAGTCGATACCTCCCCCTCGGCTCAAGATCAGTCCAGGGGTACCGACGGACAGGTGAGGAAGCGACGCAAGCCAAGCTCATGCAGCTCTCTAAAGCGAAGCTCTTTCCTACTTTATACTTAGGAGAGCGCTCATTTTCCAGCTTTACACAGCGAAGCGTTTTTATTCTTAGGAGAGCGTTTAGGAGAGCGCCCTGGATATCAACATACAGGCTGTTGGATTACAATTATATAGCGGAGTTTGATGAGTTCCTTATGTATTATTGTTACTAAATGAACTAGGTTCGCTACCAGCTAGCCTTGAAGAGCTTTTTTACTGCTCTTACATTGATATACTGTTAGAATCAGAGATCTGTTACTAACTGTGTCTCACTCTCACGCCAGCCCTTGCATTTGCTGTCATGTACTCAGAAACAATGCCTAGGTTTTTGGCACTTTGTGCCAGTGAATCATTAGTATGGATGTGATCTAACCAGACACCCACTATTCTATTTCACAAATTAGAACGGGGCCTCCAACCCTGAGCAGTGGCCATGAAGAGGTGAGCTTTCTCCCAAGCATTTTTGGGTGAGTAAAAATAAATAAAAAAACATATCTCTATCGTTTTGGAGAATGACCTATTGGCATAAAGAAATATATGGCGCAAAACAGTAAAAATGTGTGTCTGTGTTCTACCTATTTGTTGTTGTGTATCTCCCTTTTTAGGAAAGAATCCTAAATACTTTATGAAACAGACATCCCCCGTCTGGAAAATCCATTGTACGGTAGGATGTTTTGTATAATTAATTTGTGTTAATTTTTGCTTTTTTCACTAAGCTTAGGTCAAGCTTTATTGCAGTAGTGTTCAAGAGGTCATGACAAAAGCCGGTAGGCTTAAACTTTCCTACAATGGCTGAAACATGTTGATCAAATACCATCCTTAACAGACAGTTATTATTTCTAACTGTCTCACACTCATTTTAATCTTGACACCATGATTTTCCCTAATAAACTTTTCCTTAAATCATGGTAGCCAATCTCACTTTTTTGATTCTTTTCTCACTGCAATTTAATATCCCACACCATCTCAAACTGTTTTGATTTTTGGTACGATCCATCACTGGTGGTTCCTTGGGTTTGGAGAAGCACATCATTCCAACAGGTGTGTGGCTCCTTAACCGGACCATCTTTGGTTCTATCCCAGATGATGAAGCTCTGCCATATGGGTGGGCTGATGGGATTCATTTCCTTTTTGTTGTACACACCTTACAGGTAGACACAGAGTCCGTCACATTTTTCTTTTCTTTGCCCCCATTAGTTGTACAGACCATTGACAGTCCTTTTTGTATTGTTATACTGTGAATAAGGGGTTTGTCTGTCCTTTGGTCTTTAAATAATTTTCCCCTTAGACCCTCCACCAACCTTGTTTTTGACGTTCTAGAGCAGCCATGGCTGTGGGTCTTCTTTCTTGAATATATATTTTGAGCAGCTCTCACTTCAGAGTTGCATTTGCTCGCCTAGGTAATTTATTCTGAGGTTGTATGATGGCGGACTTCACCGACTTGTCATTTGATGATGAGACACTAAATTCCATTCTTTCAGAGAATCCTAGTATTCTGGATGCCCTACCTACGGTAGGACCAAGTCAGCAGGATGATTGGGGTACTGTTCTGACTTTAAAGAAAACGTATTCACGTACATGCATCCACGGGCAGATTATGGCTGAATATCTCCATGGGTAGTGCGCTCCTACAAGACTCATAGTCACCAACACTCCCCAGCTTTTTCTTACAGATAAGACGTTTTTGAAAGACTGGTCGCTCATCGCATGGCAATGTACCCTCGACTGGTTGATCTTGATTATCACCACAGCCAAAAGAGTGGTAGATGCCATCTTGATCGAAATACAAACCCTAGAGGGGAAGATCAAGACCACTTTAACCAATACTGTCTTTAAGAAAAATTCTGATGAAACTACCAAAGCGAACAAGGAGTACAAAGAGTCTATACTTTTTTCCAAAATTGAAAAATGTCGTAAAGATCGGGATGAATTTTTGTTTGAGAAAATTTACCCACACACAAGCGACACCTACAACCCTCCAGATTACAACAAGAAGGGGAGACGGCATGGGTCTAACTATTCCACATCTTCCTCAGACCCACACTTCAGTGACTCAGACTCACCGCGCAGTAGCACATCAACGGGGCAGGGAAGAGGCCGTTTCAATAGGCCCCATCGTAGGGGGGTGAGACAAGGAGGTAATTTTTACCAACCAGGTCCCTGGTGGCCTCTGGCAGCTTGGGGATATCATCAGCCACAATTCCCACAACCAATGCCCAATTTTCAGCCTCCACCACAAGGGTTTAATGACCAGGCTATTTCAGGACAGGGCCGTGGACTGAGCAGAGGTAGAAGGAGAGGCCAGCCCCAGGTTCATTGGGAAGACGAACCATCTTTTCCCAACACCCAAAGCAGGAAGGGCCATCTGCAGCAACAACAACAAGCTCTTGTATCCTCAGTGACCTTGAGGAACCCATTTTTAATAAAGAACTTGGGTTTGTACCCACCAACATAGGTGATCCCTTTTAGTCAGTGTGTGCAGGTCTCCCTATGAAACTACTCATAGGCAAATAAATAAAAACTTTATAATTGGCTAATACTGCAGTTTCCACTATGGTCCTATAGCTACCCTGTGTGTGGGCTGTTCCAAGTACTGTGGCGTACTTCCTTTGAGAAGCAGCCACTTCCTTTTCTAGTATAAACGTTCCATTGGCTGATACTGCAGTTTCCACTCTGGTCCTACAGCTATGGAGCATCCTCATTGGCCCATGTAACACATATTAACTCCCTCCCTGTTCCAGCCAAGTAAAAATGATTCCATTGGCTGATAATGCAGTTTCCATTCTGGTCCTACAGCTATGGAGCATCCTCATTGGCCCATGGAATACTTATTAACTTCCTCCCTGTTCCAGTTAAGTAAAAACGATTCCATTGGCTGATAATGCAGTTTTCATTTCCTGTTTCAGTAAAAACGATTCTATTGGCTGATACTGCAGTTTCCATTCCTCCCTAATCCAGTCGATACCTCCCCCTCGGCTCAGGATCAGTCCAGGGGTACCGACGGACAGGTGAGGAAGCGACGCAAGCCAAGCTCATGCAGCTCCCTAAAGGGAAGCGCTTTCCTACTTTATACTTAGGAGAGCGCTCATTTTCCAGCTTTACACAGCGAAGCGTTTTTATTCTTAGGAGAGCGTTTAGGAGAGCGCTCTGGATATCAACATACAGGCTGTTGGATTACAATTATATAGCCGAGTTTGATGAGCTCCTTATGTATTATTGTTACTAAATGAACTAGGTTCGCTACCAGCTAGCCTTGAAGAGCTTTTTTACTGCTCTTACATTGATATACTGTTAGAATCAGAGATCTGTTACCAACTGTGTCTCACTCTCACGCCAGCCCTTGCATTTGCTGTCATGTACTCAGAAACAATGCCTAGGTTTTTGGCACTTTGTGCCAGTGAATCATTATAATGGATGTAATCTAACCAGACACCCACTATTCTATTTCACAAATTAGAGCGGGCCTCCAACCCTGAGCAGTGGCCATGAAGAGGTGAGTAAAAATAAATAAAAAAACATATCTCTATTGTTTTGGAGAATGACCTATTGGCATAAAGAAATATATGGCGCAAAACAGTAAACATGTGTGTCTGTGTTCTACCTATTTGTTGTTGTGTATCTCCCTTTTTAGGAAAGAATCCTAAATACTTTATGAAACAGACATCCCCCGTCTGGAAAATCCATTGTACGGTAGGATGTTTTGTATAATTAATTTGTGTTAATTTTTGCTTTTTTCACTAAGCTTAGGTCAAGCTTTATTGCAGTAGTGTTCAAGAGGTCATGACAAAAGCCGGGTAGGCTTAAACTTTCCTACAATGGCTGAAACATGTTGATCAAATACCATCCTTAACAGACAGTTATTATTTCTAACTGTCTCACACTCATTTTAATCTTGACACCATGATTTTCCCTAATAAACTTTTCCTTAAATCATGGTAGCCAATCTCACTTTTTTGATTCTTTTCTCACTGCAATTTAATATCCCACACCATCTCAAACTGTTTTGATTTTTGGTACGATCCATCACTGGTGGTTCCTTGGGTTTGGAGAAGCACATCATTCCAACAGGTGTGTGGCTCCTTAACCGGACCATCTTTGGTTCTATCCCAGATGATGAAGCTCTGCCATATGGGTGGGCTGATGGGATTCATTTCCTTTTTGTTGTACACACCTTACAGGTAGACACAGAGTCCGTCACATTTTTCTTTTCTTTGCCCCCATTAGTTGTACAGACCATTGACAGTCCTTTTTGTATTGTTATACCGTGAATAAGGGGTTTGTCTGTCCTTTGGTCTTTAAATAATTTTCCCCTTAGACCCTCCACCAACCTTGTTTTTGACGTTCTAGAGCAGCCATGGCTGTGGGTCTTCTTTCTTGAATATATATTTTGAGCAGCTCTCACTTCAGAGTTGCATTTGCTCGCCTAGGTAATTTATTCTGAGGTTGTATGATGGCGGACTTCACCGGCTTGTCATTTGATGATGAGACACTAAATTCCATTCTTTCAGAGAATCCTAGTATTCTGGATGCCCTACCTACGGTAGGACCAAGTCAGCAGGATGATTGGGGTACTGTTCTGACTTTAAAGAAAACGTATTCACGTACATGCATCCACGGGCAGATTATGGCTGAATATCTCCATGGGTAGTGCGCTCCTACAAGACTCATAGTCACCAACACTCCCCAGCTTTTTCTTACAGATAAGACGTTTTTGAAAGACTGGTCGCTCATCGCATGGCAATGTATCCTCGACTGGTTGATCTTGATTATCACCACAGCCAAAAGAGTGGTAGATGCCATCTTGATCGAAATACAAACCCTAGAGGGGAAGATCAAGACCACTTTAACCAATACTGTCTTTAAGAAAAATTCTGATGAAACTACCAAAGCGAACAAGGAGTACAAAGAGTCTATACTTTTTTCCAAAATTGAAAAATGTCGTAAAGATCGGGTTAAATTTTTGTTTGAGAAAATTTACCCACACACAAGCGACACCTACAACCCTCCAGATTACAACAAGAATCGGAGACGGCATGGGTCTAACTATTCCACATCTTCCTCAGACCCACACTTCAGTGACTCAGACTCACCGCGCAGTAGCACATCAACGGGGCAGGGAAGAGGCCGTTTCAATAGGCCCCATCGTAGGGGGGTGAGACAAGGAGGTAATTTTTACCAACCAGGTCCCTGGTGGCCTCTGGCAGCTTGGGGATATCATCAGCCACAATTCCCACAACCAATGCCCAATTTTCAGCCTCCACCACAAGGGTTTAATGACCAGGCTATTTCAGGACAGGGCCGTGGACGGAGCAGAGGTAGAAGGAGAGGCCAGCCCCAGGTTCATTGGGAAGACGAACCATCTTTTCCCAACACCCAAAGCAGGAAGGGCCATCTGCAGCAACAACAACAAGCTCTTGTATCCTCAGTGACCTTGAGGAACACATTTTTAATAAAGAACTTGGGTTTGTACCCACCAACATAGGTGATCCCTTTTAGTCAGTGTGTGCAGGTCTCCCTATGAAACTACTCATAGGCAAATAAATAAAAACTTTATAATTGGCTAATACTGCAGTTTCCACTATGGTCCTATAGCTACCCTGTGTGTGGGCTGTTCCAAGTACTGTGGCGTACTTCCTTTGAGAAGCAGCCACTTCCTTTTCTAGTATAAACGTTCCATTGGCTGATACTGCAGTTTCCACTCTGGTCCTACAGCTATGGAGCATCCTCATTGGCCCATGTAACACATATTAACTCCCTCCCTGTTCCAGCCAAGTAAAAACGATTCCATTGGCTGATAATGCAGTTTCCATTCTGGTCCTACAGCTATGGAGCATCCTCATTGGCCCATGGAATACTTATTAACTTCCTCCCTGTTCCAGTTAAGTAAAAACGATTCCATTGGCTGATAATGCAGTTTTCATTTCCTGTTTCAGTAAAAACGATTCTATTGGCTGATACTGCAGTTTCCATTCCTCCCTAATCCAGTCGATACCTCCCCCTCGGCTCAGGATCAGTCCAGGGGTACCGACGGACAGGTGAGGAAGCGACGCAAGCCAAGCTCATGCAGCTCCCTAAAGGGAAGCGCTTTCCTACTTTATACTTAGGAGAGCGCTCATTTTCCAGCTTTACACAGCGAAGCGTTTTTATTCTTAGGAGTGCGTTTAGGAGAGCGCTCTGGATATCAACATACAGGCTGTTGGATTACAATTATATAGCCGAGTTTGATGAGCTCCTTATGTATTATTGTTACTAAATGAACTAGGTTCGCTACCAGCTAGCCTTGAAGAGCTTTTTTACTGCTCTTACATTGATATACTGTTAGAATCAGAGATCTGTTACTAACTGTGTCTCACTCTCACGCCAGCCCTTGCATTTGCTGTCATGTACTCAGAAACAATGCCTAGGTTTTTGGCACTTTGTGCCAGTGAATCATTATAATGGATGTAATCTAACCAGACACCCACTATTCTATTTCACAAATTAGAGCGGGCCTCCAACCCTGAGCAGTGGCCATGAAGAGGTGAGTAAAAATAAATAAAAAAACATATCTCTATTGTTTTGGAGAATGACCTATTGGCATAAAGAAATATATGGCGCAAAACAGTAAACATGTGTGTCTGTGTTCTACCTATTTGTTGTTGTGTATCTCCCTTTTTAGGAAAGAATCCTAAATACTTTATGAAACAGACATCCCCCGTCTGGAAAATCCATTGTACGGTAGGATGTTTTGTATAATTAATTTGTGTTAATTTTTGCTTTTTTCACTAAGCTTAGGTCAAGCTTTATTGCAGTAGTGTTCAAGAGGTCATGACAAAAGCCGGGTAGGCTTAAACTTTCCTACAATGGCTGAAACATGTTGATCAAATACCATCCTTAACAGACAGTTATTATTTCTAACTGTCTCACACTCATTTTAATCTTGACACCATGATTTTCCCTAATAAACTTTTCCTTAAATCATGGTAGCCAATCTCACTTTTTTGATTCTTTTCTCACTGCAATTTAATATCCCACACCATCTCAAACTGTTTTGATTTTTGGTACGATCCATCACTGGTGGTTCCTTGGGTTTGGAGAAGCACATCATTCCAACAGGTGTGTGGCTCCTTAACCGGACCATCTTTGGTTCTATCCCAGATGATGAAGCTCTGCCATATGGGTGGGCTGATGGGATTCATTTCCTTTTTGTTGTACACACCTTACAGGTAGACACAGAGTCCATCACATTTTTCTTTTCTTTGCCCCCATTAGTTGTACAGACCATTGACAGTCCTTTTTGTATTGTTATACTGTGAATAAGGGGTTTGTCTGTCCTTTGGTCTTTAAATAATTTTCCCCTTAGACCCTCCACCAACCTTGTTTTTGACGTTCTAGAGCAGCCATGGCTGTGGGTCTTCTTTCTTGAATATATATTTTGAGCAGCTCTCACTTCAGAGTTGCATTTGCTCGCCTAGGTAATTTATTCTGAGGTTGTATGATGGCGGACTTCACCGGCTTGTCATTTGATGATGAGACACTAAATTCCATTCTTTCAGAGAATCCTAGTATTCTGGATGCCCTACCTACGGTAGGACCAAGTCAGAAGGATGATTGGGGTACTGTTCTGACTTTAAAGAAAACGTATTCACGTACATGCATCCACGGGCAGATTATGGCTGAATATCTCCATGGGTAGTGCGCTCCTACAAGACTCATAGTCACCAACACTCCCCAGCTTTTTCTTACAGATAAGACGTTTTTGAAAGACTGGTCGCTCATCGCATGGCAATGTACCCTCGACTGGTTGATCTTGATTATCACCACAGCCAAAAGAGTGGTAGATGCCATCTTGATCGAAATACAAACCCTAGAGGGGAAGATCAAGACCACTTTAACCAATACTGTCTTTAAGAAAAATTCTGATGAAACTACCAAAGCGAACAAGGAGTACAAAGAGTCTATACTTTTTTCCAAAATTGAAAAATGTCGTAAAGATCGGGTTAAATTTTTGTTTGAGAACATTTACCCACACACAAGCGACACCTACAACCCTCCAGATTACAACAAGAAGGGGAGACGGCATGGGTCTAACTATTCCACATCTTCCTCAGACCCACACTTCAGTGACTCAGACTCACCGCGCAGTAGCACATCAACGGGGCAGGGAAGAGGCCGTTTCAATAGGCCCCATCGTAGGGGGGTGAGACACGGAGGTAATTTTTACCAACCAGGTCCCTGGTGGCCTCTGGCAGCTTGGGGATATCATCAGCCACAATTCCCACAACCAATGCCCAATTTTCAGCCTCCACCACAAGGGTTTAATGACCAGGCTATTTCAGGACAGGGCCGTGGACGGAGCAGAGGTAGAAGGAGAGGCCAGCCCCAGGTTCATTGGGAAGACGAACCATCTTTTCCCAACACCCAAAGCAGGAAGGGCCATCTGCAGCAACAACAACAAGCTCTTGTATCCTCAGTGACCTTGAGGAACACATTTTTAATAAAGAACTTGGGTTTGTACCCACCAACATAGGTGATCCCTTTTAGTCAGTGTGTGCAGGTCTCCCTATGAAACTACTCATAGGCAAATAAATAAAAACTTTATAATTGGCTAATACTGCAGTTTCCACTATGGTCCTATAGCTACCCTGTGTGTGGGCTGTTCCAAGTACTGTGGCGTACTTCCTTTGAGAAGCAGCCACTTCCTTTTCTAGTATAAACGTTCCATTGGCTGATACTGCAGTTTCCACTCTGGTCCTACAGCTATGGAGCATCCTCATTGGCCCATGTAACACATATTAACTCCCTCCCTGTTCCAGCCAAGTAAAAACGATTCCATTGGCTGATAATGCAGTTTCCATTCTGGTCCTACAGCTATGGAGCATCCTCATTGGCCCATGGAATACTTATTAACTTCCTCCCTGTTCCAGTTAAGTAAAAACTATTCCATTGGCTGATAATGCAGTTTTCATTTCCTGTTTCAGTAAAAACGATTCTATTGGCTGATACTGCAGTTTCCATTCCTCCCTAATCCAGTCGATACCTCCCCCTCGGCTCAGGATCAGTCCAGGGGTACCGACGGACAGGTGAGGAAGCGACGCAAGCCAAGCTCATGCAGCTCCCTAAAGGGAAGCGCTTTCCTACTTTATACTTAGGAGAGCGCTCATTTTCCAGCTTTACACAGCGAAGCGTTTTTATTCTTAGGAGTGCGTTTAGGAGAGCGCTCTGGATATCAACATACAGGCTGTCGGATTACAATTATATAGCCGAGTTTGATGAGCTCCTTATGTATTATTGTTACTAAATGAACTAGGTTCGCTACCAGCTAGCCTTGAAGAGCTTTTTTACTGCTCTTACATTGATATACTGTTAGAATCAGAGATCTGTTACTAACTGTGTCTCACTCTCACGCCAGCCCTTGCATTTGCTGTCATGTACTCAGAAACAATGCCTAGGTTTTTGGCACTTTGTGCCAGTGAATCATTATAATGGATGTAATCTAACCAGACACCCACTATTCTATTTCACAAATTAGAGCGGGCCTCCAACCCTGAGCAGTGGCCATGAAGAGGTGAGTAAAAATAAATAAAAAAACATATCTCTATTGTTTTGGAGAATGACCTATTGGCATAAAGAAATATATGGCGCAAAACAGTAAACATGTGTGTCTGTGTTCTACCTATTTGTTGTTGTGTATCTCCCTTTTTAGGAAAGAATCCTAAATACTTTATGAAACAGACATCCCCGTCTGGAAAATCCATTGTACGGTAGGATGTTTTGTATAATTAATTTGTGTTAATTTTTGCTTTTTTCACTAAGCTTAGGTCAAGCTTTATTGCAGTAGTGTTCAAGAGGTCCTGACGAAAGCCGGGTAGGCTTAAACTTTCTTACAATGGCTGAAACATGTTGACCAAATACCATCCTTAACAGACAGTTATTATTTCCAACTGTCTCACACTCATTTTAATCTTGACACCATGATTTTCCCTAATAAACTTTTCCTTAAATCATGGTAGCCAATTTTACATCTCACTTTTTTGATTCTTTTCTCACTGCAATTTAATATCCCACACCATCTCAAACTGTTTTGATTTTTGGTACGATCCATCACTGGTGATTCCTTGGGTTTGGAGAAGCACATAATTCCAACAGGTGTGTGGCTCCTTAACCGGACCATCTTTGGTTCTATCCCAGATTATGAAGCTCTGCCTTATGGGTGGGCTGATGGGATTCATTTCCTTTTTGTTGTACACACCTTACAGGTAGACACAGAGTCCGTCACATTTTTCTTTTCTTTGCCCCCATTAGTTGTACAGACCATTGACAGTCCTTTTTGTATTGTTATACTGTGAATAAGGGGTTTGTCTGTCCTTTGGTCTTTAAATAATTCTCCCCTTAGACCCTCCACCAACCTTGTTTTTGACATTTCTGCAGGGTGACATCAGCCATGAAGCTGCCGGGGGCATTGGGCAATTAGTCTCAGTGCAATTTGTGAGTGCAGGGCTGGGTGAGTAATTTGCAGGATGCCGAAGTAGGGGAGATGCGAGGGGAGAGCAACACAGGCCCTGGGTCTGAACCAACCCCTGGGTCAACTCCGGGTGCAATCGCACCACCCAACTTCTCACTTCATATCGCAGCAGCAGCAGCACATGGTACCTCTGTCATTCCATGGGGCCCTTCAGGCTCTTTCTCCATCGCCAAGTCGCGGCATCACTCTCAAATAACAAAGAAGGGTCTCAGTGGCCCTCCACCACGTTCCAAGGTGGGCTCCTCTGGGTTTCTGGCCCCCATGTGGCACCAGGAGTTTCAATGCACTGCCCAGACCAGCCCAGGCGACTACTCCCAGTGGTCCGGCTCCTGGCTCGATGTTCCCCTGCCGTCAGCAGGGAATGCGAAAGGCTCGGCCCTCTTCACTGTCAAATGCCGGCCATCACCTCTAATAGGGCAATCAAGTACTGTGATCCACAAGGGCAGCCTCGCACCATTAACATGAACCTACCTCACACTCTGCACGGCCCTTAACAACTTCTTCACGTGTGCCAGCACACAGCGTTGTTGATGTGCTCTCTCAGAGTCAGCACCAATCAGCACAGCAGCGTGCATGGATCATTCTGCTCACTGGTTGGATATGGATGGCTCCTTATTGCAGTGTTGTTTGTAGGATAATAAGGGCTAGTGGCGGAACACCACTAGTTTGCGTCCGCCATCTTGGCTGCTTGCCACGCCCCAATAAGGCTGCCCATTCTCTTCACCTATTGAACACTCAATCATCAAAAAATATCCTTGCGTCCTCTGCCACTTTGGAGAATGCTACGGCATTGATCAGGGACAGCTCTTCCTCCTCTCATGCCATTGGCACTATACCAAAAAAGCCATACATTTCACCTCAGGCAAAGGGCCAAAAAAGCCTTAAATATCACCTAGGTCAAATGGCCAAAAAATGACATGGAATCTGCCATCAAATCACATACCCATTTATTTAACTCTCGAGGACATCATGGAGGAATTAAGAGCCTTAAAACCCTTTATGGCTGACACTAATGCCTCATTACAAAGCACTGAGGATAAATGCTCCTCATATGGCCAGTGCATCTCTACATTAGAACAAAGAGTGAGCAACATTGAGGATTTCACCCCTGAAACATCTCAACTGGCTAAACGCATTGCACAACTTAAAAACTCACAGAAAACTTGTAAAACAGGAACAGGAGAAATAACCTTAATTTTTTGGGCATTCCAGAAGGCTACGAAGGCTCCAACAAAATTGCATTCTTGCAGTCGGCAAACATTGATACCATCAATCCTATGCCTACCTTCTGCATCTCCGCAGGCCATCCATCTGGCTCACCGTCTCGGTCCCCAGTCTTCATCAGCATCCAACTCTCGTCCTAGAAGAATAAGTATCCTCTGTCTTCAATTCACTGAACTAATACACACACCATATTCAGCTAAAAAGGCGAGATCTCCTCAGTGGTCCGGCCATAAGGCATTTTTTACACAAGATTTATCTCCAGCTACAGGAGCTTGTCAAAACAATTCCTAGACGTACTCCCTCTATTGAGATCCATGAACTACACTACACCTGTGCCTCTTTAAAGCCACTTTCAAATACAAATCCTACCCATTTGAAGAGCCTGCTGATTTACAAATTTTCATCAATCAACACAAAATAGAAGCCATGGACATAGGGTCCTCCTCTATTACATGACTGTCATAATACACCAACCTCTTATTGTTTATCTTTTTATTGGGATTAATGTTCATTTCACACTATTACCAGTTATTATCATATATTGACATGTTTCTCCTTCTCTCCTCTTTACCTTTTCTCCCAATAGGCTCCTCTTGTGGATCGCCTACATAGTTCCTCCCTCATGATCTGTTCACATCATCCTATTTGTCCTCCTTCATGTTTCCAATGGTAAGTATGGATTCCCTTATTAAGTTTATGTGCCTTACATACAAATGTTATAATTGATGCTAGTTTTTATACAGCCCATCATCCATATTAATATTTGTTTCCCTTTTTTTTATATCTCTCCTCTGAGCTTATTATTCTGTTCTCACGCCTCTTTTAGCATTCAATGGCCCTGGTCCAAGTGATGCCATGTATATCTGTATCCAAGCTTCGGAGGTTGTATACCTCTGGTTTCTTCCCACCACCATTCTCCCTTCTACTTGTTCTATCCTTCTTTTATCTTTCTTCCACTTTTAATATTATGCCGTAATTTTATAAGTATCAGCAATTGACTCTTATCAATATAATGCAACTAGGAACAGAAGCATGGAATGTCAAGGGGCTAAAACCCCCATTAAACATCACTGTGTTTTATCTCATTTATATCGTTTAAGCTATCAAATAGCTTTGTTACATCTGAATGAAATTGAGACTGCCATACCTGAGTAACATTGGGTTGGTGAACTTTTGTCCAATCCCACCAAAACCAACAACAATGGTGTTACAATCCTCTGTCATAACTCTTTGCGCATCAATATACACTCTCAACATAATGATACAGAGTTCCGCTGGTTATTGCTCACCCTTACAATTGGTGATACTACCTTACTTTTTTAAAACCTTTGTGGCCCCAACCATCCAGACCCAAATTATTGGCAGTTGCTCTCATGCACTATATCTAAACACGCATCCGATAATATAATACAAGGAGCAGACTTTTATCAAGTCTTGGATCCCTTTCTGGATAGGCTTCCCACCTCATGTTTTGTTTCCCATGCCTCTTACAAAGCCTTCAAAAACCACAATTCTCAAGACACACTCTCTGATTCTTGGAGATTATACAATACTGACCTGTTAGAATACTCTTTTTACTCCCCCACTCACCACTCCCAATGTAGATTATACTATTTCTTTCTTAGTAAAAGTTTAGTGCAACACATGGTTAATTCAGAGATTGGTTCTCTAGGTCAGGAACCACACGATTGCTACCATTTGGAACAAACCTTTGTCTTGTACCTCAAAGAGAAGACCTAGAGTGGTTATCAAACCACAAATGGTCAATTGTTGGTATAATTTATCGTGTCAGTTGACCGTTGCAAGATGGCCGCCGCATTGTTACGATCGTGACGCCATTTTGTTTTACATTCACAGTCTAGTCTATTTAGTTGACGCATGCAGGTTCCACTGCCCACTTCAATTTGAATCTGTTTGAAGCAACACGTTGCGAACCGTCTCTCTGCCTATGTCGAGTGCGTGAGAGAGCATTTTACGAATTTTCCAGTCAGCAGTAGCTGTTCCGTTTTCGAGAGCCCGAGCTAGTTTCACTCGGCTCTCGGAAATTCTGTAGTCTTCGTGAGAGTCTAAGTACGAGGAAGTCGCCTTCAGAGTTCCAGAGTTCTTCAAGCGCTGAGAAGTATCAGCGTGGACTATCCCCAAGGTTGAACTGTAATACCAAGTGGCTGGGAGCCATCTTAGCGTTGCCACTTTTCAAGTAAGACTTTTCCATTGGTTGCTGCGCTGAACTAAACCTTCACTATAACGTCCTTCTTGAGCCCTGTCCTTCCTAGCGCATTTCCTTATTTCTTCCTCCCCTCTCCATCCTTCCTCGTTCCCCTTTTGTGCGCCAACTAAGGACCTTGTATGAACTTCATTGTCAAGTCATTCCAGGACTTTAGGAAAAGAGTCAGAGTTCCTCTTCAATGATAAAGATATCTCACAACATAATCCTCTTTGGAACAAGAAGGTAAAGGTCTCAGTAGGTTTCTGATAGTAGAAGGAAAGTCATTCAATGATTAGTTCTAAGATTGCAGCAATTCGCATCCCATGCTAGTTCCATTGAGTTGCACTACTACATCACAGAAGAGAGGCAATACTCCAACTAAGCACTGGTATTGTAGAAGAATATCAGAGTATAGATAAGACAGAGTTGTGGTAGAGTTTTGGTGTTTAAGTCTCTTCCCATCTGTGCATTAGGTACCCCTTCAAGGAACAGGAGGACCAGTGGCAGTCTCTGAAGATTACTTGGAGATAGCAGTTGGTGTGTCTCTTCTTTCTCTTCCAATTCCCCTTTCCCTTCCGTTGGTGTTGTCGCTCTGTCAGAGGCGCGACGTCACCGGCGGTTGGGCATTGGGAAAAAGCGGCCATTTTGTTCCTGCGAAGATTCCGGGCTCCTGACACTCTACTTATATCGACAATGCTCCTGTACTAACTGATTTACACATCCTCAACAGTAGGCCTAACAATCTTCTTGGAGGTTCAGCAACTGGTTACTGGTCAGACACCACTGTTCTTGCTTCCTACACCACCTTTATTAGAGAATTTTTCCAATTTAACAACATGATCAAACACCATTTCATTCTGTTTGGGACACCGTTAAGGCAGCTTCAATGGGTTTTATTATAAGTTTTATACTCTTCCAAAAAAGAAAACGCACAGAAATAATCTGCTTTTATTCTAGCACGCATTATGGGGACCATTAGGATGTCGGGCAGATTGCCCCCGCCAGGCTGGCGGTAGCCACCGCCAGCCTGGCGGGGGCAATCCGCCCGACATCCATACTCGTTTTACCCCCGCTATATTAGTATGGCGGGGGGGACCTCGGCGGATGGAAAGACTGTCTGCCGCTTTTCCGCCCCGGTCGCCTTGCGGCCGGGGCGGAAAAGGAATAATATGGTGGCGGTGTCTATTAGACACCGCCAGCCATATTATGATGGTTGTTTACAGGTGCCTTTCCGCGGCGGCGATGCCGCCACTGAAAGGCATGAGGTCTTCACTCTGGGGGCCCCCTACACGCCCCCAGAGTGAAGGAGAGGTGAGGGTGCACACGGAGGGGTACCTGTGATACCCCCCTTTATTTGCATTTACAAAGCGGCAGGCACCGCACGGTGCCTGCCGCTTTGTAAATGCAAATGTCGAAATGCATTTTTAGCATTGTGCCGGGCGCTGCAGAGAGCACCGCCCGCCACAATGCTAAAAATGAAGGATGTGCCCGCCACTGTGGCGGGCACATCCTAATACCCCCCATGGGACCCCGGCCCTTATGGCGGGCGGTCCCACATAATGACAGGATGGCGGGCGGACAAAGTCCGCCCGTCATCCTAATGACCCCCAAGTCTCTCAAACATAATTATTATACAAGTATTAATAACAAATCCGATCTTGAAGCCTTAGTTACTGCCAACATTTAATTCAACAAATATATGACTGTACAAGCCTGTGGTACACTCCTTAAAGTAAATGCTAAATATTATGGTGACACTAATAAAGCTGGATCTCTTCTAGCTGACTGTTTAAAATGTAGAAACTAAAAGGCAGCTATTAAATCCTTTATTGATAACTGTGGCAAACAGCTGTTCATGCTTTGCCTTCTATTATAAGGATGTTTCTTTGCCTTCTATTATAAGGATATATGAACTCCAGATGCTACCCAATATGAGGGATCCCTAAATGTGAAACAACACTTACAACGCAACTTTTACAACGCACTACCTTTACAACAAAACTTTTACAACGCAACATCCATTGCAACTCATGCCATTACAATGCAACCATTACAACGCATGTCACTACAACGCATACCACTACAATGCATGTCATTACAATGCAGTCATTACAACGCATACCATTATAAAGCATACCTACACTATCCAACACTTACCCTACTGTTGCACCCCCTGGAGGTAAAATAGTAATTGTTACACCTACACTATCCAATACTTACCCTATACTTGCACCCCCTCGAGTTAGAATAGTAATTTTTACCCCTACACTATCCAATACTTACCATACATGCAATGTAATGGTATGTGTTGTCATGGTATGCGTTGTAGTGGAATGCGTTGTAAAGGTAGTTTCAAAGAATTTGTTGTAATGGCATGCGTTGTAATGGAATGCGTTGTAATGGATGTTGCGGTGTAAAAAATGCGTTGTAAAGGTATACGTTGTAAAAGTATGTGTTGTAACGACACACATCCTCCCTAAATACTTCTTTCTCCAACCTCAGATCTGGAGCTTCACAAATCACTGACTTCTCACTCTTAGAACAACCACTACAAATGGAAAACGTAAAGGCTCCTCCTGCAGAAAAAGCACCCGCTCCTCTTTTCTAATTGTTTTTTAATTAATCACTGACTTCACTGCTTTAAATTCTGCATCTGGATCATCTGCAGAAGCCATTATCTGCTTAATTTCCAAGGAGGATCATGGCCCGACCCAATGCAAAACTATAGACCCAATCTCATTAATCAACACAGATTGTAAAATATTTGCCTAAGCCTCGGCCCTTTGCTTAGTCCCTATAATGCGTGACCTCATTGATGTTCATCAATTTGTCATCATTCCTTCTTGAAACATTGCAGATAATTCTGGTAACTTCCTAAATATTATCAATAAAGCCCACAAGATAAAGCATCCCTTAGAAGCACTATCTTCAGATGCAAAAATGGCTTTCAATGGGGTCATTTGGAACTTTCCAATAAGCGTTGTACAGTGGCATAGTTTTGGTCCTAATATTTTTCACTTTATATCCTTGCTATACTCCGCACCACTTTCCTCAGTTATTACAAATGCTATTCATTCCCCCTACTTTCCTCTTAATAGGGGAACTCGTCAGGTATGTCCTTTGTCTCCCTTATTATTTGTTTTAGCACTGGAACCTTTTCTTCACCAACTAAGGACTTCAGATGTTTTTACAGGGTTCAAAATTAAAAATTCTAACAGTAAGTTTACAGCAAATGCAGATGATATACTCTTAATTATGTAACATCCAGGTTGCTCCCTTCCTGATTTCCTTCATGAATTAAACATAAACTCTGGCATATCGATACAATCTCAATGTAGACAACAAAGAGGAACTGCCACTGAATACATATTTCTCCAAAAACATCTTTGTTAATGCAGGTATTTCCTGAAAATCTCCCAAAATTAAATGCTTAGTATGGGAATTCTCTCATGGACAGACTTAAAATTAATTCAGACGTCTTGTCAGATAAGCTCCTCTCTTTCTCTCAGAAATGGTCTCCACTCTATCGCTCCTGATGGGAGTTATTTTGGCTTACTTGATAAGATTCTCTCCAAATGTCTTTGACATGGCAAACTCCCTCAAATTTCTTTATCAACATTAAAACTTTTAAAGTTCTCAAGAGGAGTTAATTTCCCTGATTGTCTTAACTATCACAAGGCTTTTGGCCTCACGCAACAATAAAAGTACCTGGCTGCATCACCTGATGCTCCTCAGAAGATATGGCTCTCTCTGGAGCAGGCTCTGTTACCCCCTTTTCCCACAAACATATTCTTTTTATGTCTAACCCTCCCAAATTTTGACTACCCAACACTGTTTCTCATGCTTGCACATTATTGAAAACTTGCTTTGTTTCCACCCTCTCCCCTATTGATCAATTCCTCAACAGCCCAATTTTTGTAACAAATCTTTGTTGATTTATAACAAGGATAAACTGTACAGTTCGGGCCAAGAACCAAGTTATGATACAAAATGATACAATTGTTGTACATTCACTTCAATTATGTACATTATGTACATATAGCTTCAATTATAAGCAATATTTTGTTAAAGATGACAGTTCGTACAATACATGAATTGGAATTCAGCCATTTCTAACACAGTTAATCAACTGTCCTGCTCGTCTACCCCCCCTCCCAGCCCCTCAATCCCTGGCTCATACCAATTACAGGAGCGTAGTACAATTGGTTACCCCCACACAGTAAAGGGCCACTACCCACGCCAAGCTTCCCAAGGGATTATTCATTCAAATCCGGAAAGGTTCAGGTCAGAAATGAGGGAATCATCAGTGGAATATGTGTCGGGTTCTTTCAGACATGCCACTAAGGTATCCCAAGTCCTGGCTTCATCTATTGTGCTGCGACCCTTCCCTCCTCCTGAAATAAAACTGTGCTTTTATATCAAGCCTATAAAATGAGGACCTTCCTCGCTTTCTTCACCTGGGGGATCCTGGTGGCCTTCCATAGCATTGTAATCTCTCACTTTGTGAGTATTAGGGCTCAGTCCACAAACTTAGTAGTCACTTTGATGTTTAGCCAGTCTTGTTAAATCCTCCAACATACACACATTGGATCGCCCTTTCAGTAATCCAATTGGCACAAGCCAATACTCTCTACCCGAAGTGTCGCAGAGCGGCACAAGCCCAGACCATGTGCAGCACTTCTGCTCCCACATCTGGGTCACACTGCATCCAATGCTGCAAATGTCCACATAATTTTCCAAGGGGTAAGGTATATTATATGTAAAAAATACAAATGGATTTATTTGAATCTGGCATTGCGAGAAACTGTGTAGGTGTTAGCTAGTATTGTAGCCCAATCTGTCTCTGTGATCGGGAGAGCTACCTCTTGCTTCCACCTTCTACGCAGATCCTCCAGAGGTGTATTTATATTCACCCTTAGTGCTTGATGTAGGATAGTGTTTGCTCGGATTTTGCCAGTTGATGTGCGAAGGACTCGGCTACTTTGATAGACTGGGCGTTCTTCCTCTCCGGTTCTCCAGTGGTTCCGCAGAGACACCACTGCCGCTTGGTGCAGCAGAAATTGTTCCCGGGGTAGTTCAAAGTCTTGAAAGAGCTTCAAATGACAGCAATGTACCATCTCTGTAAAGGTGCATCACTCGAGTGTGGTAAATATTTAATTACCGTCCTAATTTCTATGCAGGTAAGTACTATAAAATAACTCAGTCGGAAAGAAAGAGACAGAGTCCGTTGTGTTAGAGTTCTAAGGGGTTTTATTCCTTAAAAAGGAATGGTTCTTGAACCGGATATCATGTTCCTGACACCGCTGGGGTTCAGGAAGGGATAGAGCGTACTTTATTGATAATACATAACTTTTATACTTAATGCACAGAATGAAAACCAATACAGAAGGCGTAACAGCTGAGAGAAACAAGATAAGAACACACACGTGTTAGCAATACGTAATCAGAAGGCGTGAACTAGGGCGTACACAGAGGTGTGTGCTAGAAACGTCATATGAAAGTGTCACAAGTGGGTGGGTACATAGCAGAATCTTGCAATGTCAGCAGAAATCTGAGGTCTGGATGCGCGCGCAGCTGCATGACGTGTGATTGACGTGAAGCTGGAGGGTGCAGGGGACTTGACATTTACACTAGAGGAAAGAGACAGAAGTCTGGCATGTCAGATCAACTCGTTCCTATATCATATCTGATATCTGATGTTTGGGAACCATATTATCGAGAAGGAAAGGTCTCTTGGGCAGAGGCTATCCTATACTGACTGTGAATGCGTGCATATGTGCCTACGTGTCTGTGTGTAAAGCGAGGGGGCCATGGGCCTACCATGGTAACGGGAGCTATGAATTACTTGCATGAAGACGGAAAGGCCGGGCCCTTTGCTCTGCAGCTGAGGGGTTGTTTATCTATCCTGCTAGACTGGAATGTGTTTTCGGGAAGCTGAGCTTGGCTATGCTGATAACGTGCAGGTAAAATACTGTCTTTGGCAGGCAAGCAGGCCGAGCCAGGCCCCGCTCGCCTCGCAGGGAGTGGGACAGAGTTCATGGGGGCATCCCACGTTGCAGTTTCAGGAGGCAGAGATGACTTTGTTAAAAGAAAAGGCTCGATGACGGAAATCAGGGCCTAGCTCACACAGAGCCAGGAATACAGAAAATGCACCATACAAAGACGGTGGCAAGGCATACTTAGGAACGGAATATCCGATCCATTCATGGTGGATCTGAAAGAGGACATGTTAACGTTGGACGCAAATGTATTTGCGTCTTCATAGCTGGCACAGGAGGGAAGTTACATGCACTTTAAGCTCGTACATGGAGACGGTGGGGTACACGTTAGGGAACATTTCTGACCATAAAATTTCTATTTCCTCATTCCCTCCTTGTTCCCTACGGACCCTTCATGATATATCAATCTTCATTAATCCATTTATCTGTGTAGTGAGCATCATCTGCTCATCCTTTCTCAAACGGGATTTAGAACGTTGACTTGAATGGGGAGTGCAGGATGTGGCGCACAAGCCGCAAATCGCTGGCCCACATTGTAAACATAGACAGCAACTGAATACTATAAGTAGTATTGTTCCAAGGAGTGACAGTATTTTCCATCCCCAAGCTGAAATAGTAGTCCAGAGCCAACCGGACCAAGTCCAGGTGCCTGGGTTCTGATGTATCTGACTAGCTATCTTATGGAGACGGGTAATAGCCTTATATACGGACGGAGCATTATCTGGAATGAAAACACAGCAAGCTGACCCGAGGACCTTACAGGCTCCTCCTCGATCGGCTAGTATGACATCAAGGACAAGACGATTTTGAAGAACGACAAGTCTCATAGCAGACTGTTCTTCGGTCAAGTTACCTAGGGCAGAAGTAGTCTCTTTCACTACTGCTTCGAGAGTTCTGGTCAAGTGACGGATAGACTTACTATTAAAGATAGCACCTAAATAGGGAAAGAAACCTTTATTGAAATCTGTGTACTGTTCCCATGCTGTCTCAGTATAGTCGACAATTGGGAGATCTCTTTTGGGTCTGTGAACTAGACGGGAATTTCTATGATAATCGGGTGGAGCTAGGAAAACAGGTGGCAGTAAGAATCCAATATAACAGGTACCATCCCAATCTAGTGGCAAACGTATGTATGCTGTCTGACCACAAATGAAGTAGGAATGACGGGTAGCTTTGAACGTGGACTTGCCCTTATCACTAAATTCGATCACAGTAGTACATTTACTATGACCCAGGTGTACTGAACCCTTCTTTCTGACACATAATTCACCCTTGACTGGTAATACTGACATAGTGGGCAAGTCTGGCTTGGTTTCGGATTCAACATTCAGAATCATGAGGTTAAGTGTAAAATTTCCTAATCCATATACTTCATTTTCTAGATCGGTCCCTGTCCTTTTGGGAAGTCCCTCCTTGTCAGGATAACATACTTTATGCAGAACTGTGTTCAGGTTTCCCCATACCCAGTTACCCTGATAAACTACGGAATTTGAATCTAAAGAATTAATCAAACTAAACCATGCGCCACATGAACCATTGTGTGTGAACGGGTACGGAAAAAGGGGCAGAACTCCCTCATATTTCTGGTAGGGGGGGAGTCGGCCACATATCCAACAATTTGTAGCGTTGCTGGTCTGATGAGAGTGGTGTAACATACTAATGAATGTATTGTTGCGCAGCGCAAGTCGGTAAGACAACTCGTGAGGCGGTAATTCGCTAAAAGAATGCTCGGCAGTGTTATTAGAAGAAGAATGTGCACGTGTAGCAATAGGAAAATAGATATGCAAAATTACACTTGTGACAATAATCGTAAGACTTAAAGAAAACATGATCCATAAGGTAACAATACAGTAACTTTTGAGAGATTTGCAATATTGTTGCTTCTTGATTTGTTTCTCTCTATCTCTCTCTCTATTGGGGTCTAGGGGATACATGTCAGAAACTATTTAACCGATTCACCTAGGGGAGGACTTAAACAATTAAACTGTCTGACTTGCTAGACCGCAACTTTGATTTATACTCCTCTTGCGGAGTTTTCTCTACCATGGGAAGTTTAGAGTCACTAGAATCTGGGCAGTCCTTTGAAGGGGTGGAAGAGTCAGTCTCTGGCAACAGTTCATTACATTTTTTAACGTGACTCGAATGAATCCATCCCTTACGGCCTTCAACTTTGATTGCAGTCCTCGTGGTCAGAAGGTCGAGCTTCGGCTCCTGCCAGCGGGGCTCCAGCGGGCTCCTCCTGTCGAAATTTCTCACTAGGACAGTATCTCCTGGACGGACATCGTGTGGCTTTACATCAGTGTTGTCGGGAAAGGCTGCAGCAACCTGTGAACGACATGATTGGAGTGCAGACATCAAGGAGGCAAGGTAATCTGTCAGCATATTACAGTCAACATCGGTTATTTTCTTAGGCATGGGCATCCCCCACATATTTGGTGGCAGGCCAAAGACCACTTCATACGGGGATAGTCCTGATCTCGAATGTGGAACCATTCTCATATAGAATAGTGCAACTGGCAGGGCGACTATCCAGTCGACCCCTTTCTCTTTACATATTTTTGCAAGACGAGTTTTCAGTGTCTGATTGTGCCTCTCTACAAGGCCAGCTGCCTCGGGATGTCGGACGCAGTGGAATTTCCACTGATATCCTAGCAAGAGTGAAACCTGCTTCATGAGCTCGGATGAGAATGGCTGTCCGTTATCTGAGTACACGATACGAGGCAAGCCGTACCGTGGGAAGAATTCTCGAACCAGCTGCTTGGCAGTGGTCGGGGCAGTGTAATCTGGGACTGGATATGCTTCTGTCCAACGGGAAAGTGCACAAACAACTACGAGGACGTACTTGAATCCTCGACAACGTTCCATCTGGATATAATCCATCTGGAGGACTTCAAAAGGGTGATCGGGAGGATGAAATCCACCTTGCTCTACAGGGACGCCTTTACCTGGATTGAACTGACAACAGATCATGCAAGTACGCACTTTCTGTTTTGCTGCTGCTCGTAAATGTTTGTTGTACCAGAGATTCTGTAAACTGTCTAACATGGCCTTTTCTCCTAAGTGTGCTGGACTATGTGCTGTATTAATTATGACTTGAACCATAGAGTCGGGGAGAAACCATGTGGCTTTCCCTTTTGTCACCCATCCCTGGTCTGTCTGGATCCCTCCTAGTTCAGTCCATTTCTTGATTTCGTCTGGAGTAGCATGTGTCTGGATATCAATTACATCTAGTGTGGGATCTCTAACTGTCATACAGTGTGTCGGTACTATTGTCTTTGTCACATCAGTTGTCTGGGTGTGAGTCAATGCTGTATGTTTTGCTGTTTGATCTGCCAGGTCGTTACCCTGGGAAATAGAATCTGTAACTCTAGTGTGTGCTTTACACTTCATGATGGATATGCCTGAAGGCAGATGTATTGCTTCTAACAGTGCTTGAATGAGGGGACCGTGTTGGATCTTGGCTCCGTGAGAGGTCAAAAAACCTCGTTCTTGCTTCTAACATTCCGAAGTCGTGTACAACTCCGAAGGCATAACGTGAATCTGTGTATATGTTAACATTTCTGTTCTTGGCTAGTATACAGGCTCGGATCAGAGCGATAAGCTCTGCTGCTTGAGCGGACAGTGTATCAATACGGTGTGTTTCTTTGACTTCAGTTTCAGTGGTCACTGCATAAGCGGCCACTAATTCTCCTGTGCTTGTTCTCTTACATGAACCGTCCACGTAAAGTGTCAGGTCTGGATTAGTCAGTGCAACATCTGTCAAGTCTCGTCGGGGCTTTGTTACGGCATTAATGATCTCTATACAATCATGCGGGGCTGAATCTGTCATAATCGAGGGTAACAATGTGGCAGGATTGAGTATGTTACAGCGTCTGATTTCTATGTGTGGCTGAAATAACGTCAGTTCATAACCTGACAATCGTGCTATAGTCAGGTGTTGAGTCTGTGTCCTATTTAGCAGAACTTCTACAGAATGTGGAACTTGTACTGTCAATGGATGTCCTAATACTATTGAGTCGCTTTGTCTGATTGCTAGGGCTGTTGCTGCAACTGATTTTAAGCACGCAGGCAGAGCCTGGGCCACTGGATCTAATGTACTTGAAAAATAAGCGCAAGGCTTATGTGAACCTGCTTGATCTTGTGTGAGGACAGACAACGCTGTACCATCACGTTCTGTAACAAAAAGTGTAAAAGGTTTGCTGTAACATGGTGTCGCTAAAACTGGTGCTTGACATAAAGCTTTCTTTAATTCCTCAAAAGCCTGTGTATGTTCCTGAGTCCAAGGGAGGACAGTCGAAGTCGCTGCCTCCTGTGTTGTCAACTGTATAAGTGGCTTAGCTAGAAATGCATACTGAGGAATCCATTGTCTGCAGTACGAGGTGAGGCCTATAAAGGCCCGCACTTCCTTTTGTGTTTTGGGTTGTGGTAACTGTGCAATTAACTGAATGCGATCAGGTGTGAGCTGTCTCCCCCATTTGGACAGCAAGTGCCCAAGGTACACCACTTGCTGAACACAGAATTGTAGCTTCGAAGGAGACACCTTGTGTCCCTTGTCAGCCAGAAAATGCAAAACCATCAGTGATGCTTGTTCACATTCGGGTTCACTTCGTGCGGTGATCAGCAGATCATCGACGTACTGTAGTAAGGCAGTGTTGACTGGCATTTGGATACAGTCAAGTTGTCTTTTCAGTGCTTGGCTATAGATGCTGGGGCTTTCTGTGAATCCTTGAGGTGCGCGTGAAAATTTGAAACTTCGGCCATTTAAACAGAATCCGAAGAGATATTGGCTCTCCGGATCAATGGGTACACTGAAGAAGGCGTTCTTGAGGTCAATTACAGTGAAGATTGTCGCCTCTGAATCAATAGCAGTCAATAATGATGAGATGTCGGGAACCACAGGGTACTGTGGTACAATGCATTTATTTAGTTCTCGTAAATCAATCACCAGCCGATATACAGGCGGTGCATTGGGATCAGTACGTTTAAGAATCGGAATGATAGGAGAATTACAGGTGTTGGAGTCGGTTTCTACGACCACTCCTTGGGCAATGAGCTCTTCAATGATTTCCAGTAAAGCCACTACAGCATCGGGTGGTAACTTGTATTGTCTGATTCGGGGTAATACAACTCCTGGCTTGAGTGTAACACGGTATGGTGTGATGTGCATACAACCTACATCGGTTGGGCCTTGTGCCCACAGGTGTTTCAGTACATTTTTCAATCTGACATCAAACTCTCGTAGTACATAGTGACCTTAAAAGTCTCGTAAGAAAAGTCTAACTCCCTCCGGAGAACAACATATCACTGCTCCTAGAGCCTTCAGTGTCTTGATACCTAGCAAGTTTTCTGGACATGATTTCGTGAGTAACAGGTCTGTAACACGTGATAATGGACCTACTGCTAGGGGGACAGGCCTCGATACTTCATTTACGATAGGCTGTCCTGAAAAACCAAGGGAAACACTCTGTGAGCCCGAGAGGGGTGCCCCTGGAACTTCGTCGTGACTGATCGTGGTGCGACTTGCCCCTGTGTCAATTAGAAACTTTCTGTCTTTTCCCAATACTTGACTATGTACATAAGGACCCTCTTGATCTACAGGGATTTCAATAAGAGGCAAGCCCACCTCCCTCTCTAGGCTGTTTCATGTGTATCGCCGATAATCGGGATAATCAGATTGGGCACACTGGTACATCTGCTGTGAAACTTGTTGCGTCGCGGCAATAGGCTGTGGCTGTGATACCGCTACGGTCTGTACTGTCTGAGGTGGAGCATGCGTAGGCTGTATATTCTGTGAAGTCTGTTGCTGGACCTGATCTTGTCTAGGCTGACGTGGTCTTTCTTTAGTTTTACCTGTTGCTATATTATATTTTAGGACCGAACATTCATGTACGTAGTGACCTGGCTGCTTACAATAGTTACATGTCCCTTTAACGGGGGCCGCTGAATTACCTGTTTGTGTCATACCCTTTTTCTGACCGTCAGCTGGAACTGACTGGGCAACCAGCACCTTCATTTTCGTGTCTTTCACGCGTCTCTGCTCGTGATCTTGTTCTTCTCCAATTCCGTTCTGGTGATACTGTAACATTTGTAACATCTGGGATGGCGTGTTTGCTTGCCAAGTGCTTTCGACCTTATATACACGATTCTTAACCTGTGTCAGGGAATTCTCGACTAATTTTGTTACAAAAAGGTGCGGGTATGACTCGCTACTTGGTTTCAGGCCACTATTAATAATAAAACATTTCTCGAATCTGGAATAGAAATCACTAGTGTCTTCATCGTGTTTCTGTTTACAGGCTGAGATTGCGTCCCAGTCTTCCTTTTTAGTTGTCAGTAGTCTTGGCAAAACCTGTACTATTAAACCTGGTAATGCTTTAGCTTTGTCCCCAAGGCCCAGCCCTGGAGTGCGACCTTTTTCCTCGTCCTCTATTTCAGTCCAAATAATCTTTTTATCTCCCACCTCCCATTCTTTTTCCTTGAGTTTCTCGTAAATGCCTGTGGGCAACAGTACTTTTAACATTTTCACAATATCCGTATACGTGTAATCTCCCATGAGTAACATGTCTTTAATTTCTCGGTGGAAACCTGCTGGGTCTTTATCGTGGCAGGGTACTAGTTTCTTCATTTCTAGTAATTCCATTTTTGTTAAAGGTGTATATACAAATACACGTTCTAGGGTGTCATCATCTTTTCTTACTGGATGTACTTCTCGTAAGGGATTCTGTTTGTCGAGGTAAAACATTTTTCTTTCTGGGGGCGGAGCTGAAACATATTGTGGGCCTAAGAAAGCGTTATATCTGTGCCGTTGTTCTAGAATTATTTTAATTAACTTGGTACTTAGGCCTCTCCATCTATTCATAAGTAGTGCTTCTAATGTATCAGGTAAGGGACCTGGATCAGAATGTTGATGTCTGTATAACGTGATGAGATGCTGAATCATGTACATACCAGCCAATTTCTGCTCGTCTGGGGGAAGATTTAAAAATGTCTGAGCTACGGTATCATCATTGTATGTGCTAGTATTGTCAGCCCATTGTACTGCTGACCGGGCTAGTTCTTGTTCATCCATAGAATTGAGTACATGGTACCCCATTCGTTCTTGAAGTATTTTGTCGGTAACCTGAAACAGATATTCAGGAGAGCTTGTTTTCGAGATTCCAGAGAGAAAAACTCTCTTGCTTTCTGGACGAATGCCTTTCTTGAGATAATTTCCCTTACCTACATATGCTATCATTTCTTTGGTCGAGTCGTTATCCTCTAGTTCTTCCTCCTCTGAGGATACAATCTTGTCGCTATCTCCTTCCCTTTCGGGTTCCTTTCTTTCGTGTATTTCTATTACTGCTTTCCTGATTCTTTTGTACATATTTGCTATACTGCTCTGTTTGTCATGCTTTCCCTCGGCTATATTCTGGCCCCACTTGTTTAGTGCATCCATATCGTCCTTGTCTACACCAGGCCTGTCTTGTTCTCTTATTAGACAATTTATGAAAAAGCGTAATATACAACCTTGAGTGTCAGTTTTCTGGTGAGCCATGGCCTCTTTAATACTTTCAGGACCTTCCCCTGTCTGGATAAAATGATATATTCTGTCTAGATGATCAGTCATTCCTGGTAATAACATTAAATAATCTGTAACTCGTCGTAGGCGTAGTGATGCTAGCTCCATTCTATCGGTTTTACCGGGTACTGGATCATATCTGCAATCTGTAAGGGGTTCTTTAAGGAAGTTGTAATTCTGTATTTGGGGTGTACGTTGCTTTGCTATGTCCCTAAGGGTCAATCTGTGTGTTTGTGGCGGGGTCTGGTAACCTCCTGTCGCACCTCCTGAGGCGGAGGCTTGAGCATGGCTTGTCTGTGGAGTCTGTATGTGTAACGGAACTTGTCTTTTACCAGGATCAGGCCCAAAAGGATTTAGTGGATTAATAGTAGGAGCGGGAAGTGGCGGGGGAATAGGTGGTACATGATGTTGAACGGGTGTAGCTTGTTGCGGTACTGGCTGGGCATTGTCTTGGAGTAGGTTGCCATCTCCGTCACCGTCAGTAGGCGGTACGTGGGCACGTGGATTTGTATAAGCGGGAGCTACATCGTCTACATAGGAAGAAAGGAATATGTCTTTTGTGGTCTTGTGTCTTACTTTAGTCGGAACCAATGGTGGCGGCAGATCTTTCGGTATGTCTGGAGTGGCCTTAGGCGCACCCTCGGCCATTAGATACATGCCATTTGCAAGAGTGTTTCGTATACGGTCTACTTGTTCTGCTTGTACTCGAATACCTTCAGTAACTAATTCGTTTTCTCGGACCTCATCCGACTCTTCTCTGTGTTTTTCCGCTTTTCGGAATGCTTTTTCTGCACGTTTATGTGATTCTTTACGCCATAATTCTATGGCGTCTTTCTGAGATTGTCTGGCTTTCTTTTTCCATAGTGCTTCCTCTACTCTCATGATGCACTCGGCATCCCATGTCCCTGTAACAGGCCACCTATGTTTCTCTTCTAGGTGCTTGGTATAATCGGCCCATAAATCTAGATACAGTATGGCATCTAAGCCATGCTTATGATACATAAAATTTCCGGGAGTGTCCCTAGGTGGGACAGGAATCGCTTCCTCTAGTATCCCTTTCCTAGTTCCTAATTGTCTTAATTTATTGAATAATGGCATCCTGTTGCTTGGTACTTGATACTTGATACTTGTTACTTACTCTAACTCGAACACAGTTAATATACAAAAACACAATAATGTACATCCAAACAGTCTCTCATACCACGACATTAATTACATGAAACATTTTGAACACATATGGACTAACCTAGAACTTCAAAAAACGAGAACAACAACAAAAATCGAAACCCTTGAATACTTGATGTACTGCTAAACAGTACAGATACACTGTCTAAAACAGTGCAGACCGTGTTTGTGTACCCAAACCCGTCTTTACTGGATACATAATAATGCACCCGTCTAGATGCGTCCCCAGCAACGGTACTCACCGGGAAGCACGGAACGGACGGCCTCGGACAACTCGACTGGACTGGACCGGACTGGACTCGGCTCGACTCGATATGCGAATACTTCGGAACTGGCGGGCCTCTTGACACCTCGGACCTTGTTTCTTTCGGCTAGGCTCTGGTCGGGATCCTCCGCACTCCTCACCGCCTCGTCTGGGTGCTGATCGCAGTCTCCGTCACCTCCGTAGGCCTGAGGGAGATACAGGAAATCCTGCGGGTACGCGTAATTGTCCGTCTTGACTGTGGCAGGGGGCAAAGACTGCAACGCACCTACCGGCGCGTGGGGTGGGGGAGGAGTCCCTATTCGGGCGCCAAATTAATGTGGTAAATATTTAATTACCGTCCTAATTTCTATGCAGGTAAGTACTATAAAATAACTCAGTCGGAAAGAAAGACACAGAGTCCGTGGTGTTAGAGTTCTAAGGGGTTTTATTCCTTAAAAAGGAATGGTTCTTGAACCGGATATCATGTTCCTGACACCGCTGGGGTTCAGGAAGGGATAGAGCGTACTTTATTGATAATACATAACTTTTATACTTAATGCACAGAATGAAAACCAATACAGAAGGCGTAACAGCTGAGAGAAACAAGATAAGAACACACACGTGTTAGCAATACGTAATCAGAAGGCGTGAACTAGGGCGTACACAGAGGTGTGTGCTAGAAACGTCATATGAAAGTGTCACAAGTGGGTGGGTACATAGCAGAATCTTGCAATGTCAGCAGAAATCTGAGGTCTGGATGCGCGCGCAGCTGCATGACGTGTGATTGACGTGAAGCTGGAGGGTGCAGGGGACTTGACATTTACACTAGAGGAAAGAGACAGAAGTCTGGCATGTCAGATCAACTCGTTCCTATATCATATCTGATATCTGATGTTTGGGAACCATATTATCGAGAAGGAAAGGTCTCTTGGGCAGAGGCTATCCTATACTGACTGTGAATGCGTGCATATGTGCCTACGTGTCTGTGTGTAAAGCGAGGGGGCCATGGGCCTACCATGGTAACGGGAGCTATGAATTACTTGCTCTGCAGCTGAGGGGTTGTTTATCTATCCTGCTAGACTGGAATGTGTTTTCGGGAAGCTGAGCTTGGCTATGCTGATAACGTGAAGGTAAAATACTGTCTTTGGCAGGCAAGCAGGCCGAGCCAGGCCCCGCTCGCCTCGCAGGGAGTGGGACAGAGTTCATGGGGGCATCCCACGTTGCAGTTTCAGGAGGCAGAGATGACTTTGTTAAAAGAAAAGGCTCGATGACGGAAATCAGGGCCTAGCTCACACAGAGCCAGGAATACAGAAAATGCACCATACAAAGACGGTGGCAAGGCATACTTAGGAACGGAATATCCGATCCATTCATGGTGGATCTGAAAGAGGACATGTTAACGTTGGACGCAAATGTATTTGCGTCTTCATAGCTGGCACAGGAGGGAAGTTACATGCACTTTAAGCTCATACATGGAGACGGTGGGGTACACGTTAGGGAACATTTCTGACCATAAAATTTCTATTTCCTCACGAGTTATACCAAATGCTGCCCACTCCATTGATCCCCTCAATGCCCCTGTTCTGTTTATGACCTCAAAGCTCTGCAGTGGACTATCTGGTGAGTTTGGTAGGCGGGTTTGGGTATGTTCCAAGCAGCGTTGCCAACAGTGCTGTACGCCCCGCAGCTTCATGGATCCCCCTAAAATAGGGCGTTTGGGAGTCAGGAGGATCTGGGATAATGTGTAGAGCCCTGGGTTTCCAATTGGTACATCCCCCTTGGGGTGCAATTGTGAGTTAAGCCATTAATTAATCCACTGGATTCGGATGCCCGATAATAGGCTTTGAAATTGGGTGCTGCTGATCCCTGTCAGATGTAGGTCTGCATTCAAATGCTCCTCATACGAGATCAACAAATAGCGAGTTCAACTATGTAAACATTTTGTTGTGGTGACACGCAGGAGTGTAGAGAAAAAATAAAGTAAGCGGAGGAGGGCCACCATTTTCGGAACCGCAATTTGGCCCGCTACTAATAAAGGAAGAGTCTTTTTGACCACTAGGTATTTCATTTAGGATCCTTCTCAGAAGAGTCCACACAGGTTTTTTGTTCTTGGAATATGGTACCTTAGGGAGCACACATGCCAATTAATGCAGAGGTCTGAATTATTGCAGAATTGATCCAACAACGAGACTGCCTCTGGCAAATCCTCCTCCACATCATTGAGGAACAGGAGCATATAATTTGCAAATAATGAAATTTTGTGGGTGAGCTCTCACCATTCTAAACCCCAGTAGATTGTCCCCCTTTTTGCCCTACTACATAGTGGTTCAATGGCAATGGCAAACAATAGCGGGGAGAAGGGACAGCCTTGTCTGGTTTCCCTCCCCACCACATAGGAGTAAGATATTATCCTGCCAGTGTGAACCCACATGGTGTGTCTCATGTAAAGGAGTCTGGTCCCCTGGATGAAACTCATTTTCAACGCCAGCTTGTCAATCACCTGGTACAGGTAGTTCCATCATAGGCTATCAAATACCTTTTCCATGTTGATGGAGACTATCCCTGCTCTTCGGGGTAAGCAGTCTCCATAATGGAGATGGGCCTGCGAATATTCAGTCCTGTGTTTCGCCCCGGGATGAATCCATTTTGGTCCGTATGTATGAGTGTGGACATATGTGGGAGGAGGTAGGTGGGTAATATGTGACTCAAATTCTTATAGTCCATATTCAGCACTGATAATGGATAATAAGCTTTAACCTCATGAGAGGACTGATCTGGTTTCAGTAGGGGGATTACTAAGGCTTCACCAGTAGTAGTTGGTAGTCTACCGGCCTCTCAAGCAGCAGCATATAATTTAACCAAATTGGGAGCCAGCTCCTCCACTTATGCGGCATAGAGGTCAACCGGTAGGACATTAGTCCCAGGTATTTTGCCCCAAGCCAATGGACTTAATAGTAGTGTGCTCTTCCTGCAAGGTTTTGGGGCTTCCCAGCTCTTCAGTGGCCTCCACATCCAAATGTGGCATCTCTTCAGACCCCATGTAGCTGTCAAGGTTCCTTTTGGCGGTACATAGGAGGGGGTATGTAGGGTTGTATAGCAGCCTTCAAACCTTTGGTTGATTTTGTTCTGTCCCTAGAAGATCTCTCCAGCAGTGGATTCTACCTCTAATATTAAGTTACTCCTAAGTGAGTGGTTAGCAAGCCATGCCAGCAATGTTCCCACTTGTGCACAGTCTAAATATCGATTCCTAAATATCGACCTACAGAAATATCGAGTTGGAAATATCGAAGGTACAGAATTTGAGGTCAAGAATATCGTTGGACAGAGTATCGGCCCTAAGGTAAGTAATATCATTTTTTTAAAATATCGATGTAAGTAATATCGAAGTTAGTATTATCGATATCAAATATATCGATGTTACTAATATCAATATTTGTATTATTGTTATGTATTTTATTATGTATTTAACATGTATGTGTTATATGTTTTTTGTTAAGTATTTTACTTGTTTTTAATTATATGTGTTCTATTTTTATATATTAATAATGTTATTTTTAAGTCAATTGTATGTTTTAGTACCGGAGCAGGTTGTGGGTTTATAGGGGAATAGGGTGGGAAGTAATTTAATTAACCTCGTCAGTGCCGGTCGCTCAACCCGCCGCGTGGCTCCTCCCGAGGTCACCCGGTCCCCCTGCTGCCACCGCCTGCTCGTTGCCACCTTGCTTCCACTGTGCCCCTGATTCTGCTCTTGTGCGTTTGTATCTCTGCGTTTGTAATTGTATTTAGCTGTTTTTTGCCTCTGTTATCGTGCTGTGCCCCTGATTGTCTGCTGTTATCCCCCTGCCTTTGTTTGTTTTGCTGACCCCCTAGCGCTTCAGCTGCCGTTCCCCACTCCCTGCCGCTGCTCCCCCGCAGCCCCGCCCCCTCTCCACCTGGTCCCTCTCCCATTCGCCACCCCGCTCCCACCTCCCAGCTGCTCCTCCCTCGCTCTGCCCCCCACTCGCCATTTATGGCAGAGTCCGCGCGCACGTGCAGTGTTCACGCGCAGCGGGCGCGCCGATTGTGCGCCGAAGGCGTGCCAAAGGCAAGCCCGTCTACGCCCGTCCGCGCCTGGACCGCGCCCAGCGCCAGACCCCCTGGCCCCCACAGCTGCCAACCCACCCACCGGACTTACAACACCGCCACCCTCAACGCACTCAACACCGGCCGAATCCCCGGCTGCCACTGTGCCACCCCAGGACGCACCTACGGACCCTTCGCCTGCCAATCCTGCAAGTTCTCATGCCTCCGGACCTGCACCGCACCTGCCAAGCCGAGCACCAGCAGCAACCACCTGAAGTGCATCCTGCTCAACACCCGCTTGTCCACAGACACGCCGTGGAACTATGGAACCTGCTCGACACCACATCACCAGACGTCGCTTTCCTCACAGAAACATGGATGACCGCCTCCTCAGCGCCCGACATCGCCATCGCCATCCCGGATGGATACAAGATCACCCGTTGGGACCGCTTCAACCAGACCGGAGGAGGCATCGCCATCATCCACAAGAACACCATCCACATCACGACCAACTCCGACGCCACCTTCACAGCCGCCGAACACCTGCACTTCCAGATACACACCGACCCCAAGACCACCCTTAGAGGCACCCTCATCTACAGACCCCCAGGACCACGCATACAATCCAGCGAAGACATCGCCGACTTCATCAGCCCGCACGCCCTCCCCTCGGCTGACTACATCCTCCTTGGGGACCTCAACTTCCACCTAGAGAACAACAACGACCGCAACACCACCACCCTGCTGGACAACCTCGCCAACCTCGGACTCAAGCAGCTGGTGACCACCCCCACACACTACGCCGGCCACACGCTTGACCCCGTCTTCTCCTCCAGCAAGGACATCTCCTTCAGCCACACCACTGGACTCCACTGGACAGACCACAGCTGCGTCCACTTCAGCTTCAGTAGGACCACCACTCACCACCACCCGCAACAGTTTCCCCGCAGAAGCTGGAACAAGATCACCACCGACCAACTCACCACATCCCTGAGCCAGAACCCTCCCGCCAGCTCAACGAACCCCAACCAAGCCACCAACAACCTCACAAGATGGATCACCAACTGCGCCGCTGACCTCGCCCCATTGAAGATCCCCCCATCAGACCCGGCAATAAGAAAGCATCCTGGTTCACCGACGAACTCAAGAGATCCAAGAAGAACTGCCGGGCCCTCGAGAAAGCATGGCGCAGAGACCCGACTGCAGACAACATGACCACCCTCAAGCACGCCACCTGAAAACACCACCAGCTGATCCACACCACCAAGAATACCTCATTCAAGTAACGACTGGACAACAATGCCCACAACAGCAAGGAACTCTTCATCATCGTCAAAGAGCTCTCGAACCCCAGCGCCGGAAACAACGACATCACTCCCTCGCAACACCTCTGCAACTCGCTCGCCTCTTTCTTCCACAGCAAGATCTCAGACATTCACAACAGTTTCAGCACACAGCCGACGCACCCTACGACCATACCAACGCCCCCACCACCACCCTCCGAGCCTGGACCCCGATCAACACCGAAGACACCATCCGCACGATGAACTCCATCCACTCCGGATCACCAACCGACCCCTGCCCTCACCAGGTCTTCAACAAGGCCGACGCCGTCATCGCACCCAACCTCCGGGACATCATCAACATCTCCTTCGACACCGCCACCTTCCCAGAGAGCTGGAGGCACGCCGAACTCAGCTCCCTACTGAAGAAACCGTCAGCGGACCCCACGGACCTAAAAAACTACCGCCCCATCTCGCTCCTTCCTTTTCCTGCCAAAGTCATCGAGAAGACCGTCAAAAGACAGCTGGCTGCCTTCCTCGAGACAAACGGATCCCTCGACCACTCGCAGTCTGGCTTCCGGGCCAACCACAGCACCGAGACCGCCCTCATCGCAGCCACCGACGACATCCGAGCCCTGCTCGACAACGGGGAAACAGCGGCCCTCATCCTCCTGGACCTCTCCGCAGCGTTCAACACGGTCTGCCACCACACCCTAGTGCAACGCCTGAACAACGTCGGAATCCAAGAGAAGGCACTGGAGTGGATCATCTCCTTCCTCGCCGGAAGAACCCAGAGAGTCCGCCTCCCCCCGTTCAGATCCGAGGCCACCGAAGTCATCTGCGGCATACCACAAGGATCATCACTCAGCCCCACCCCCTTCAACATCTACATGAGCCCCCTCGCAGCCATCGCACGCCAACACAACCTCAACATCATCTCCTATAGCCAACGACACCCAGCTGATCCTCTCCCTCACCAACGACCCCACAAACGCCAGAACCAACCTACATGAAGGGATGAAGGACGTAGCCGAGCGAATGAGGAACACCCGCCTGAAACTGAACTCAGATAAGACGGAAGTCCTCATCCTAGGATCATCACCCTCCGCCTGGGACGACTCCTGGTAGCCCCCTGCCCTGGGCAACGCACCCAAACCAATGGACCATGCACGCAACCTGGGCTTCATCCTGGACTCCTCCCTCTCAATGACCAGACAAGTCAACGCCGTCTCCTCATCATGCTTCAACATCCTACGCATGCTGCGCAAGATCTTCCGGTGGATCCCCACCGAAACCAGGAAGACGGTCACCCAGGCCATCGTCACCAGCCGACTGGACTACGGCAACTCCCTCTACGCCAGAACCACAGCCAAACGTCAGAAAAGACATCCAGAACGCCTCAGCACGACTCATCCTGGACATCCCCCGACACAGCCACATCGCCGGACACCTGAGAGACCTACACTGGCTCCTCGTCAGCAAGAGAATCACGTTCCGACTCCTCACCAACGCACACAAAGCTCTCCACAACCATGGCCCCAGATACCTCAACGACTGTCTTACCTTCTACACTCCCACCCGCCAGCTACGATCGACCAACCACGCCCTCGCCACCATTCCCCGCATCCAAAGAGCCAAAACGGGAGGAAGATCCTTCTCCTACTTGGCTGCCAAGACGTGGAACTCCCTACCCATCCACCTCCGCCTGACCCAAGACCACCTGTCCTTCAGGAAGCAACTCAAGACCTGGCTGTTCAAACAGTAGCGGACACCCCTCCCCCAAGTGCCTTGAGACCCTCCGGGTGAGTGGTGCGCTATACAAATGCTTTGATTGATTGATTGATTGAATTATACCAAATTAATTATTAATATTTAGGAACGATCAATTAATTTAAATACATGTTTGCTTTTAAGTTCTGTAGGGGGTTGTGGGTGTATAGGAGAATTGGGTGGGAATTAATTTAATTGTAAGTAAGTAATGATTTATTTTTATTTATTGGTATTGATAATTATTTTATTTTTAATTAATTATTAATTGGCAATTAATTATTTTAAAAGGTAAATCATTTTTTTAATTGGTAATTAATGTTTGTGATTGGTAATGAATTTTTTAATTTGCAATTAATTATTTTAATTGGTAATTATTTTTTTAATTGGTAATTAATGTTTGTAATTGGTAATTAATTGGTAATTCTTTTTCATTAATTGGAAATTCGTGTTTCATAAAAAGTGTTTTTGGTATAGAATAATTTGATTGGTTAATATTTTTTAATTGATTAAAAACTGATTAACAATCATATGTTTTTGTTATGAAAAATATTTGATTGTTTATTATTTATTATTTGGTAACTAATATTTAATATGTATTGATAATTATTGTTAATTTATTGTTAATTAATTATTCAATTGTAATTATGTTTTTAATAATTATTAATGGGTATATGTAAATGATGTATAGTTATTTAAAAATTAAAATATTAATTATTTTAAATACATCAATTGGGCCCGATTCACAGAATGAACTAAAGACTCAATCCTAAACTTACTACTATTTTGGTATTCACAGAATGCACTTACTACTTTTGACATTCACAGAATGACCTTACTACTTTTGGTATTCACAGAAGTTAGGATTTTGTATTAAGTTTGTTTTAAGACAGACTTAAGACAGACTTAAGACAGATTTAATACACACCTAAGACAGATTTAAGACAGACTTAAGACAAAATCCTAACTTAAGTCTGTCTTAAGTCTGTCTTAAGACTGTCTTAAGTTCGACTTAAGACAAACTTAAGACAAAATCCTAACTTGTGTGAATACCAAAAGTAGTAAGTTCATTCTGTGAATAGCAAAAGTAGTAAGTGTATTCTGTGAATGCCAAAAGTAGAAAGTGCATTCTGTGAATGCCAAAAGTAGTAAGTGCATTCTGTGAATACCAAAATAGTAGTACGTTTAGGATTGAGTCTTAAGTTCATTCTGTGAATCAGGCCCATCAATTATTTATAAGTATGTTATATTTAACTTCTAAGCTATCCGACGCTTTCCCTACTGTTGCACTCACTGGAGTGGGAATAGTAATTTTTTCCCCTACTCTATCCAACCCTTTCCCTACTGTTGCACTTAATGGAGAGGGAATAGTAAGTTTTACCCCTACTCTATCCAACGCTTCCCCTACTTTTGCACTCTCTGGAGTGGGAATATGAATTTTTTCCACGTACGCTATCCAACGCTTTCCCTACTGTTGCATTCTCTGGAGTGGTAATAGTAATTTTTTCCCGTACGCTATCCAACGCTTTCCCTACTGTTGCACTCTTTGGAGTGGGAATAGTAATTTTTACCCCTACGCTATCCAACGCTTTCCCTACTGTTGCACTCTGGAGTGGGAATCGTAATTTTAATCAATACGCTATCCAATGCTTTCCCTACTTTTGCACTCTCTGGAGTGGTAATAGTAATTTTTTACCCCTACGCTATCCAACGTTTTCTGTACTGTTTCATCTCTGGAGTTGGAATAGTAATTTTTACCCCTACGCTATCCAATGCTTTCCCTACTGTTGCACTCTCTTGAGTTGGAATAGTAATTTTTACCCCTACGCTATCCAACGCTTTGCCTACTGTTGCACTCCCTGGAGTGGGAAAAGTAATTTTTACCCCTACGCCATCCAACGTTTTCCCTACTGTTTAACTCTCTGGAGTTGGAATAGTAATTTTTACACCTATGCTAGCCAATGCTTTCCCTACTATTGCACTCTCTGGAGTGGGAATAGTAATTTTTACCCCTACGCTATCCAACGTTTTCCCTACTGTTGCACTCTCTGGAGTTGGAATAGTAATTTGTATCCCTACGCTATCCAACGCTTTTCCTACTGTTGCACTCTCTGGAGTGGGAATAACAATTTTTACCCCTACGCTATCCAACGCTTTCCCCACTGTTGCACTCTCTAGAGTGGGAATAGTAATTTTAAGTCCTACGCTATCCAACGTTTTTATTACTGTAGTTTTTTGGGACTTTGAATAGTAGTTTTATTTATTTAGCTATTTATTGGTCGATTCCGTTTCGGTAAAATCCCCTACGAATCGCCGTACGGAGCATTTTTCCTGTACAAATTGTACACCTTCAACGTCCCCCGTACGTATGATGAAGTATGATCTGAACCTAAAGCAGATCTCTGTACGAATCGTACGAAAGACCATACGACTTAAAAATACGTACAAATCGCATTCGGAACACGCAGTACGCAACGTCCGTACGGATTAAAGCAGCTTTTTATGACCCAGCAAGTACGATTCGTTACGACAACACTACGTACGACTCTTTTTCTAAGGAGTTTAAAATGTCTGTAAAAGCATATCTCAACTCCTACCTCGTGCGAAACGGACCCCCCCGGGTACGCAAGAGCACCTCATGATTGCAGGGGTACAGTGCATGGGTGTACGGTGCGTAGGTGTACGGTGCATGGGTGTACGGCTCTTTTTCTAAGGAGTTTAAAATGTCTGTAAAAGCATATCTCAACTCCTACCTCGTGCGAAACAGACCCCCCCAGGTACGCAAGAGCACCTCATGATTGCAGGGGTACAGTGCGTAGGTGTATGGTGTATGGGTGTACGGTGCGTAGGTGTACGGTGCATGAGTGTACGGGGCGTAGGTGTACGTGCGTAGGGGTATAGAGCATAGGGTACGGTGGATATCCCCATGTTTGCAGGGGTACGGTTTGAATGTGAATGTGTGGTTCTCCGTATGAATTGCTCATAAGCCGTTTTCTGTACAAATCGCGTTCTCGTTGCCCGGTCTGGATCGTACTTGTCGGGTCGTACAGCATGTTTACGATTCGTACGGTTCACCATGAGGGTCCTGTATCGTACGGATTTTCCCTTGCTTTTCGTACGGTTCGCACACATTCGTATGTATTCTTTTCCTATGGATCGTACTATGCAATTCGTACGGATTTGTACGATTCGTACGGAAACGGCTATGAATACGACTCATCATACGGATTTGTTTCCCGCATCGGAATCAACCCCTTAATATTTTTTCTTTTATTTTAGATTATGTAGTATATAATTAATTTTAAAAATATTGAAAGTATATTTATTGTTTTAATTTATTAAACATAATTATTTACTTTTTATTTATGTTATTGTTTTATGTGTGAAGATGTATTTGTAATTTTTAATTTTGTCAAATAATTTATAAGTTATTAAAATAATTATTAAAACGTATTATTACGTCAGTATATATTATATATTTTATGTATATGTTTAATTAATGTTTTATTATTATATATGTATTATTGATTAATTTTAAACATTATTAAATATTTTTAACTATGTTTATTTTATTTATAAGTATTATTTACTTTATTTTACATATTTTTTTTAACAGAAAAAAACGATATTATAGGATATTGATATTCTTGCCTTCGATATTCCTTCATCGATATTTCTGTAGGTCGATATTTTGTAGGTCGATATTCTGTCAGTGATTCGTTCCCACTTTGTCTCGCTCGACATGAACCCATGTTATATATTCTTGGTGGTTGAAGCACCTGAGCTTCTCTATGCATGCTGCAAGTAGCTCTTTCGCATCTAGCAGCCGTTTTTGCACCTTGGGTTCCCAGGGCATGCCTTCTCCAGGTGTCTCAGAGCTGATTCTTGGGTCTCTATATAGTGTATTAAGGTATGTCAGACTCCCACCACTTCAGCAATACACCTGCCTCTGATCACTGTTTTAAAAGCATCCCACTGAGTCAGAGAGGATGCTTTCGAGGGAGCGTTGTATATAAATAGTTTCTTATAGCTTTACCTATGAATTACCTAAACAATGGGACAACTAGTGTCTCCACTTGCATGCCTCAGTCTGGGATTTGGGGATGATCACTATGCCAGTCTAATGTGAGTAATCTTGTACTATTGTCAGAAACCGTGCAACAGAGGTATTCCGGGCTGTGGAGGGTGGGAGGGCATACGGTGGGTGTGCTCAAGGACATAAAATGGAGAGAGGCCTTCAGGGGCTATTTCGGTGCTGAGTTATGTCTCCAAGAATTTAGTCATATCAGCACCTGGTCCCTCAATACATTTCCGCAGGCCAATAATTTGAACGTTGTTCCATCTTGCTCTGATCTCAGCATTCTCTGCTCTGATTTCCAGTGTCTTTACCCTGTTCTCAATGTTTGACTTTCTTTACCGCATAGCGGTTATCTCAGGAGTGAGGTCATCCAGGGTTCGCTTAGTTGTGTTGTCCCTCACCGCTAATCGTCTGATTGTCTCTCAGAAATCCCAAATCTGTTACTGAGTTTGAGTGCTTCCCGTGACACAGTTATCGCTTGTAATATGGTGTCCAGGGTCGCACCACGGGGTCCATCTTGTGAGGGTCTCCTGTTAAGGAAATGCCTCCAATTAATGACCAAAGTCATTTAGATTTCAAAGATTTCTAAATGACTTTGGTCATTAATTGGACTACAGTTTCAACGCTATAGGAAACCCCTTTTTTGTTATTTTTGTGATGGGATGGATGTTTAGGAGTATGTATGTGGTGTATGTGTGGCTCTTTACCTGGTTGTGCACATTTAATTGATTTTATGTTCTACATGAATTTGAAGAATTAAGAACATATATTCACAACTCTATTGTGTTGCAAAATGTTTTCCTTGTAGCCTTTGTGCAGAATGTATATATTTTTCTAATTGATGAATCTGAAAAACATGATATAAAGAAAAGGAAAAAAAGAAAAAAAAAGACTTTTTAACTGTAAAAAAGAAATAAAATGAGAAAAAATTTACATTTTGTGTAGATATTGTTGGTGTATGCCCTATGTTTGAGAGGTAACCCCTATGGTATAAGTAATTATAGGTCAAGAGGGAGCCCTCTTTTTGTGGCCAGGTTCTTAGGCTCTCAGGCAATGAGGTGTAGTGTTTCCTCCAATGGACCTGAGGGTCAGTAATAAGCAAAGGGGGGGACCCTCCGCTTCCCTCAGTCTGGCACTGACTCCAGGAGGTACAGCCGGCAGTGGGCCTTTAAGGTACCCTACAGTGACAGGGAGTCAGTGTCTCGCTCTCACCAGTTGTTGTACCATTAGATGTACTGTTCAAGCCATTCACCAGTGAGGTAGTTATGTCGCTCAATTAGCCAGTAGTTCATGCTCTGGAGGCCAGCATTCTCCTGTAGTGGTATGTAGCTAGTCTTTACTCATGTTGGGTGCTCTGGTTGCCCTAGTATCAAATGCCATTATTGCTAGGGAACATGACAGAAGATAGTCTTAGGCATGGGTGCCGTCTGCCATTCAGGAGGGTATATCCAGTATCAATATGGCTTTTGAGGGTATAATATTTAAGCAATGCCACTTGCACCCTCTTGTATGGCTCCAACAGCATCAGCTCTGTAGAGGGAGGGGGGTCAACAGCAGGTTCCCCTGTATGGCACAGCATGATTTACAAGTAATATTCCCATTGGAGCCTTCACCAAACAGGGTTTTCTTGGGGGTTATCACTCCATAACTCAGCACAGCATGCCACACCGAGGTCGTATTGGTGTGTCCTCCAATCCTGCTGCACATCCTATAGTGCAATGAAGCACCAAGGCAATATAGGATCAAGTGTGCTTTCATAATGAGCTTCGCGCTCACAGCTTGCACTTTGTCGTATAACTGAGGGGACCTCTGCTAAGAGGTTAAATGTAAGGGGTGGCCGCATTTACTTGACTGCCAGAACATTGATTCCATCAGAGTCTGCCGACTGCCCCAGCTGGGAGTTAATCTGCCGTCCTGCCTCTTTGGCACTGGCACAGGTCCATGGGCCTCCACAAAGATGCGCTGCTCCCCATCAGGTCGTGGCGGGAGCAGTCAATGCACCTCCCCGGGGGCCAATCCACCCCTCGAGTCCTCACTCTCTGGATTGAGGGCACGTAGGTCCAACTGGTGGTGGTTGGGCAGGGATGGGGTCTTCTCTACCCTGCCACTTTGAGTGGCAGCCTCGCAGTGTGCTGCAGTGATTTCCTTCGCATTGCCGCAATGAGTCATCAACACACCCACGTTGTGGATCGGGCTTGGGGGGGAACGTTGAGTCTTACCCCTCTTGTTATTTGAGGGTCAAAATTGGTAGGTGGTGCTCAAGATGGGTCTGGACGGCAGAGCTCAGACGGGAGCTCCATAGCTTCACAACTTATAGCATTGGAGAAGTGTGGCTCACTGGTTAGAGCAGGCAGACCCTGAAGCAGAGGTCAGACCCTGGACCAGGGTTCAATTCCCGACGCGGCAGGGTCTTGAGCTCAAATGTCCACGGACTCGATAATTCTCGCTTCGATGCCTGACCTAATCATGGGTTCACACTCTGCAACTCTGGGCATTAAGCTTGTTTAATCTCCACAATGGCCCCCCGCGGCGGGATGCCTGGCTTTCACCTTGGGGATGCCCTGTAGGGGCTATCTCACAGGGAAAAGCCAGGACGGGTTCCCAAGGCAAGCGCTTAGAAACCCCTGGGTTATAAGCGCTATATAAATCCAACATACAATACAATACAATACAATACAATACAATTAGTGTTAGGGGCCCCCCTCAACAGCTCTATTTGGCACAATAGTTTACTTAAGAGACGGGCAGGACATGTGTTAGAAGGCATGGATGAACAAAGGTATCCTCTTTTTTTCACAACTATATAACTCAGTTCCCTTATTCAAGATATTATTCACTTAAAATCTCCCACCTCACATGCATCCCCAGTTTCGTGAACTCTGTACCCTAGTTCAAAATACTCTCATACACAACTTTGCTCCTGATACTTCCCTTTCCAGTTCATCTTCTCATACGATTCCTACATCCATTCACCCTAAAGCCACCTGTATATACAAACATTTGAGAGAACGAGATCCACATAAGGCCAAAGTATTTGCAGAAACACTATGGGAATCAGATCTTGGCTTCATTTGGCCAATCTCTTTGTGGGATGGCATATGGAACAAAACACTCCACTGCTCACATGGCCAGTCAAACTCAAACACGATGGGGCCCATTAGGAAGTCAGGCGGATCGCCACCGCCATGCGGGCGGTGGCGATCCGCCCGACATCCTTCCTCGCCTACCACCCATTTCCCCCCCAGCTGTATTACTATGGTGGGCGGGACCGCGGCGGATGGAAACACCGTCCACCGCTTTTCTGCCCCGGTCGCCTTGCGACCGGGGCGGAAAAGGGTTCATATGGTGGCGGTGTCTATCAGACACCGCCAGCCATATTATGATGAGCTTCGTCAGATGCCTTGCTGCCACGGAAAAACATGCGGTCTTTACTTTGGGGGCCCCCTGCGAGCCCCCATGGTGAAGGCGAGGTGGGGGGTGCACATGGGGGTTACCTGTGGTACCCCCCTGCATTTGTATACACAATGCGGCGGGAACCGCGCGGTGCCTGCCACTTTATGTATGCAAATGCATACCATGCATTTATAACATTGCGGCGGTTGCAGGTGTGAACACCACCCGCCACAATGTTATAAATGCATGATGCGCCCGCCAGTGTGGCCGCATCACAGCAGGGGACCAGGAAAATAATGGGGCATGTTGTGCCTCTAATAAGTAATCCTGCTCTCACACATCAGGAAACTGAAAATACCTGCATAATTACTCAGTTGGGGAGTTCCAGCGCACCCTGAGGTCAAGTGTTTTAAGAAAGCCAAAGATAAGAGTCCTCAAAAACAGAAGGGAGAGCAACTATTGGTGAAGACATCTTCACCGGTCAACTAACAGACTATGACCTTGTGTTTGAATATTTATCCTGAATTTCAGGGAGCCCAGCTAATATACCATGGTTTTCATTTTTTTTTTTTATAACATTTTTATTTATTGTATTGCAGAAAAGAAAGGAAGAGGAAAGCAAGGAAAATTTACAAGTGGCAGTTCCGCAATATCCCCCTCACAAGGGGTGCTGTAAGAATCTTGAAAGGAGGCAAATGAGGCAATATATTATATCAATAAAGTTCAGTTCACAGAGTCAGTGCTTGCTGATGAGAAGAAAAGAAAACAGGCACAAACCTCTTCACGGTCAACTGACCGGTAATCCCAGCCAAAGGGATGACAAGCCCACGTAGGAAAGCAGTGCTGCGTAAGGCCCAAAAAAATCTGAGAGCCTCTACAGGCTATGCGGTGCCACAACAGGTAACAAACTAACAACCCCAACTTAGTCCCCCCCCTCCCCCCTCCCCCCTCCCCCCTAGGTGGTGGCGCCAACATACACATTAATTCTCAGTCCCTCAGTCATACAATCTGATTAAATCTGGAAAAGGTGAAGGGCACGAAAGGCGGATGGGCAGACCGCAGAGGGCAGACCCCGTGACAAGAAGCGGACCGGGGGACCCCAACGGAACAGGAAATTCTTAAAGTTGCCCAAAAAGATGTCCGCCATTCTCTCCATGCTCAATAGTCTCCACAGTCTCACGTGCCATAGTGATATAGCCGGGGCGGTCGGTTTCTTCCAGGCTGCAGCTAGCGTAAGCTTGGCAGCTCCAAGGCAGAGCCATAGAATATGTTTATCCGCCTTTGTTTGATGTTCGAACACCGGGTCGCGAAGACCTAGGAGGACATGAGACATAGAATCCGGAATCGGATACCCCACGATGTCCTTGATGTGGGACAGAATTTCGGCCCAGAACGGGCGGATGATCGGGCAGTCCCACCAAATGTGGCGGAAGTCCCCCAACAGACCACAGCCCCTCCAACACCTGTCCGAAGAGGCCGGGAATATGCAATGTAATTTGGACGGGTAGAGGTACCAATCTAGCATGGTTTTGAGATGAGCCTCTCTTAAATCCACCGAGTGGTTGTGTGCTGCGATATCTCACCAGAGACCCTTCCATTCCTCATCAGTTACGTCTTGGCCCAAAAGGACCTCCCAATGGTCCATGTAGCGGGGCGAGGAGAGACTGCAGTGGCCAGCAACAGCCCATATAGGAAGGAGATCGTCCCCTTCATAGTGGAAGTGCGGAGGATAAAGGCCTCAAATGGGGAGAATGGTCTCGTGGCGGCATCTCCCATTCCCGCTGAGGTCGCCCAATGGAGAAGCTGAACGTGACGAAAGTGTTTTGTGGCCGGGAGCCCATAGTCACGCATGCAGTTATGGAATGTAAGAGGTTCCGTTCCGTGGAACAAGTGCGTAAGAGCTCTGCATCCTCCCTGTCTCCACAATCGGAAGGGTCCCTCCTGCATCGCTGGCGGGAAGGCCGGATTAAAGTGTATGGGAGTAAAGGGGGACGGAAACGTGGTCCAGCGGTCATCACCAGTGACCGTGTCCCACACCTTCAGGACAGTGCTAGTGGACGTGCTAATGTAGGCATTCTTGGGCCTGTTCACCTTGGGCTTCCAAGCCAGATCCAAGATCGATCTCCCGGCCACACTCCTCTCCATATGCAGCCAGTGTTTCTCTGAGAGCTGCTGCGCCCATTCTACCAGTACCCGCAGCTGCGCGGCTTTATCGTACAGGTGCATGTCAGGGAGTCCCACTCCTCCCTCCCTCCTTCCGCGGGCGTCGCAGAGTTGTGAAGGAGAAGCGCGCCCGCCCACCTTGCCAAACGAATTTCAGCATTAAGGTTTTAAGGCGTCGGAAGAAATCCACCTCTATGGGGATGGGAAGGGCCTGGAAAAGATACAGAAATTTAGGGAGGAGGACCATTTTGAGAGCGTGGATCCTGCCAAGCCATGAAATATATTTTGGTTTCCATCGATCCTGGTCCGCTCGTACCGCCGCCAGCTTTGGGGGGAAGTTTGCTGTGAATAATGATTGTATGGTAGGGGTCAACCGAACTCCCAAGTACAATAGGGAGGTAGACACCCATGACAAAGGCGTAAGCAAACGCACTCGCTCCAGTTCTGCTGGAGGGAGAGTCAGGTTCAGTATGTACGATTTGTCAAAGTTAACCTTAAACCCGGCCACTGCTTCAAATTCGGACAGCACAGTTTGAATATGCGGTAATGAATGAGCTGGATCCCCCACCGACAACAACACATCATCCCCAAATAGGGAGATTTTGTGCTGTTCACCCGTAAAGGGAAGGCCCTTTATCTGTTCCCGCTCCCGCACCGCAAGAGCTAGAGGCTCCATACTCAAAGCAAAGAGGAGAGGGGAAAGGGGACAGCCCTGCCTTGTTCCCCGGGAGTGAGCGAAGCAGGCGGATCGATGCCCGTTGATTACCACCCTAGAACTAGGGCTGCTGTCGTTTGCACAGATCATTGTTATGAACTGGTGCAAAAAGCCAAAGGCATCCAGGGTGCGAAACATGAACCCCCAATCAACGCGGTCAAAGGCTTTTTCCGCGTCAAGCCCCACCAGTCGGGTGGCCTTCTCTATCAGGTGTATCACCCGCTGCAAGTTGTCATGTGTCTGTCGGCCTTTAATGAACCCGGATTGGACCAGGTGAATGATGGCCGGCATCAGGTCCTGGAGCCTGCGCGCAGTGATAGAAGAGTATAATTTAGCATCGATATTAAGGAGAGCTATCGGGCGATACGATGAGCATTTGGAGGGGTCCTTCTCCGGTTTGGGGATCATGGTTATCATGGCTTCGGCCATAGTCCCTGAGGTTTTCCCAGTGACAGCCATTTCATTGAAAAGGGATACCAAAAAGTCGCACAACTCCGCCGCAAATGATTTATAAAAGAGGGCAGTGTAGCCGTCTGGGCCCGGCGCCTTATGGAGCTTCAGATCCCTGATAGCGTCCAGCACCTCCGTCCTGGAGATGAGGGCAGCCAAAAGCTCATTCCACTCTTTAGAGACCTGTGGTATGGGGAGGTCAGCCAGGAATCATCCTTGAGCTTTCTGGTCCAAAGAGTCGCCCTTATAGAGTGCAGCATAGAAGCGGCCAAAGATGTCCGCCTTGTCCTCATCCCAATGCTGCAGTGACCCCGCTGGATCCTGGATTCCTCTGATGCATTCCTTCTCTCTCTTCTCCTGGAGCTGACGGGCCAAGTGCCTTCCTACCTTAGTCCTCTGCGAATAGGAGACACGCCGAAGCCTCAGGAGGGTAAATTCAGCTCAGTTGTTGTAGTGGGCCTTCAATTTACCTCGCACAGCTGTTAACGGCCGGAGAGTCGCTCTAGACGGGTTCGATTTGTGCGCCTGCTCCAAGAGAGCAAGTTCTGCCTCTAAGTCCTCTCGTTCCTTTCTCCTCAACTTATTGAGGTTTGCATTGAGACCCAAGCAGGTGCCCCGCAGCGAGGCTTTGTATGCATCCCACGTGTTGAACATCGATGTGTCCGATGCCGGGTTGAGGGCCAGAAACTCCCCAACGGCTTTCCGTAACTCCTAACAGGATGCATCATCCTGGACAAGCGCTGCTGGGAAGTACCGTTTCCTCAAACCATCTCCCCTCACCGACCAATGCAGCCCGAGAACCAGCAAGCTATGGTCTGAAACGGAGAGTGGAAAGAAGCTAGAATCACAGACATCTCCCCGGAGGGCTTGGCTTAAAAAGATATGATCCAAGCGAGAATAGGAATGGTGGACGTGGGAAAAGAAGGTATAATCTCGGGCCTGGGGATGCAAGGAACGCCAGCTGTCAATCAGTCCTAAGTCACCCACAAGGCGTTGCGTTTCATCGGAGAAAACACTGGTGTCCGCCCTCTGGGCTCGGGAGCTGTCTACGTCCTTGTCCCACACCATGTTGAAATCACCCATTAAGAACAGGTACCCCTCCACAAAGTCCCCCACTTTATTCAACAAGTCCTGGAGAAAGCCATTCTGCCTAGTATTGGGAACATACACCACCACGAACATGCACAACCTGTCGTAAAGCAGCCCTTTGACCATCAACCAGCGCCCTTCCTTATCACAACATACCCCAATAGGTTGGAAGTGGAGGGACACCCGAAATAGAAGAGCCACCCCCCTGTGTTTGGTGGATGCAGAAGACCTATAGATAAGGGGGAAATGTTTGCGTCGGAGCCGGAGCTCATCTCTACGCGCCAGGTGGGTCTCCTGGAGACCCACGACATCTAGGTGATGGTCAGACAAGTATTTCCAAAGTTTTTGGCGTTTCTGTGGGGAGTTGAGGCCCTTTACATTCCATGTTCCGATACTAAGCGGCATGAGGAAACATTAGAACCCATCGCTGTGTACTCGTTCTGGCAACATGCCCCTGCCCCCTCTGAGGTAATATAAATTTTATGATCGATTGTGTCCCCTATCTTAGACCCCACCGACTCCATGTACTAGCTTGAAGTGCATGTAACTTCCCTCCTGTGCTAGCTATGAAGACGCAAATACATTTGCGTCCAACGTTAACATGTTCTCTTTCAGATCTGCCATGAACGGATTGGATATTCAGTCTCTAAATATGCTATGCCAACGTCTTTTTGTGGTATACCTTACACGTTTTTCAGCTCTGGCGAAGTAGGCCTGAATTCTGCCACCGAGCCTCTTTTTCCTGCCTTCTGACTCTGAAAGCCTCAGCCCAGGCTACCTCTGTGCCAGTGACCCCTGCCTTACTTCTGGCGCGGCTAGCGGTGCTCGGCTCAGCCCGTTGCCTGCCAAGACTGTATTCAACCTTCGAATTATCTGCTCCACTCCTCGAAAATACATTCCTGTCTGGTAGATTCACGTCAACATCCTTCCAGCTGCAGAGCATAGGGTTAGGCCTTACTGTCTCTATGCAAGTGATTCGCGACTCTGTTTCCATGGTAGGCCCATGCCCTCCCTCGCACCCCTCGCGTCTCATGCAGACACGTAGACGCTCATACACGCACTCATAGCCAGTATAGAATAGCCTCTTGTTCGAGAGACCTTTTCCCTCCAGATAATACAGTTCCTTAAACATGAGATATTAGATACGATTTGGGATTAGGTTGATCTGACATCCAGACATCCGTCTACACTTGTAGGGCTAAATGTCAAGTTCCCCTTCACCCCTCAGGTTACACGTACATTACACGTCATGCTGCTGCGCGCGCATCTCTGCCATGTATTTTTGCTGACACTGCCGGATTCACTCATGGATCCGCCTATCTGTGACATCATGTTAAATGACGTTCTTGTTCACGCCTTCATGCACGCCTATTGTAACGCCTTTTTGTATTACATATACGCATTCTTATCTCAGCTGTTACGCCTCCTGCATATGCCTTTACTATAATGCATTGACTATATATATGAATGCCTGTCAATAATGTATTGTCGCATACTTGCATATTCGCATATTACCATTGACTCTGTCTGTCAGTCCCTTCCCGAACCCATGTGGTGACGGAATGGTATGCCACCTTGGCTCGAGCCAATATGCTAATCACCCAATTCCTTTTATAGGAATAAAACCCTTTTGAGAAACCTCAAATATCACGGATTTTGCCTCTTATTTATTATGAGTTATTCTTATTGATTTTACCGCATAGAAATTAAGCACCGGTAATTAGAATTTACCACATTTTGGCGCCCGAATAGGGACCCCTCCCCCATCTCACGCGCCGGTGGTGCGTTGCAGGCCTGGCCCCCTGCCACAGCCGGACGGACAACTACGCGTACCCGCAGGATTTCCTGTATCTCCCTCAGGCCAACGGAGGTGACTGAGGCTGCGATCGACACCCAGACGAGGCGGTGAGAAGTGCGGAGGATCCCGACCAGAGCCTAGCTGAGAGAGCAAGATCCGAGGTATACGGAGGCCCACCAGGTTCCGAAGTTCCGAAGTATCTGCGTCACGAGTCGAGTCCGAATCCAGTCCGAATCCAGTCCAGGGTTTCCGAGGCCTTCCGTTTCCGTGCTTCCCGGTGAGTACCGTTGCTGGGGACGCATCTAGACGTGCGCATTAGTTTGTGCCGGTCAAGACAGGTGTGGGTACACAGACCTGGTCTGCACTGTTTTAGACAGTGTATCTGTACTGTTTAGCAGTATATCCAGTCTGCACTGTTGAGCAGTGTATCTAGTATTATGCAGTTAGCAAGTTACCTTCTAATTGTCATTATTCATGTCAAAATGTTTTAATGTGTCTCAAAATGTCGTGGTATGAGTGATTGTTCGACCGTCATTGTTGTGATTATTGTGTTCATTGTAATCATATCTGAGTAAGAACCAAGTAGCCAGATTTCAGGATGCCGTTGTTCTCCAAATTAAGACAAATAAAAACTAGAAAAGGGGTATTAGAAGAAGCTGTTCCCATTCCACCTAGGGACACTCCAGGGTACTTTATGTACCACAAACATGGCCTAGATGCCGTTTTATTCCTCGACTTATGGGTGGACTACACTAAAGAACTATCCGAGAATCAGAGATGGCCCACTGCTGGGACATGGGATGCAGATTGCATCATGAGAGTAGAAGAAGCATTATGGAAAAAGAAAGCCAGACAGTCACAGAAAGATGCCATTGAATTATGGCGTAAAGAATCACATAGGCGAACAGAAAAAGCACTTAGAAAAGAAGAGAAAAGGAGGGAGGATCCAGAGAAGGCCCAGGAAAACGTATTAGTTGAGGAAGGTACCCGAGTAAAATTAGAACAGGTAGACAGACAGCGAAACACACTCATGAACGGCATGTATCCCCTCTTGACTGAGGGTTTGCCTAAAGCCACCCCGGAAGTACCGAAAGAACTACCACCCCCACTGCTCCCGACTAAAATGCACCAGAAAACAGCAAAGGACATTTTCCTTTCGTCCTATCTAGATGATGTGGCCCCCGCATATGTAAATACCGCACCGCCACGCACACCTCCTCCTGCCGGCCAAGATGGTCAGCTCCTTCCTCCCCGACAAGCCACTCCTCCTCCTGTTCCTCCTGGTCTTCCAGCTGTCCTTCCACCTATTCCTGGTCCTGCCCCCCCCGTTTTACACCCAACGAAACCCTTCGGAGCGGGCGCCTCAGGAGGCGCGTCCGGAGGAGCGACAGGTTTCCAGACTCCACCATCCGCCCATCGGCTGACCTATAGAGACCTAGCACAGCAACGTACACCTAGAACAGGCGATATTACACTATATGGAGATCATCTTGGAGACTGTAGATATGATCCAGTACCTGGTAAAAAGAATGACGAAAGAATGTTGCTCGCATCAATACGCTTGCGACGAGTCACGAACTTCTTATTAACACTACCTGGAATGGTAGATCATCTAGATCGAATATATCAGTTTGTACAGACAGGAGTAGGGCCTGAAAGTATTAAGGAGGCCATGGCCTATCAGAAAGTGGATACTAAAGCCAAGATATTACGGTTTCTTATAAACTGTTTTATAAGGGAAGTGGATAGGCCGGGTATGAACCCGGAAGACGTAAAAGCGCTCCACCGGTGGGGCCAGAATATAGCAGCTGGGAATCACGATAAAGAGGCCTGTGTAGATAATATGTACCGAAGAATCAGAAATGCAATAAAGACGATGCATGAGAAAAGACAGCCACCACCGGAAATAGATTCAGACAAACTTGAATCCTCAGAGGAGGAGGAGGACGGGCAAGAACAGACCCCAGAGCAGACACAATTACCAGTTAGAGAAACGATAGCATATGTAGGTAAGGGAAGACCCTTCAATAATTCAATGCGCCCAGTGCGTCCAGAAAGTAAAAGAATGTTCCAAGAAGCCATGTGTAATCCAAGAACTCCTGAACACTTATTCCAAGCTACTGATAACAGACTTCGAGAACGAATGGGGTACCATGTACTCGATTCTATGGACGAACAAGAATTAGCCAGGTCAGCCGTGCAATGGGCTGACAATTCTGAGAAATATGGTGATGATGCGTTAGCGCATACGTTTTTGAACCTGACACCGAGTGAACAGCGTTTAGCTGGTACATACATGATACAACACCTGCTCTTATTATATAGAAGCCAGCATTCTGATCCAGGCCCCTTGCCTGATATATTAATAGAATTGCTCATGAACAAATGGAGAGGTCTAGGTACCGATCTAATTAAAGTAATTCTAGAACACCGACACAGATATAGCGCCTTCCTATGTCCACAGACCGACTCAGCACATGTCACGGAAAGAAAAATGTATTACATGGACGGACAGAATCCGTTGCGAGAAGTGCACCCAGTACAGAACGCGGACAATACATTTAGACGTGTGTTTGTGTACACACCCATAACTAAAATAGAATTATTAGAGATGAAAAAATTGGTACCTAGTCATGACAAAGATCCCGCAGGTTTCCACCGTGAAATAAAAGACATGATACTCATGGGTGACTATACTTACCCCGACATTATGAAAATATTGAAAGTATTACTGCCCCCCGGTATATACGAGAAACTCAAAGAAAAAGAGTGGGAGGTGGGAGACACAAAGATTGATTGGGCTGCATTAGAAAACGAAGAAAATACTAGAATTCCGGGCCAAGGGCTTGGAGACAAAGTTAAAGCACTACCAGGATTGTTAGTACAAGTGTTGCCACGTTTACTAAGTACTAAAAAGGAAGATTGGGGTGCAATTTCAGCTTGTAAACAGAAACCCGATGAAGACACCAGGGATTTCTACACCCGATTTGAAAAATGTTTTGGCATTAATAGCGGTCTGAAAGCAAGTAGCGAGTCATATCCACATCTTTTTGTAACGAAATTAGTCGAGAATTCACTGCCCCAGGTTAAGAACAGAGTACTGAAAGTCGAGAGCACCTGGCAAGCTAACACCCCTTCACAAATGTTACAAATGTTACAGTACCACCAGAATAGAATTAGAGAGGAACAAGAACACGAACAAAGACGTATGAAAGACACGAAAATGAAAATGTTAGTTGCCCAGTCAGTTCCCGCCGATGGTCACAAAAAGGGTGTGGCCCAGTCTAGTAATGCAACGGCTCCTGTTAAAGGGACATGTAACTATTGTAAACAGCCAGGTCATTATGTAAACGATTGTGCCGTTCTGAAACACAATATCTCCACGGGTAAGACCAAGGAGAGACCGCGCGTACCTAGACAGGATCAGGCCCAGCAACAAGTACCACAGAATATACAACATATTCCGCCTATGCCAGCTTCATCACAAACTGTAGCAGTGCCACAGCAACAGCCTATTACTGCAACACAGAACACAACACAACAGATGTACCAGTATGCACAAAATGATTATCCCGATTATCAACGATACACATGAAACAGCCTAGAGAGGGAATTTGGCTTGCCCCTTATTGAAGATCCCGTAGATCAAGAGGGTCCTTATGTACACAGTCAGGTGTTAGGAAAAGACCGAAAGTTTTTGATTGACACAGGGGCAAGCAGGACCACAATCAGTCACAATGAGGTTCCAGGGGCACCCCTCTCAGGCTCACAGAATGTTTCCCTTAGATTTTCAGGAAAACCTATTATTAATGAAGTATCACAGCCACTCCCCCTTGCAGTAGGTCCTCTGACACGGACTACAGATTTATTGCTCACAAAATCATGCCCGGAAAACTTATTAGGAATAAAGACACTGAAAGCTCTAGGAGCTATTATATGCTGTTCTCCGGAAGGAGTACGCTTATTTTTGCGAGATTTTAAAGGCCATTATGTATTAAGAGACATGGATCCCCGGTTACAGAATGTACATGCACACTTGTGGGCACAAGGCCCCACTGATGTAGGTTGTATGCACATTACACCATATCGAGTCACACTCAAAGCAGGAGTGGTATTACCACGAATTCGACAATACAAGTTACCTTCAGATGCTGTAGTGGCTTTACTGAAAATTATTGACGAGCTCATTGCACAAGGAGTGGTTGTGGAAACCGACTCCAATGTATGTAATTCTCCTATCATACCAGTTCTTAAACGTACTGATCCAAATGCACCACCTGTTTATCGATTAGTTATTGATCTGCGCGAATTGAATAAATGCATTGTACCACAGTATCCTGTGGTCCCAGATATCTCTTCATTATTGACAGCTATTGATTCAGAAGCGACGTTCTTTACTGTAATTGACCTCAAGAACGCCTTCTTCAGTGTCCCAATTGATCCAGAAAGCCAATACTTGTTCGCATTCAGTTTAAATGGACGATCTTTCAAATTTGCACGCGCACCTCAAGGATTCACAGAAAGCCCCAGCATCTATAGTCAAGCACTGAAAAGACAACTCGACAGTATTCACATGCCAGTTAACACTGCCCTACTCCAGTATGTCGATGATCTGCTGATCACCGCACGGAGCGAACCCGAATGTGAAAAAGCATCACTGACAGTTCTGAATTTCCTGGCCGACAAGGGGCACAAGGTGTCCCCTTCGAAGCTGCAATTCTGTGTTCAGCAAGTTGTGTACCTGGGTCACTTGCTGTCCAAAGTGGGGAGACAGCTCACTCCAGATCGCATTCAGTTAATTGTAAACATGTCACCACCAAAAACACAAAAGGAGGTGCGGGCTTTCATAGGCCTCACCTCGTACTGCAGACAATGGATTCCCCAATATGCATTTCTAGCAAAGCCACTCATCCAGTTGACAACTCAGGAGGCAGCGACATCGACTGTCCTCCCATGGACTCAGGAACATACACAAGCTTTTGAAAACTTAAAGAAAGCCTTATGCCAAGCACCAGTTTTAGCAACACCATGTTACAGTAAACCTTTTACACTTTTTGTCACAGAACGTGAAGGTACTGCCTTGTCAGTCCTCACCCAGGAACAAGCAGGTTCACACAAACCGTGTGCTTACTTTTCTAGCACATTAGATCCAGTAGCTCAAACTTTACCTGCATGTTTGAAATCAGTGGCAGCGACAGCTTTAGCAATCAGACAGAGCGATGCCATAGTATTAGGGCATCAATTGACAGTACAAGTTCCACATTCCGTGGAAGTTCTTTTAAATCGTACACAGACCCAACACTTGACCATAGCAAGACTGACAGGTTATGAATTGACATTGTTTCAACCACACATAGAAATCAGACGCTGCAGCACATTAAATCCCGCCACACTATTGCCATTAAATGGAGTAGATCCATTGGCGCATGATTGTATTGAAGTCATTACTATTACAACAAAACCCAGACAAGACTTGACAGATGTCCCATTACCAGATCCAGACCTGACACTATATGTGGATGGTTCATGTATGAGAACAGGTACAGGAGAATTAGTGGCAGCCTACGCAGTCACTACAGACACCGAAGTTATAGAAACAAATTGTATTGACACCCTGTCAGCTCAAGCAGCAGAGCTCATCGCTCTGACACAAGCATGTATTCAAGCCAAGAATAAGAGAGTCAACATATACACTGATTCACGTTATGCATTCGGAGTCGTTCACGACTTTGGAGTCCTCTGGCGAGAGAGAGGTTACTTAACTTCTCACGGTGCCAACATCCAACACGGTCCCCTTATTCAAGCTTTATTAGATGCAATACATCTACCTACTGCAATCTCTATCATGAAATGTAAGGCACATACAAAGGTTACCGACACGATCTCCCAGGGTAACGACCTGGCAGACCGAACAGCTAAGCAAACTGCTCAGAATCGAATGCATGCAACTGACTTGACAAAGACAATAGTTCCGACACCATTACACTGCATGACAGTCAGGGATCCCGCCCATGATGTAATTGACATACAGACACATGCCACACCAGACGAAATCAAGAAGTGGACTGAACTAGGAGGGATCCAAACAGATCAGGGATGGATGACGAAGGGAAAATCTACATGGTTTCTCCCCGACTCTATGGTTCAGGTCATCATTAACACAGTACATAGTCCAGCGCATCTAGGAGAAAAAGCAATGCTAGACAGCATCCAGCACATATGGTGCAATAAGAACTTACGAGCAGCAGCCAAACAAAAAGTGCGTACTTGCATGATTTGTTGTCAGTTTAATCCAGGTAAAAGCATCCCTGTAGAGCAAGGTGGATTTCAGCCTCCCGATCACCCTTTTGAAGTCCTCCAGATGGATTATATCCAGATGGACCGCTGTCGAGGATTCAAGTATGTCCTCGTAGTCGTATGTGCACTTTCCCGATGGACAGAAGCATACCCAGTCCCAGATTATACTGCTCCGACAACAGCCAAGCAACTGGTTCGCGAGTTCTTCCCGCGGTACGGTTTGCCCCGTATCGTGTACTCAGATAACGGTCAGCCATTCTCATCTGAGCTTGTGAAACACATTACACTTCTGTTAGGCTATCAGTGGAAGTTCCACTGTGTCCGGCATCCCGAGGCAGCAGGTCTCGTGGAGCGCCATAATCAGACCCTAAAAATCCGACTTTCCAAAATCTGTAGAGAGAAGGGCGTTGACTGGATAGTTGCTTTGCCGGTAGCCCTCTTCTATATGAGGATGGTTGCACATTCTCGAACCGGACTATCCCCGTATGAGGTGGTCTTTGGCAGGCCTCCGAATATGTGGGGGACGCCTATTCCGCGAAAAATTACAGATGTTGACTGTATTATGCTGACAGATTACCTTGCCTCCTTGATGTCTGCACTACAATCTTGTCGTTCACAGGTAGCTGCAGCTTTTCCCGACAACGCCGATGTGAAGCCCCACGAGGTGGTCCCGGGGGATTATGTCTTCGTGCGCAACTTCGATCGGAGAAGTCCGTTGGAACCCCGCTGGCAAACGCCGAAATTGGTTCTTCTAACAACGAGGACAGCTGTCAAGGTTGAGGGCAGGAAAGGGTGGCTGCATTCCAGCCACGTCAAGAAGTTTCACGGACTCCCTTCGGACTTGGACTCTAAGCCCTGCCCTCCTACACAAACTGACTCAAAGCTCCCTTTGGTTGAGAAAACAGCCTCTGAAGAATATAGACTAAAATTACGATCTAGCAAGTCAGACAGTTTAATTGTTTAAGTCCTCCCCTAGGTGAATCGGTTAAATTAGTTTCTGACATGTATCCCCTAGATCGAGACAGAGAGAGAGATAGACAGAGAATACTCAAGAAACGTGCATATTGTAAATCACTCCGTAGTCACTGTATAGTGACATTGTTAATCATGTTTTTTTTAAGTCTTCTGATTATTGCTGCTAGTATCTTGCTGCACATCTACTACCCTATTTTCAAGCATGTACAATCTGTTTATAACGTCACTGCCGAACATTCCTTTAGCGAGTTACCTCCACACGAACTTTCTTACAGACTTGCGCTGCGCAACAACACATTCATTAGTATGTTACATCACTCCCATCAGACTAACAATGCTACAAACTGTTGGATATGTGGCCGACTCCCTCCCTACCAGAAATACAAGGGAGTTCTGCCCCTTTTTCCGTACCCGTTCACTCACAATGGCTCCTGTGGGGCATGGTTCAGATTGATTAATTCCTTAGATTCTGACATTGCTGTTTACGATGGGAATTGGGTTTGGGGAAACCTGAACTCAGTTCTACTTAGAGTCTGTTACCCTGACAAGAAGGGACTTCCCACTAGAACAGGAACTGATCTAGAAAATGAAGTATATGGATTGGGAAATTACACAATCAACCTCATGATTCTTACTGTTGAATCCGAAACTGCACCAGTATTGCCTGCTATGTCAGTGTTACCCGTCAAAGGTGAATTATGTATCAGAAAGAATGGTTCCATTCACTTAGGTCATAGTAAATGTACTACTGTGATCGAATTCAGTGATCAAGGCAAATCCACGTTTAGAGCTACACGTCATTCCTACTTTGTTTGTGGTCATATCGCATACATACGTTTGCCTCCAGATTGGGATGGTACCTGTTACATTGCATTCCTTCTGCCACCTGTTTTCCTAGCTCCTCCTGATTATCACAGAAATACCAATCTAGTAAACAATAGACTCCGAAGAGACCTCCCGATTGTCGACTACACCGAAACGGCATGGGAGCAATACACAGACTTCAATAAAGGTTTCTTCCCCTACTTAGGTGCTGTTTTTAATAGTAAACTGATACGCAAATTAACTAGAACCCTTGAAGCAGTAGTGAACGAAACTACCTCCGCTTTGGGTAACTTAACAGAGGAGCAGTCCGCCATGCGGGTTGTTGTTCTTCAGAATCGTCTCGTCATTGACGTCATCCTAGCTGATAGGGGTGGAGCTTGTAAGGTCATCGGGTCAAGTTGCTGTGTTTTCATTCCAGAAAACGCGCCAACGGTATATAAAGCTATAACACGTCTCCATAAAATTGCAAGTCTGATACATCAGAATCCAGGCACCTGGACTTAGTCCGGTTGGTTCTGGACAACGTTAACCGCTTGGGGATGGAAGATCCTATCCTTCCTAGGCATCGGCCTTCTCATAGTGTTCAGTTGCTGCCTGTGTTTACAATGTGGGCCGGCGATTTGCGGCTTGTGCGCCACATCATGTATTCCGCATTCAAATTCCCATTCAAAACGTCAAAAGAAGAAAGAAGAGCAAATGATGTTACATGAACAGATTGATCGATTCATGCAGATCGATATATCATGAAGGGTCCGTAGGGGACAAGGAGGGAATGAGGTAATATAAATTTTATGATCGATTGTGTCCCCTATCTTAGACCCCACGACTCCATGTACTAGCTTGAAGTGCATGTAACTTCCCTCCTGTGCTAGCTATGAAGACGCAAATACATTTGCGTCCAACGTTAACATGTTCTCTTTCAGATCTGCCATGAACGGATTGGATATTCAGTCTCTAAATATGCTATGCCAACGTCTTTTTGTGGTATACCTTACACGTTTTTCAGCTCTGGCGAAGTAGGCCTGAATTCTGCCACCGAGCCTCTTTTTCCTGCCTTCTGACTTTGAAAGCCTCAGCCCAGGCTACCTCTGTGCCAGTGACCCCTGCCTTACTTCTGGCGCGGCTAACGGTGCTCGGCTCAGCCCGTTGCCTGCCAAGACTGTATTCAACCTTCGAATTATCTGCTCCACTCCTCGAAAATACATTCCTGTCTGGTAGATTCACGTCAACATCCTTCCAGCTGCAGAGCATAGGGTTAGGCCTTACTGTCTCTATGCAAGTGATTCGCGACTCTGTTTCCATGGTAGGCCCATACCCTCCCTCGCACCCCTCGCGTCTCATGCAGACACGTAGACGCTCATACACGCACTCATAGCCAGTATAGAATAGCCTCTTGTTCGAGAGACCTTTTCCCTCCAGATAATACAGTTCCTTAAACATGAGATATTCAATACGATTTGGGATTAGGTTGATCTGACATCCAGACATCCGTCTACACTTGTAGGGCTAAATGTCAAGTTCCCCTTCACCCCTCAGGTTACACGTACATTACACGTCATGCTGCTGCGCGCGCATCTCTGCCATGTATTTTTGCTGACACTGCCGGATTCACTCATGGATCCGCCTATCTGTGACATCATGTTAAATGACGTTCTTGTTCACGCCTTCATGCACGCCTATTGTAACGCCTTTTTGTATTACGTATACGCATTCTTATCTCAGCTGTTACGCCTCCTGCATATGCCTTTACTATAATGCATTGACTATATATATGAATGCCTGTCAATAATGTATTGTCGCATACTTGCATATTCGCATATTACCATTGACTCTGTCTGTCAGTCCCTTCCCGAACCCATGTGGTGACGGAATGGTATGCCACCTTGGCTCGAGCCAATATGCTAATCACCCAATTCCTTTTATAGGAATAAAACCCTTTTGAGAAACCTCAAATATCACGGATTTTGCCTCTTATTTATTATGAGTTATTCTTATTGATTTTACCGCATAGAAATTAAGCACCGGTAATTAGAATTTACCACACCTCCCCACCAAAGGCAGCCAGGCAGCTCCTCGTTTCCCACTCACATCCCACTCCCTTCCACCAAGCCCTACCCCCCCACACCCCAACTCCCCGCACCAAGCCCAAGAGCCCCTCAGAGCCCGATTCCACAGCAAGCAGAAAGTAGTTTCAGTCACAGCACAAAACTAGTGGTCGCCTCCACCTAAGAACCTGGTATCCAGAAGCCCATGTGTCACACCTCCAGAGGGGAAAAGACTCACCGCATGCACACTTCGGTTGCCACCACCTCCCTGCCCAGTCCCAACCCAATCCCCAACAACTCCCCCACCCAATCGTCTCCCAGATCCCTCCCGTCCCTCCCAATAAACAAACAAGAACAATGTACTTAGCAGTCCCAGTGGATAGTAGTTCGTAGGGTTCCTCCTGGGCTGGGGGAGGGGCACCCATGTTGGGTCCCCCAATGCCACGGTCCGGGGTGTCTTCTCAAAAAGTATACCCATACCCACGGTACCTGAGTTCACGTGCCCCTCCGGCACCATACGGCCTTCAGCTCAAGGGTCAGGCCGCTCCGGAGCTCTGCTGGGAGGACGCCAACGTCGCTGAGTCCCCATGAGTAGGACATGTTACGTTCTCACAGAAAGGTGGTCACTGGACGGAACTCTCGCCTCTTCTGGAGCGTCGATGCTGCTAAATCCTGGTAAAGTTGAGGACAGTGCTCTCGGAACTGCAATGATGGGATATCCCGTGCTTTCCGCAGGATACGTTCCTTTAACTGGAAGTCATGCACACAGACTAGAATGTCCGGGGTGGCCCTCCTTCCCGCTTAGGCAGTCCGACCCTGTGGACTCTGTCCATCCTGATGTCCTGTACATCCTCCTCGCCCAGTGTCTGCAAGAAAAGTGCCTGCACATAGCCTCGTAGGTCACCTGCTTCACCGTACCACGGCACCGCGCGTATGCGGATGTTATTCCGGCGGGAACGGTTCACCAAGTCCTCCGTATGAGACTGGAGGTATAAGTTCTGCTCCATGAGCCAAATTATATCCTGCTGCAATTGGTGGACATCGTTCGCCATGCTTAAATCGTGATCCTCCAAGGTAGCCACCCGCTCTCCGATGCCATCCACATCCTTCTGCACCTCACGGAGGTCCGAGGCCAGTTGAGCGCGGAGTTCAGAGATGTCCTCCTTAATAGAGGCGAAAAGTTCTGTCATGAAGTCCTTGGTCGCAGGGGCCTCATCGTCCGACTGCCTGGGCGATACGCTGGGTCCGGGGGATGCCGGCTGCTGAGAATTTTTTGATGCACCATCCTTGCCGGGCTTCCCTTTGCGCAGCATAGAAGACATCGCGGCACCCCTGCTCATTCGAGTAGTCAGGACGAGAGATCACCCTCCAGCCGCACACAGGCCCGTCGAGTCGATTGCACACCCTCCCAGACCAGATCACGGCCCTAGAGCCCACAGTCAACTCCAGTGGCCCGTCGGCAGGCTCGGGTGGCCCACGTGGTATTTGGCGTCGGCAGGCCGCACAAGCCCCTGGAAAATGCGGCTCTGGGCCAACGGTCGCAGTCTCAAGGGCCCCAATCGCCCACCCACTCGAGTGTCAGCAATACCTTGGTGCAGGGAAAGGCACAATGTCCGGGGGCCCTCCACGCCCCGAGACGCCACAAAGCGGACCTCCGATGCTGTAGGCCTGTAGGTCTCGGTTCGAGTTCGATACAGTGGTCTCCTCTGTCATGCTTCACCCGTTGTTGGGCCGCGATGTCCAAAGCGCTGTGTCCCCAGTACACTCAGTCGTCACACCTTCTACAGTGGGGGGGGAGTGAGGGTCACCCCAGGATGCCAACCAGTCCGCAAGCAGTCCGCCCCTTGGCCCAGGGGCTTCTCGGTGATCACCGGGCCGCCTCACCGTACTGAGTTCATCGGTCTGCCGTGCTCGTTCACCTCCCTCAGGCCTCCCACGGAGGCAAGGAGCCTAGCACCCATCCAGCGCGGTAACTAGGCCGCAGGCCTCGGTGTCGCGTAGTCCAGGAGGCCGGGTGGCGCTGTCCCCACCCACCGGGCCGTGTCCACTCACTCCCGCCAGGAGCCGCCGAGGAACCCCGGGCACCTCTCGGCTCCTCCGGGCAATTGAGAACGCCTCCTGCAGGCCCCCGCGGCACGGTCCGTGCCGCCGCTATATCCAGGCCGCAAGCCTCGGGGTCGCGTAGGCAGCAGGTCAGAAGGCGCAGGCCCCCTCGCTTCCCAGCAACGCACCTCGTCCAGAATCAGCAGAGGTGGCCGGAACACTCGTCTCTCCGGACGGCCTAGGTCGATACCTCCAGGGCAGCTCCGGTCCACAACTCCCTCCGGTCAGGCTGCAACCTCCGGGGACTGCTCAGCATTACTTCTCATCTGCGTGGCTCACCCGTTCCAGTCCTGGTGTCGCTCCCGGGGCATCTCCACAGCTAACTCGGGGTCGACAGTTGGACAAGTCCCCCAGGAGATGCAAGGGGACCCGGAGAGTCGCAAACGAGCCCGGAGCAGGGTGCTATACAAGGCTATAGAAGGCCCGGCGCCGGAGGGACTCAAAAGCACGTCCTACTCTGCCGCCATCTTGGCCACGCCCCCCCCCCCCCCCCATGGTTTTCATTTTAGTTTTGGGACTCCAGCACAGGGTATGGTTGGGGAGGCAACATGCAGGAAAAGGCAGCCATTGCCTTCAAATTTGGATGTGGCTAGGAGCAAGATTGAAAAGGAGAGTGTTTGGGGAGGCGGCTGGTCCATTTGGTGCCATTCAATTAGATGGCTTTGTCTGCTCTCTGCTGGCTTTGGTACCAAAAAAGCAGCCAGTGCAATTCTGCCTCAACCATACCTTCTCTGCACCTGAAGACATTCTGTTAATGATGTTATTGATCAAGCTTTATACTCCTTGGGATACACTTCTTTGGACCTGGCTATCACCATGTTCCAGACTTTGGGAACCGGGGCTCTTCTTGCTACAGCTCACATTGAATCTATGGGTAGACTTTGTCTAGTTCACCCTGATTATTTCCATTTGTTTAGCTTCCATATTGAGGAATAATTTAATTTTGACAAATCCATGCCTTTGAGCTGCACAGATTCCTGTTCCTATTTTGAGAAGAATAGTACTTTTCGTGAATGCATCATTCAAAAACTGTGTCGTTCCTCATTTTTGTCTGGATAACCTTCAGTTCCTGGGACCTCCTGCATCTGGGCATTATGGGCATTCCTGAGCTTAATTAACAATCAAGCCATCATGCAATATTGGGTGCCCACTGAAAAAAAAGAGACCATTGGCCCCATCACAATCCTTATATTTCACTGGATTGATACACAGTCATTGGTGTGGGCAATCTAATTTAAGTGTTAGGTTGCATCAGCTTCAAGTGTTAGTTGTTCAGGCGCATTTTGTACCTCACTTCATTCGCACTGGACACCATTTCTCCAGGTTACATTCTCAGGATATATATGGCCTTAAACTGGATCAGACTGTCAGAAGAATTAAAACATGATTTGAGGGTCTGGTCCATATTCCCTGATCCTTTTAGTGATTCTGTAGTATGGTCTGCCCCTAGGTCAAGTTATGCTCTGAAGCAGTAGCCCGTCGTGCAAGTCAGCTCTGTCTCTGTTTTTCTCAAAAGCTACCTAGTCAGAGAAAGGGGGCTCGCTTAGTCTTGAATAATGCTCCTAGAAACCCATGTTGCCCAGTAAAGACTCTTGGTGAATATATTATGTTGTGCCTTTCTGGGGTGATGATTACCTTGTATCTACATGACAATGGGTTTCCACTCTAGAGGTTCCGGTTCTCCAGAGACCTCAAAATGGCTCTAGTGAAGGCTGGAATTGACCCAGCAAACTTTAGCTGACACTTTAGCTGGCATTGGGCCACCATTTCGGGTGCACAGTCCAGCCTGAAGCCCACGATTGTTTAGAGTATGGTCAGATGGAAGTTCATGTTCTACAGGCACTATTTGCATTAGAATATGCCTTTTTCTCTTTTTGATGTCTCGGTATGATTTTGTTGTGCATGATACAAGATGCATGATACATTTAGTAATGGTTTTCCCTTACTGTCACTATCCATTGTGCTTTACATGTCTTCCTTCTACACAATGTCTTCAAGATTGGACACTCTTGTAGGTGATGAGTTCAAGAAGTATACCTTGACTAATATTTTCTGAGCCAGGAGAGAGATGCTGATTTCAGGATGAGGTGGTTTACCATGGATTGTCCTCACATCAACAAGCTGACACTTGTTGCCAAAACAATTTAGGCAAGGATACTTCCTCTGCCAGTATTGGATTTCCTACACACTGGTGGCAATGATATGGCACAACATACATCTGGTTAATCTGTTGGTAGCTGAGCTGAACTGATTATTGCAGCATGTAATTCAGACCATCTGTGACATGGTCCCATATGATCCTCAGACAGGTCTTGGGTGTGGGCCCTCTATTAAGGAGCTTAACGAGGAGTCTGTGAAGCACCTGCAGAGAAAAATGTTGAAGCTTCTGAAAATCTTAGGTCTATCCCTCACGTGTCTCATGGATATCAATTTCCTTCTCCCAAAGGGTGCAAGTTTTGACAAAAGGTGGCGAACTCCATGTACACTCTCTGTTCTCGTTTTCAGCCCAAATATGGCACAGTTTTAGGGGAGGCTGGATAGTATGTGAAATCTACATTTGACACTTCTGGCCACCTTGGCATCTTCCAGATAATAAGTCACAGAATTGGCAGTTTCACTTGGTCCTCTAGGAAGAACCTCTGTGGCAGCTGTTACTAAGCTACCATTTAGATGGTTGTTCCATTTTGGTGTCTCTTTGGGGTTGGGGGAGATGTGGTCTGTGACAGGGAGCCAGGTAGGGCCCAGTTGCCCAGCTCATCTCTCCAGTAGGTGTTAGGGGCCTCACTGGCGGTTCATTGAGGGGCATGGGGGTTTTACTCTCGCATGGATAACCGGTATTGCAACTGAGTAGGCCTTTTTTCCAAATGTCGTTTTTTTCTAGGAACCTAACTTTAGGTGGACTTTCTCACACATCTATGTGAAGGTTTACTGGTTGGTTTGAAAGATTTAGAGAGAACATAAGAAGGAGTCAGACTCCGAGCACACAAATTGTAAATATACCTTGGGAGTGATTTTTGGTTAGGAATTTTCTTCTCTTGCATATTCTGCATTGAAATAAAATATAATGTAAAGGTTTGTAATTGTGTGTTGAAGAAGAATGCTTTTTTCCCTTGTTTTGATGATGTGTTTATCCCTATGCAATATTCTTAGAAAGAAGGATGTTTTTCTCTAACCAAAAAGAATCTCTAGTTCTTGAGCTTGTTCCGAGTGTTTTGGTCAATTGTGTCACTCACTGGAGCCCCTCCAAAATGGCTATTGTCCACTCTGGATGAGTTATGATCAGCAGATGGGGGTGAATTTCTTGGGGAGCCTGCAGTAATAAGAAAAGGTGATTAAGCTTCAGAAGACCAACTCTTTTATCAAAAGGAGCTACAACTGTCTTTCTCAAGGAGGAAACAATAACTTCATAAATTTACCTTGGGTGTAGATTCAGCCTAGACAAAAAAGTTGAGAAATCCTCTCATATTGCTTTTGTATGAGTGTATATTGCACAAGTATGATTGGGCAAAATTCATTCCGATAAATAGATTGTGATCTAAAAACCATGGGAGCTTTTGGGATGTAGGTCTGGCCTGAGGAAAGCTGCAAGACCAGTCTTCATGAAGTGGCTGAAACATATAGACCATAGATGCTAGAGTGATTTGAACTCATGAGCACCACCCTCCATTTTTAACCTTGCCGAATGGGCCTTTATTAAAGTCAGACTATGTTCACCGTATAGACAATTTCATACTTTAGATCCTCAGCCATATCAGCGCTCCCTTGAAGGTCGAGGTTAGAGCACTCCCTTATACAGCATGTAACAGGGTGAACTCAAGGGTGAAGCATGCCACTAGAAACACTAGTGGATGAGTTACTTTACAAAAAGAAACATTTCTCTTGGGTGATACCATGGAGATTTTCTTATGAAATGTGGGGTTTAACTTTCTTTTGATATCCAATTGGACCTGGGAAGGGGAAACAACTCTTAATAAACTTCTCATCTCTCCTTCCTTTGATTTTGTATAGTTACAAAGTACCAACAAACACACCATGGAAATTAGGGTCAAAGGGTCATTTTTCCGACCAGCTACAGTTCAATTCCCCAAATATCACAATAACACTAACCAGCTGAACTGGGGGTCTGACAGATATCAAGCCAACAAGTGCTTCAAATTGCCACAAACAGAGTTAAATCAGTCAAGTGAAGAAAATAAAGGAATAATAAAGAAACCAGAGAGCATTGAGCAGAGCTTGGATTCCCATCAATTATCAGAGTGATCAATCTTATCATCTGGTTATCCAACAATATGGATGGTGTATCTCCTGATCATGGAGACAGACTTCCAACATAAGGATTTGCTCAATGGAATCTGATGGAGGATCCCAACAAGAGGCAAACCAGACTATGCAGTGTTTTCAGTCTGTGATCACATGGGAATTAAAAAGCAGTGCAGAAAAACAAAAAAGTGTGTGATATTAAAATAGTCGTGAGGAGGAAGTGCTGAATTTATTAGTGTTCTCACCTCTCCCTCTAGTCTAAAAACAGAACAGTGCAAAGAGAAGTATTAACAAATAACTGCTAGATTAATACGGCCAACATGTTTCAGCCTACAGGGTAAGAGTGCCCTAGGTTTTTGTCAGGACCTCTGTTCTTAACAATTGCTACTGCTTCAGTCACTCATATAGTAAAAGTGATAAAGGAGTGAAAAAGGAAGAAAAAAAGATAATAACAATAAGGTTGGAATCAAACAACCTCCTGCAACATATCCTCTGCTTCAAGTGATGCAGATGGCATCCGTCTTGATCGGGGACTGTACCTCCCCTCACCTGGACCTAGCTCAGGATTAAGAGGCCCCGCTCTGTCCGTCGGTACCTCCGGCATGTACTGATGTCATCAGTGATGTCATTTAAGATGTCATCAGTGATGTCATCAGTGATGTCACTGACCATGTCATGAATGATGTAATATGTGACATCATCACCAGTAGATTGCGGGCGCGAGAGTTACAGTTAGTACAACTAACTATAACGGAGGAATTTCAATGGTTTTGTATGAGTGAAATGTTCAGCTAACTATAACACCCCTGAAACCTATGGTTTATTCAATGAATTTCTATGGTTTTTTAAATGATAATTCCGAACTATAACCTGCTTGAAACCTATGGTTTTTTCAGTGAGTTTCTAAGGTTTTTTAAATGATAATTTCTAATTATAATGTTCATTAACCATATCTGTTGTTTTCTCTCTTTTTTAATTATCATCCTAATCTCAACCTAGTTAAAACTGCAAACATCACCACTCTTCAATTGATTCCTTCTGCCAACAAAATTGCTACAAACCACTAAAAAAACAGGCGATAGCTCCACTTACCAGTAACAAATTAACATCAACATTTAACTGGTGTAAGGAGGTCAACTATCTATTGCGTGAATTACACCCAATTCAGACCCATATTTAAAGACGAATATGTGATAGAGGTACTAATCATGCACCTCCAACACCCAACAAAATCACAACACCCAGAGCCACACCCACCATAATCCCCCCCGGATCCCTCCCCCCTACTACCTCAGAGGCAATGCAAAACAGGACAACGGACCTTCCTAAGATACCATATCTCTCAACTGCACAATTGCTGAATGTTCAGAGATGTGGCAACCAGCTATGTATAAGGGAGTAAATTCGCACATCAACAATAACTTACAGAATCCCAAGTGTACCGGTGATATGCTATACACAACTCACTATAGAAACAAAAAACTTTTCCATGTGGATATATAGTATTGATACATGTAGTGTACTGCATAGTGGACGCAACCATATTATCTCAGACACTGGGGAATATCTCGGTCATGTAGCTGTGTTGTCCCCCCTTTGAAGCAGAAGCGGAGTGGGCTGGTCCAACGTATAAAACTCCAGCGTAAGAGTATAAATAGGCTACACCTTGGGCGTGGTTCACTTGTGCGAAGACAAAAGACTCTGGCACAGCGAAGGTTCTCACCCTGCCACGTGGCTGCCGCCATGAGCACGTGACTCCTCATTACAGGCCCATTGCGAACTCAGCGCCACAGCACAGCAGACCTATGTCTGTATCAACTACTGTCTTCGATCTACACTGCGGACAGCAGAGTTCATAACTTGAATTCAGCATTGGATCTACACTACGGACAGCATTGAATCAAGTCTTGCTTTGTTTAAGGTAGAGATAATTGTACTCTATGTCTTCCGATTTTGTAAAAGGATGTGACAAAAAACATTTGTCTATAACTGTGCTGATTACTGCCTTCGATCTACATTGCGGACAGCAGGGTTCACAACTTGAATTCAGCTTTGCATCTACACTATAGACAGCATTGAATTAAGACTTTCTTTATTTAATGCAGAGACAATTGTACTATATGTCCTCAGTTTTTGTAAAAGGATACAACAAAAATAATTTCTTGATGTCTGTGCTGACTACTGCCTTCGAGCAACAGTGAGGACAGCAGGGTTCACAACTTGAATTCAGCTTTGGATCTACACTACGGACAGCATTGAATTTAGCCATGATTTATTTAAGGCAGAGACAATTGTACTCTATGTCCTCAGATTTTGTTAAAGGATGTGACCAAAAACATTCCTCAATGTCTGTGCTGACTACTGCCTTCGATCTATATTGTGAAGGCTCACGATTCAGGTGGAATGGCAATTGAACATGATGCATTCCAGTACCCTGAGAACCCTGCGATGACGATAGGTGCACAAGTATGTCCTTTGCCATAGTGATATCAAGACTCGGCACCAAATCTGAGACTTCATGGTGGCAGGGCGGGACTGCATGATGTAGAACGTACCCTGTCCGCGAAAAGGTGAGCAGTGAGGCCTGGTGCGCAGCGGAGGGAGTAGATGGGGTGTAGCAGACTGGATACAAAAATGACGGAGCGATTTAGGTGTACGCAGTCCTATATACCGTATCTTATTGCATTTGTATTTTTTTCCAATAGCTGGTAAGTTTTCATAGTCAGTCAAATATCCGTTGCTCGTGATGATGAAAACCATGTGTATCACTGCTCACCACTTCCTTTCACAACCGGATGGAAAACATTACTACTCTACTAATTCTTCATAAATCGAAGCCCATTAAACAAGTTGGAACTGTACAAATAGTTGTATTTTAAATGCGGGACTGAAGGTGTGTGAAAGGGCGATGTTATTCTACTCCACATTAAGATAGTGACAATTACCAATCATAACATCTTTCTTTTACTATCTTTAAGATATAGAGCTTCAGGGTGCACTATGTCCCGGCACGTGGTGGAAGGCACACCGGTGACAGAAAGGTGAGCTGCAAATATTCTTTTCAGTCACTCTCTCACTTCCTCTCTCCTTTGATAAAGAAATAGCGCACATTCTTATCTTCCTTTTTATCTAACAGGTTGTGTTTCAAAAACTGGCTTCCCCTCAACACCTCCAAAGCTCAACGTTTGAGGATTCTGCGATGATGTGTGGCCATCGTAACAACGTCTGAGAAGGCTGCTTCGACACGTGGTGCACCCTCTTTGAACTAGCCACTGGGACAAGTTGAGCAAAGAAGCTTGTTTCCGAAGCAACGAGAAGTCACCTGTGGGTGGAGAGAGTGGGTAGTGTGCAGCAGCTTGACTGCGTAGGAATGTACAATTACCTCCGCGCAGTGAGAATGGGTAGGTTGGAACAGTCTGGGTGCACAAGAAAAGGCACTCACCTCCGGATTTTGGGAGTCAATGGGGTGCAAAAGTCTGGGTACGCAGTAATGAGAACTCACCGCTATGCAGTGGGAGTGCATTGGTATAGTATTCTGGGAGACAAACAGAGCACAGATACCACCTTGCAGTGGAAGTTGATGTAATACAGTATCCTGAGAGTCCAAAGACATAAATCAGAAATATACTTGTGAAGTTGTATGTACTCTGCTATTACTAACTCTGTAGTATCTTTCAGATCACTAAACTTGAGGGTGCACAATGAACAAGCATGTGCTTGGAAACACAACGGAGGCTAAAAGGTGAGCTAAGAAGATTTTCTCCAGTATTAACACTACCTCTTCTTCTCCATCTATTACTTTCTCTCTCTCACACTTTCAATGTTGTTTTTTCTCTCTTTCTCTCTCTCCCTCTCTCTCACACTGTTTCTCTTTCTCTTTTCGAGTTAAGGACGCTGATGTCCCCTCTGCAGATAATTAAATCAAGGCTGAATTTAATACAGTCTGCAGTGTAAAAACAAAGCAGACTTCAAGTTGTGAACTCTTTTCGATACAGTGTTTACAAAAAGGTAAGCAGAGCGGCCTAGATACACAATGCCTCCAATTAAATGCATTGCAAATAAACAATATTATCCTGCATAATGACGTGATCTCTCACCTAATTCTGTCTCATCTCTGAATCATTTTAAAAACCTGCTGGGCCATACTGTAGATCTGATGCAGTAGGCACTTCCCTACAGACACCTTTTCATTGTGAGCCTATGAGAGGGGTGGGATGTATCAGGCACACTGCAGACGTGCAAATAACCAAATATTGCCAAGTGTTATGTTAATTTGTGATCTTTGACCTCATTCAGTCACATTGATCTAATTTTAAACACTTATTTCTATTTTTGTTTTACAGGTTACCTTCCCTCCTACCATTGGAGCCCATCTCACATTTTGTTTATTATATTGTTATGTTAAAGTTACGTTTCTAGTTATTTATATTGTTATGTTAAAGTTACATTTCTAGTTTTTTTTTGTTGTAATAAAAGTTAATAAAAAAGTGTATGTGTCTTCTTTTTCAGACAACATTTCACTAATATTTAGGGTGATAATCATATGCTTAGAGAAGATTTAACAATTAAAGTAGAAATTATGTTTATTACTAGAAGTATAATACTGAGGCTAACTCTTTACCAGAGTCTGTAGCTGCGAATAACGGTTCCTATGGAAAATTTTAAAAATTCCAGTGCAATTACTGTTTGGATTAGCAACATTGAGTGGTGATTTTGTGACCTGTGTGCTCACTTAAGTCTTCCATGAGCTGTTACTATGGTAACAGGCAGTAAGCAGTTTGTGGGTAGGGTTGAAAGGTACTGGCTGTACAGAAACCATTATATTTCCCAGTATCCTCTACATGACAGAGGTGAAAGCAAACTGAGACGACAGAACACTGTAGATCAGATTTACAAGCCCCTTGCGCCACTTTCGCGTCACTTTTCCCATGTTAAAAGTGACGCAATAGTGGCGCAAGGGACTTGTAAATCTGCCCCTATGTACATTACGAGCAAAAGAAGTACACAACTATTCGAATTCTTTATCGATTACAATTAGACAGTGTTGCTGCACGATTCACAATGCACTTCACTAAATACTTCATGCCCATTTAAATGGGAGACAGGATTGTCAACATTACAAAACTTAGGGGCATATTTACAAAGACGGCGTTAAAAGTATCTCCGCTTTAACGGCAGCAAAGTACAACAAAAATTGCAATGGACTTTGAAATCCTTTGTTTTCTTACCGGAAGATTTTTTCAACACTGCTGTTTGCTATGGCAGGCTGAGAGCCGAGGCTCCCTCCCTGTCATAGCAAACTTGGTTTGCATTTTGAAAGAGAGAACACAAAAACCTACTCTCTATTTTATAATGCAAAGCAGAATGCTTTCCCCAACGGGGAGCTGCATATTAGCAGGTCCCCGTGTGCAAAAGTAATGTCGGCTTCCGAAGGATGCAGGGAGCTAACTGGGACCATAGGGACATTGGGCCTCCACCCACAATCTCCAATGTTGTATCCCAGGGGATGGGATCCAGAGGAAGAATAAAAATTAATAGTAGATGATATTTTTTTTACTGTAAAATTAGGAATCTGTAATGGACATATTTACAAGGACAGCATTAAAATGTTCTGGTGTAAGCCTGGGCTTCTATTGGAATTCTCACGAATTCTCAAAAGCCTATTATTAAGCCCATTATGGCCGCTTTAACAGCACTTTCCTAACGCTAAAGCGACAATATTTTAATGGTGTCCTTGTAAATATGCCTCCAATATCGTGAGAAATACAGCGATAATTCATGTTCGCAAGTGAAAAGCTTGTTAATATAAGACTGTGGACTTAACATATCAATCCACCTCGCATATTAAACATGCTTAAGTCTACTTCAGAACAGATGTTAGGATCCGACATAAACCGCAATTAGCAAGAATTTTGCTATTGGTCCTCAAATCCAGGGCCGCCTTGTAAATACAACGCTGTTCTCATACCTTTCTCTTCCTTTTTATATTGTCATAGGAACACCTACCTTGCCGCTGAGAACACCTACATTGCAACTCATTGGAGATACGAGGCGAGCCCTTAGCAAACTGGCTGCTAACATGCATTAATGCATCTTAGCATCGCCTAGTAAATAGGGCCATATTATTTTCACCGCATTTTTGGCTTTTTTTTTTATTGCGGCAAAATGGCACCTGTTAATATGCCCTTAAGTTTGCTACGACAAAGCGGGAACCTCAAATTCGCCCTGCCATAGCAAACAGCAGTGTCACGGGGGTAGATACCCCGAGACACAGCAGGAGCCGCTCCTGGGGGGGGTGGTGTTCCTCACTGCTTTCGACTGCTCCAGAATGCAGACAACGCAGCCCCCCCTCCCAAAATCTAAAAACTCCAGGAGGGTGGTAATCCCCGGGGCTTAGACGGACCTTTGAGCTCCCTCACTCCCTTAATTTTTGTAGCACCGAGGAATGGAGGTCCCCGGGCTACTGGGGCCCCTCGAAACCCCAATCAAATGTAATATTTTAGACCCCGGGATTTGGCCCTCCCAGGTAGCTAATTTTTAAACAAGCAAAGGAGCCTGCGCTTCGTTTTTATTTTTATTATGGTGGATCCATGCACCCAGCGCACATTTCTCAATTTTTTCAACAAACACATTTTTTGGGGAGGGGGCCTAGGGGTCCTTGTTGGACCCCCTAAGCAGGTCTGGAGGGTCAAAATATTTCTTACCTGCCCCCTTTATACGTTTTGAACACTTGTCCCACTAATTTCTAGATCCTCGCTTCTACTGAGGCACAAAATGGCTGCCAAGACTTCCTGGTTTCGAATGTTGACAATTTTATTTATTTATTTATTTATTTATTTATTTATTGGAATCATAAGGTGCTCAGCTACCCAAAAAGGGTTTCCCGGCGCCATAACAGACGTGAATCAACATCTCAGGCAATCAGTAAGAATTATTGATTAAAAGTCAGGTCTTAAGTGTTCGGCGAAAGTGGACATAGTTTCCTTACAAATGTTAGTGGGCAAGGCATTCCAGAGAGAGGGGCCAAGGTAAGAAAAGGATCTACCTCTCATTCTGGAGAGTTTAACTCTGGGTACAACGAAATAGCCCATGCTACTGGACTGTAGGTGGCAGGAGGGAAAGTGGAGACGAACAAGCGCTTGAAGGTAGTGAGGGGCAGTGCCGGCCTTGATCTTAAACATGTAGCTCAGGGCTTTAAACGTAATCCTGTTCTCCACCCTGAGCCAGTGTAGGTTGCGAAGATGTCCAGAAATGGGGGAGGCCCTGGGAAATTTGCTGAGAAGTCTGGCTGCAGAGTTTTGGACTAACTGAAGTCTCCGGGTCACAGCTTTGTTTGAGCCTAGGTAAAGAATGTTGCCGTAGTCGAGTCAAGATGTGATTAGGGCGTGGACCACCATTTTTTGAGTGGAAACAGGTAACATCTATAGTATTTTCCTGAGCCATTTTAGGATAGTAAAACAAAGTGCAGTAACTTTGACGGTTTGTTAGTTCATAGAAAGCGAGTCGTCAACAATGACGCCCAAATTCCAAACATGGCTACTAGGTGTGGGGAGCTTTCCCATCTCTGCCGGCCAGTGAGCACGGCACCAAAGGTCTTTCTGCTTGCCTAGGATGAGGACCTCCGTTTTATCACCGTTCAGCTTCAGGTGGTTCTGTGTCATCCAGTTGGAGATACTACTGAGGCCATGTTTAAGATCGGAGGGTGCAAGGGGGACCGAGTTAGTTAGGGAAAAGATGATCTGAGAGTCGTCTGCATAGGTGAAGAGGGTTAAAGCAGCCTGTTCAGCAATGTCAGCTAGAGGTCTAACGTACAAGTTGAACAGTAGCGGGCTGAGTATTGAGCCCTGAGGCACCCCATATGGGGATGTGAAGGTTTTTGAGCATGCTACAGTCGAGGTCATTTGGAAGGTATCGTTGTTTAGATAGGAGGTGATCCAATCCAGGGCAGCACCACATATGCCAGACAGTTTAAGAGTTTCAATAAGTACTTCATGGGAGATGGTGTCGAATGCTGCACTGAGGTCTAACAGAATGAGTGCTACAGTTTGTCCGGCATTGAGATGTTGACGGAGCCTTTCAGTGACCCCCAATAGTGCTGTCTCTGTGGAGAAGCCAGTATGAAAACCTGACTGCGAAGGGTGGAGAGAATTATTGGATTCAATGTACTGTGAAAGAGTTGAGTGAACATGTTTTTCCAAAATTTTGGAAAAGAGGGACAGAAGGGAGATGGGTCTGTAGTTTGCCAGAACTTCAGGGCCTGCCATCGGTTTTTTTAGCAGCGGAGTGACCATTGCATGTTTCCAAAGTGATGGTACGGAGTAATTTATCAAAGAGGTATTCAGAGTGTTGAGAATAACCTGCATATGGGGAGTGTCTAATTGTTTCATAATGGAAATAGGGAGGGGATCTCTAGGCGATCCAGATTTGATGTTACCTAAGATAGTTACTAGTCCATCCATATTTAATAGAGGCCAGTGGTCGAGATGGGCTGTGGAAGTAGAAGTGAGCGCCAAGTTAGTGGGGGTGGAAGTGACAGGTGGGTCACTGGTGAGAGTAGTAAAGGGGTCTTGTTGTGGTCTACTCAAGTTGTTTTTGATTAATTCCTGCTGATTTTTTTTTATTTTTCCAGTGAAAAAAAGGGCGAGATTATCGCACTGCTGTTGGTTGAGGGGTAGCGGGCTAGCGACTGTTTTAGAGCCCGCTAGCTCTTTTACTAAACCAAAAAGTGTTTTCGGGCGATTGATGGCTTCAGTAATAGTTTTAGAAACAAAGGCAGCTTTGGCCTTATTGCAGAGTTTATGGTAATTGTTTCTTGCCTTACTGTAAGCGAGTTTCAGATCGGGAGCATAGTTATTGCGCCATTTTCTTTCTAAATATTAGCATTTCGATTTTTCAGTTTTAAGATGGTCATTAAACCAAGGTGCCGGAGGACGATGAAAGTTACGTTTTTTTGTGTGATAGAGGAAGACAATGGTCTATGGCTTTGAGGAGCCAGTTCTGTGTCTCTGAGGCAAGGATGTTGATATGAAGGTCAGCGGGAGGGGCGTCACGGCATAGAGCATTGTTAAGGGCCTCAGGGTCAAGATTTTTCCAGTTCCTACTAGGGACCTTCCGAGGAGAAAGGGGGGGAGTGCAGGAGGTTGCCATAGTAAGACTAAATTTGAGGAGATAATGGTCAGACCAGATAATGGGAGATGCCGGATAACACCTAATTTCGGCGAGGCTAGAAAAATAGGGTTCAGCAGATGTCCTGCTATATGTGTGGCGCCTGAAATAAGAAGGTTGATGTTAAGGGCAGCCAAATCGGAGATTAAGTTACTACATGTTGTGTTAGAGAGATCGTCTAGGTGTAGATTAAGGTCACCAATGAGAGAGAAATTACAAGCATTCATATGTAGTGGGGTAATGTAGCTAGGGAAGGTGGTTGCCCAAGGTGTCGGGTTCCCAGGGGGCCGGTAGACAATCATTTCAGAAAGTGTAAAATTCGGGTTGAGTGTTAATTTAAAAAGAGCGGCTTCACAGTAGGGAATATCCAGGGAGTCAAATCTGCACTGGAGCTTGTTTTTAAAAATGATGGCTATGCCACCTCCAGTTTTCAGGGTTCTGTCTTTCCGTGTAATGGCATAGTTAGGTGGGAGGGATGCAGCTATATCAGGCCCGGCGCTCTCATGTAACCATGTCTCCGTGAGAAAAAGAGCATCCGGTTTTTCGTCACAAAGGAAGTTAAATATGTTTAATTTGTGTTTGGGTAGCGAACGGCAATTAACACTGAGGAACAGAAAGTTATCAGCGGGGGCGATTGTCTTAAGTTTAGGTGAGGTGTCACTGATGTTCTTGTGGGGATGGGGCTGAAAGTTAAGTAAGGAGAGATTGCAGTTGTAACATGTTACCTTACCAGCATAATTGGCTGATAGAGTTCTACATCCTTTTAAAAGTGGATGACGGAGTGCCAGTAGTTGTTCCGATGAGAAAGGCAATTTGTCCAGGGATGATTGTCCTGGGGTCATGGCCCCTGGTACCAGACAGGCGCGGATGGGGGCAGACGGGCTTGTCTTTGGCGCGCCCGCTGCGCGCGTCCACTGTGCATGGGGGCAAGCATCGGTTTATAAAGGTGGCGAGGGGGAGAGCACTAGTCCGCCCATTTGACAGTCAATTAGCGCATGATCGGGACGGTGCGGTTAGAGTGCGCGCAAGATGCACTGATCCACCGCGGCCATACATATATATGTACTTTTAATTGTAATTTTCTCAGAAACTACTGTACGAATTTACACCATTTAAGCAAAAGACACGAGACTGTACAGAGGACTACCTCTTTGCCAAATTTGGTATAATTCCCTTCAGCCATTTGGGCTGTAGCCGTAAGGGATGGTTCCTATGGAAAATTGCATGTGGAATGCACGTTTTGGGACCCCCCTTTTTTTCTCGGCCCTGCTTCAAATGCAATATTTTAGACCCCGGTATTTGGCCTTCCCAGGTAGCTAAATTTTAAACAAGCGCAGGAGCCTGCGGTTCATTTTTATTTGTTTTACAGCGGATCCATGCAACCAGCACACATTTCTGTTTTTTCCCCAAAAATTTTTGGGGGACCCCCTAAGCAGGTCTAGAGGGTCAAAATATTTCTTACCTGCCCCCTCTATACGTTTTGAACACTTGTTCCACCAATTTCTAGACCCTCGCTTCTACTGAGGCACAAAATGGCTACCAACACTTCCTGGTTTCGAATGTTGACAACCACTTGACAGCCAATTAGCATTCAGCGTGTGATTGGGACGGTGCGCAAATAGTGCACGCAAAATGCCCGGATCCACTGAGGCCATAGATATATATGTACCTTTAATTGTAATTTTCTCAGGCAATACTGAATGGATTTACACCATATAAGCAAAAGGCACGAGTCTGATCCAAGGACTACCACTTTGCCAAATTTGGTGTAATTCCGTTCAGCCGTTCGGGCTGTAGCCGCGATGAACGGTTCCTATGGAAAATTGCATGGGGAAACACATTTTGGGACCCCTTTTTTTCTCACCCCCGCTTCACAAATCACCCTAAGACTTTCGGGATAGGAGCGGACAAGAGCGCCCCACCAGTTTTGAAAATTTCGCGAAGATTCGTCAACCGGCGCCAAAGTTATTCCGAATAGAATGTTGCGGATTTCCTATGGAAAATAAGTCCTAACTATAACTAGGACCTATAGTTGCCTGAACCTATATTACCTACTATATATATATATAATTATGTATGTGTGTGTTAATTCATACATTTAATGTAATAGAGTTTAATAACTTTTCTACATTCATTGTTGGATATTTATTTTCGCAAATCATCTTTATGAAAGCTAGATCACTCAAAGACAGCCTGTGCAGAACATCAGAGACACCAGTGACCACGAGAACTGACATCAAAGGCTTCTTTCCATGCTGCAATTGCAAAGTGTGCAAGTCACGTAAAAATTGTAAAGAATGTGTTTTGTCACCATCATGTAAACCGTTCATTATACAGAAACACTTTTCCTGTAACTCCGATCATGTGGTATATGCACTACAATGCCCTTGCAAGAAAAGCTATATAGGCAGTACCCTGCATAAGCCAAGAAGAGAGTTCTTGAACATTTAAGGGAAATACGTAAGGGCGACAAACAATATCCTGTAGCCAGACATTTCCAAGCCTGTCACAATCAAGATGAAATACTATTGTCCTTCATCGTGTTAGATTCAGTTGGCACCAACATAAGGGGGGGCAACAGAGTAAAATATCTGAGACGTCTCGAGTCGAGACTTATCATACAATATCAAACTATGGCCCAGGAAGGACACAACTGTGACGAAGAGCTGTCTGTTCACCTAGGGTAAACAGTCTTCTACATGACATCAGGATTGTTTGATTGTTACCGTATTTGTGCCATTCTAATGTCATAAGTTTCGCCTTCGAGGTCACACACCTAGTGATGACTATGCTTCTTATTTGTACTCGTACCACCGCAGGGTAATTTTTCTTCCCTTTACAGATTTTTAATGATGTCTGTTGCTTCACAGCTTTTAATTCACTTCTATTTTTAGATCTTGTTTAGCTTCACATTTTAAGACACACTAACATTATATAATATTTTTTGTTTAGACTACAGGTTATTAAGAGAGGAATACCTTGGAAATTTGGATTTTTTTCCGCATTTGAGGATAAGATGCTGCTACTAGCAAGTCTATCTGCACAGATTTATTGGGAAAACAGGCTGACCACCTACGAGCCCTATGTATATGGACTTGAATTGGATACTGGTCCCATTGACAGATAAGGAATGGTACCATTCCACACATTTTGCATTATTTTTTTATTGTTACATTATTTTGAATCCATACTCTGCCTTCATAGTAACCATCTACACTATTAGTAACTAGTAGCTGATTAGTGTTAATATTACTGATCTCATGAGTATACTGAGTTTTGATGGATTTCCCACATGGGCAAAATTGGAATTGCATTATTTGTTTCCAGGTTACTAGCTGGATTTCTTTGGGACTTCAGTACAGTCGAGAATAAATTTATAATTTCTCAACTGAGTCTGTTCAGGCAAGGACTTTTATTATTTCATTGATCATGCCCACAGGGGCTTTATTTTGGTTAATAAAGTGCTTAATAGCACCCACACTGCATGAATTAAGGAGACTATGTGCAGCAACCCCGTGCTCACTCTACAAGAGTGTCTTTATTGATAAAGTTTTATTGTCAAAATGATATGGCAATGTTCTTAAACACACGTTTATATATTCATTTCTTCCTCTGAATTTCAATAGGAAACATTTTGCCAAACACACAAATTAATTACATTGTTTTGCACTCATTTATGTTGTTTTCACTATGTAAAGAAAGACTTGAAATGTGGTTACTTTTGAGACTGTTGTTTATGTTGTCTTTGGTCAAATGACCTAGGTATTAAAAACATTATGCACTGCAAGATCACTACTCGTGATCAAGGGGTTATCCCCGAAACGCGTTGGGTCTTGACAAACCACTAATAAATCAGCGCTGAATTCAAAACCTTGTGTCCACGGCGTGCTGCTTTGCAAGTTTGGAGGCAGTGCATCTGGTAATATATATATATATATATATATATATATATATATATATATATATATATATATATATATATATATATATATATATATATATATTACCTACTGGCGATCGCCAGTAGGTAGTTATAGTTAGGATTATTTTGTATAGGGAAATCGCAACATTCTATTGGGAATAACTTTGGCGTCGATTGAGGGGGCCGAGATAAAAGGGGGTCCCAAAACGTGTTTTTCCCATGTTAATTTCCATAGGGCCGTTGCACTTACTTTTAGCCCGAACGGCTGAATGGATTTCCACCAAACTTGGCAACATTGTAGGGATTGGTAGCCCGATGTGCCTTTGCTGTGTCTCAAGATATGCGCTCCAGTGGATTTTGAGTAATTTAGGTTAAAAAAAATGTATATATCTATAAGCGCGCCCGGGTACGCGCACCAGGGCGAGCTCCAGCGCGCTATGCGAGTTCGCGAGCGGGAAGCTGATTGGCTCTCGGGTGTCTGTCAACATTCCAAACAGTCCGGAGCGGCCGCCATCTTGTGTCTCGGTAGGATCGAGACACAAGAGGTGGCAAAAACAAAGGGGGAAATGACCAAAAGGGGGCAGGCTAGACCTCCCCTGACCCCCTAGGTTTGATGTGGGGGCCATAAAAGGGCCCCGCGGGGCAAAAAAAAAAAAAATCGATTTGCGCGGCGGAGCGCCCGGTACGCGCACAGGGGAACGTACCGTGGAGCGTACCACGTGGAAAAAAGAATGACAGATTTTTTTTAAAAAGAAGCATTTTTTTATAAATTGGAGGTAGTTCTAAAAAGAACTTTTTTAAAATTCTTTTTGTTGTTTTATATTTTTTTATTGTTTTTTGGAACATTTTTTACTTTTTTTGGCTTTTATGAACAATTTTATATTTTTTTGTTATTTTTATGGTGACAAACAGAAAACAGGAAATTGTAAACGGCTCAACTGGAGCAAAAAAAATCAGAAAAAAATTAAGGGTTTTTTGGGCACTTGTGGTTGTCACCAGCACGGTTGATGGGTTTAATGCTTTGCTCACCATAGCTAATTGTCCTTCCACAAAATATGCAAATGATTTTAAATTCTCCAAACTTGGGTTGGATGTTTGGGATCATCTCCCTTGTCTCTGGACCCGATGGAGTGGGTTGTTTACTTTGGGAGGTGCTGGGAGAAGATTGCGGAGGGTTTCTGGCCAGTTCCTTGACCTCTGCCCTAGCATAGTTGTTAGGGTGCCGGCGTTGCATGTGGTGGATCATGGTGTTGTTGCCAAAAGAGTATTTTTTGTTAGGGTTCTCCCTTGAAAGTTGAATGCCACAGATTAAACAAGTCACCTTTGGCGCATTTACTTTCTTCTGGTCCTTTGGGATTGAAAAAAACTCCCAGATAATGTGCTCCTTTGGCTTATATGGGGGAGTATCTTCAGGCAGGAACCTCCTCCTCTCCTCCTCCTCCTCCTCCTCCTCCTCTTCTTCATCTCCAACACTGTGGTGTTGTTGTCAGGAATGCACTCCGCAGGATCCGTATGCAGCAACAATACTCCACCTCCGGACCCTCCGAACACCCTGAAGTGTACACACAGGGTGTTCAGACGATACGGCGAGGGAAAAACCCCAAAAGGGGAAAAAACCCAAAAAGAATAAAGGGAAGAAGGAAAGGGGCAGCAGGGAAAAAGAAGCTGTAAGGCAAAAAGGCAATGGTTAATACAATTCTTAACCCTACACTCAGTTCTTTCTCACTAGACAAAACATCTCCTTAATTCACCTGTATAACCACTTGTGCATACACCTCACTGCTGTTTCTCTGCCTTCTTTTGTATCCTGCATGAACACAAGAACAAGTGTAAGAACCCCGGGAACAGATACACTACCTGCCTAAAGTATTAGTACACCATAGTAACATACCCTATGACCAATCTCTGGAAAGCTCTGAAGAAATAGGCAATCCAAATGTGTAGAAAAAGTGCAAATAACTAAATGTAGGAAGTCAGAGTTTGTTGATAGCAAAAGTATCCCTTATGAGGGCAAAACAAGAAAGTACACCAAACACGGCATGACGTAGTTCCTTCACTACTGCCATCCGCTTTGGTAAGGAAATCCAACAACCGAATAGTGATTCAAATCATCACTTATTCATGCCGGTAGTGCGGAGGTCCTCATCCCCCCCTGCACTCCGTCACTTGAACTCCACGTCTGGGAATCCCTTCTCTTTTGAACCTAGAGAAGCCGTTCTCCAAACCCCAAGAACTCCAGGGAACAGATGCCCAAGTCAATTACCGCTGCTCGCATCCGCGAGAAACTATCGTGAGGTCCACAGCAAGAAAACGCGCCAAAATGTACTTTGGAACATACGCGCTAGCCAGCGCGATCTCAATTACCGTGCAGAATTCCGTTCCTCGGCGGAGGAAAGGCACGGAAATAAGAAACAGGAAACTCCGAGGCACCGGGGAGCAGCCGCTCTCGCAAAACAAACAGGATCACAAGCACCGGTCACCTGGTTCCGCCCTCTGATATCCTGCTGCACCGCCAGGAATCATGGGAAATGTAGTTTTTTCCCTAAGGCTGCTGGGAACTGTAGTTTAGGTAGGCGCACGCTGTCCTAAACCCTGACAGTACGCCCTCCTCCCAAGCGCCTCCTAGGCCCCGGTTTAGCAGGAAACCTCGCATGAAAAGAACGGACTGCTCGAGGAGCGCTGACGTTGTGCACCGGCTCCCATGAGTCCTCCTCCACTCCGTAACCCTTCCATGAAACCAGATACCATAGCACCCCCCTGCGGAACTTGGAGTCTCGTATAGCTCTCACCTCGTACTCCAGATTCCCATCACCAGCAATAGCAGGGGGCGTTGCTCTGCGTGACGTGAATGCTCTCTTCAACAGGTGCACATGAAACACCGGGTGAATTCTCAGGGTATTTGGCAGCTTCAATTTGTACGCTACAGGGTTGACTTGTCTTACTATTGGATAAGGCCCTATGTAACGTGGATGGAAAATACTTCTCAATTTGAACCGGATGTACTTGGTTGAGAGCCACACCTTGTCCCCTACCTTGAACTGAGGACCAGGAGCACGGTGTTTGTCCTCCCATCGTTTGTACACCTCTTTAGCTTTTAGCAGATGTTTCTGTACCACCTTGTGTACCTTTCTTAATGTCTGCACTCTTTCTTTCACGGAGGGTTGATTCATTAAATCCTCTGGGATATCAATTGGCAAGGTGTTGGCATCGTAACCGTAATTAGCCTTGAAAGGTGACATACCTAACGAACAGTGCCATGCATTGTTGTAAGCCAACTCTGCCATCCACAGCAGCTCCACCCAGGACTCATGTGCTTCCTTGGAGTAGCAGCGCAAGTATTTTTTTAAAGTCTGATTCAACCGTTCCGTTTGTCCATCGGTTTGAGGATGGAAGCTGGTAGAGAGCGCTGACTCAATACCCAATGCCTTGCACCACATTCGCCAAAAACGAGCAATGAACTGCGGCCCTCTGTCCGACACTATTACTCTTGGGATTCCATGCAATCTTATGACTTGGGAAGCCAATAACTGTGCTGTTTGACTAGCAGTGGGGAGATTTACACAAGGTATGAAATGCCCCATTTTCGTGAGATTGTCTACTACCACCAGCACAGCAGATTTCCCCTGATCAGTAGGTAATCCTGTGATGAAGTCTAAGCTTATATTCTGCCATGGGCGATCAGGGGTGGGCATTGGTATTAACAAACCCTTCTTTTTGGTGTTCTCCCCTTTTGCTCTGGCACAAGTATCACACCTTTCCACCCATCTAGTAGTGTCTCTGACCAAAGACTCCCACCAAAAGTGTCTCCTAAGCAAACTCACTGTCTTGGTAACCCCCGGATGTCCAGCAGCAGGAGCTTCGTGACACCAACAAAAGGCTTTCTTTCTTATTTCCTCTGTGGGTAAAAACAAACGCTCCCCCTGAAAAGGCAAACCCTGTCTCACCCTCCGATCTGCTTTGGCTGCTGCCCAACGATCCCAAGACCCCGAAGACCTAGAGCCCTTGACATCATCCAAAAACTTTTCAGCCCTAATCACACACACCACCTTAGCAGAAGGGATGATGGCATGCACCTCCTCCTGCTGTTTTGCGGGTATTTCCTGTCTGGACAGCGCATCTGCCTTTCTGTTCTCAGTACCTGGACGAAAAGTTATCACATAATTATATTCCGCAAAAAAGAGCATCCACCGCATTTGCCGTTGCGTCAGATGTCTCGCGGAGGTCATGTATTGGAGGTTCCGGTGATCAGTATAAACTGTCACTGCCTGACAAGCCCCCCAAAGGTAAGGCCTCCACTCCTGAAAAGCCCTCTTTATCGCCAAGAGCTCCTTCTCAGCTATAGAATAGTTGACCTCAGCCGAACTCAACTTCTTCGATAAATAAGCAACAGGATGGAGCTGACCTGTGTGGGAATCTCTCTGGGATAGAACTGCCCCTATTGCCTCATCCGAGGCATCTGCTTCAACTATAAAGGGATGTTCCAATATGGGATGTGCCAACACCGGGGCCGTGGTAAATGCCTTTTTCAGAGCCTGGAACGCATTTTCAGCCTCCCTCGTCCACACAAAACTCATTCCTTTTCTCAACAATCTGGTAATGGGGACTGCCATTTGAGAGAAGTGCAAGATGAATCGTCTGTAATAATTTGCGAACCCCAAAAAACTCTGCACCTCTCGCACGTTCTTTGGGGCTGGCCAATCCCTCACCGCACTCACCTTCCTCTCTGACATCTGCAAACCACTCGGGCTGAGATTCACACCCAAAAACTCCACCTCCTGCACCCCAAACTCACATTTGCTCAGTTTCACGTACAACTTATGTTCCCTTAATTTCTCCAGAACCTTGCATACATGGCTAGTATGACATGAGACATTCTGCGAATATATCAAGATGTCGTCTATATACATCACCACGAAATTGTCAACATAGTCTTTCAGCACGTCATTGATAAAAAACTGAAACGCTGCAGGAGCATTACAAAGCCCAAAAGGCATCACCAAATACTCATACAGCCCATACCGCGTCTTGAACGCCGTTTTCCACTCGTCCCCCTCTCTTACCCTGACCAGGTGATACGCCCCACGTAAGTCCAAACGGGTGTAGATCTTGGCCTCTCTCACCTGATCAAGCAAGACTGAAATGAGAGGAAGAGGGTAACGGTTGCGGACGGTGTTCCTGTTCAAGACGCGGTAGTCCACACATGCTCTCAAGTCCCCGTTGGCCTTAGCTATGAAAAACAGAGGGGAGGCAGCAGGAGAGCGGGAAGGCCTAATGAACCCCAATCTGGTGTAATGCTCAATGTATTCCTTCAGATAGGTGGTTTCAGGTACGGATAAAGCGTATACTCTGCAAGAAGGTATGGTGGCCCCCTCCACCAGATCTATACGACAGTCGTATTCCCTATGAGGGGGTAGAGTTTCTGCCTGTACCTCGCTGAACACATCCATGTACTCCAAATACTCAACAGGCAGTCGTACATCTTTTTCCACAGCAGTAGCTGCCATAAAAGGGGTGGCTAATACCGTAACGTTAGCTGAAACACATGGCGCTAAATGGTCCTGACAAGTCTCAAGCCTAAAATGGAACTTTTTTGCTTGCCAATCCACCACCGGGTTGTGCTTACGTAACCAGGGCATACCCAAAATAATCTCATACTGTGGTGCAGCAATTATATTCAAAGCCAAAACCTCAGAGTGCACAAAATCATGTAACACCATAGACAAACCCAACTCGCAGGTTTTTTCTGTTATCTGTCCTGATGTTAATGGTTGCCCATCAACAGCCAATACGTCTTCAGGGTTCTCCCTCGGGACACGAGGTATGTCTAACCGCTTCACCAACCCTTCATCCACAAAATTGCCGGTTGCACCGGAATCCAACATTACCATTACCTGATAACGTTCCAAGTCGCATTCTAGCATCATGACTACAACTAGATGTGATTCAGTTTCTTCAGTACCAAGAGAAGACAATGAGGTGAGTTTCCACGCATGTCCTCCGTCTACACTACCTACATTGTCTCCCTTCTGTTCATTCTCCTGCGCTACATTAGAGACAGCGACCTTTTTAAACTTATTGACATTCCCTGATGACTTAGGTTTGGAAGGGCATTCCCGAACGTAATGTCCCTTCTTCCCGCAATACATGCATAACCCATGTAATCTTCTTGTCTCCCTCTCTTCTCTCGACAAAGGTGCTCTGACTGCTCCTATTTCCATGGGTTCAGGAGGATTTTCTGTTCCCCCAGTCATCTTGCGAGGGTTTCTTTCGCCACTGAAAAACCCTCTTTCCCATTTTCTCCTATTACTCCCTCGGTCCGTTAACCTACTATCCATTCGTAACACCAGATTTACCATATCAACAAAAGAAGTAGGCTGAGGATCAACATGGGCCACCATATCTTTTAGGTCGTCATGCAACCCCTGATAGAAAAGAGACATTCTTTTCTCCTCAGGCCATTCAGCCTCGGCCACCAGCCTATTAAATGCAGTAAGATAAGTGATTAATTCTCCCCTACCTTGTCGTAATGCTAACAGCTCGCGATCAGCACTGAAAGTCGTGGCTCTTCTATCAAACACCCTCTCGAATTCAGCTTTAAACGCTGCCCAATTTGACAGGAGAGCGTCGTCACGTTTAACCAAAGGCACAGCCCAATCAGCTGCGTCCCCCACCAGATACGAGATCAAAAAAGCCACCCTCGAATGGTTTGTGGGGAATGCTGATGGCTTACAGGAGAAATGCATGAGAACCTGTGTCATAAACACATGCACTTTCCGGGGATCTCCAGAGAACCTTTCCGGAGTAGCCAATGGTATAGGAGGGGGCACCGTAACCTGTACATTAGAGGACGACGCAGATGCATTAAAAGGATTCCCACTCAGGCGCTCTACCTTTTCCCGCAAAGCAGCGGTTTCGGCCTTAGAAGAGGCCAACTCCTGCTGCACCAAGAGCAAAGCCTGCATCACATCCTCCATGGACGCCATTGCTACTACACACGGACCAGGCGGAGCGAAATTCGTGGGCTTGTGATTCTGTCAGGAATGCACTCCGCAGGATCTGTATGCAGCAACAATACTCCACCTCCGGACCCTCCGAACACCCTGAAGTGTACACACAGGGTGTTCAGACGATACGGCGAGGGAAAAACCCCAAAAGGGGAAAAAACCCAAAAAGAATAAAGGGAAGAAGGAAAGGGGCAGCAGGGAAAAAGAAGCTGTAAGACAAAAAGGCAATGGTTAATACAATTCTTAACCCTACACTCAGTTCTTTCTCACTAGACAAAACATCTCCTTAATTCACCTGTATAACCACTTGTGCATACACCTCACTGCTGTTTCTCTGCCTTCTTTTGTATCCTGCATGAACACAAGAACAAGTGTAAGAACCCCGGGAACAGATACACTACCTGCCTAAAGTATTAGTACACCATAGTAACATACCCTATGACCAATCACTGGAAAGCTCTGAAGAAATAGGCAATCCAAATGTGTAGAAAAAGTGCAAATAACTAAATGTAGGAAGTCAGAGTTTGTTGATAGCAAAAGTATCCCTTATGAGGGCAAAACAAGAAAGTACACCAAACACGGCATGACGTAGTTCCTTCACTACTGCCATCCGCTTTGGTAAGGAAATCCAACAACCGAATAGTGATTCAAATCATCACTTATTCATGCCGGTAGTGCGGAGGTCCTCATCCCCCCCTGCACTCCGTCACTTGAACTCCACGTCTGGGAATCCCTTCTCTTTTGAACCTAGAGAAGCCGTTCTCCAAACCCCAAGAACTCCAGGGAACAGATGCCCAAGTCAATTACCGCTACTCGCATCCGCGAGAAACTATTGTGAGGTCCACAGCAAGAAAACGCGCCAAAATGTACTTTGGAACATACGCGCTAGCCAGCGCGATCTCAATTACCGTGCAGAATTCCGTTCCTCGGCGGAGGAAAGGCACGGAAATAAGAAACAGGAAACTCCGAGGCACCGGGGAGCAGCCGCTCTCGCAAAACAAACAGGATCACAAGCACCGGTCACCTGGTTCCGCCCTCTGATATCCTGCTGCACCGCCAGGAATCATGGGAAATGTAGTTTTTTCCCTAAGGCTGCTGGGAACTGTAGTTTAGGTAGGCGCACGCTGTCCTAAACCCTGACAGTTGTGGTGGTCCTTGTGGTGGTGGTGGTGGTGGTGGTTGAGATGCCCCTGCTGCTGCTGCTACTGAAGCCATTTTTCAGTCCAAAAAGGTACAGAGAGGTCTTTCAACAGGTCTTCCTCACTCAAAGTACAAAGTGAGAATGAGGAAAATAGGTGGGGGCTTTCATCAGTTGGAAAACAAAACTGTCCTGAACCAATGAAAAGTGTTATTTTCAGGTCACATGACTCGGGCCTTCATCATTTGGAAACCAAAACTGTTCTGAACCAATGAAAAGTGTTATTTTCAGGTCACATGACCCGACGCGCTTACGCTACCCGACCCGGGGTGCTTATGTAGCGCGTTCGTATGCGCGTGGCTGCTTCCAGGTGCACTTACGCCGTGTGTATCACGCGGATGCGGCTACGCGATACGTCACGATAATGTTTTCATTCGAGGCAATAGCGCTAACGGGACACTCCCCGGTACGCGCACCGGTGCGCGCCGCAAGACTTCGCTTACCGGCGCGCTCACCGGTATGCGCACCGGGAGCGCTCCAGGGCAAAAAAATAAAAAATAAAAATGAAGAATATACATATAAAAAATAGTATTACATAAATATACAATATAGGATTCATTAAAAAAATATTATATTTTATAGCAATAGAAATTTGCTATTAAAAAACCTATGAAATTCACTGAAAAAACCATAGGTTTCACATCAGTTATAGTTAGGAATTAGCATTTAAAAAACCTACGAAATTCACTGAAAAAAAACATAGGTTTCACAACAGTTATATTTAGGAATTAGCATTTAAAAAACCTATGAAATTCACTGAAAAAACCATAGGTTTGACACCAGTTATAGTTAGGAATAAGCATTTAATAAACCTATGAAATTCACTGAAAAAACCATAGGTTTCACATCAGTTATAATTAGGAATTAGCATTTAAAAAACCTATGAAATTCACTGAAAAAACCATAGGTTTCACACCAGTTATAGTTAGGAATTAGCATTTAAAAAACCTTTTAAATTCACTGAAAAAACCATAGGTTTGACACCAGTTATAGTTAGCTGGAAATTTTACTGACATAAAACCATTGAAATTCCCACGTTATAGTTAGTTGGACTCACTATAACTTGCGCGCCTGCAATGCACTGCTGATGACGTCACATATTACATCCCTCATTACATGGTCGGTGATATCACTCATGACATCACTGATGACACCATCCTTCTGACAGAGTGACAGACCTCCTTTCAGTGTAATGTAACCCTTGAAACACATATTCAAAAATAGAAACTAACATTTTCAAAAAAAAGGAGATACCCATACCAGTTACAACAACCAATTCAGTAATTCCACCATCTATATACACATCCACTCATTCACCAGCAGTTCTATATAGTCACTCATACATATACTCACTCATCATATGTAGTGATACACCTATACATCCTGTTACACACCAACAGTCATCCAAAAGTTACTCACACACATACTCACATATGCAAATAAACTATTGAACATCCATTTAATTGCATATACAGCTATACACACACTACCACCTTACTTCTAAGGAAACTTACACATACTTACTCTCTTAAACAATCCCTTATAGAAACACATACTTAGTTAAACTGGAACTCTTACAATCCCTCACTGTCACATATACTCACTTATATACATCAATACTCACATATACTAGATTAAAACATATGTAGTCACTGATAAAGACACTAGTGAGACAGTCATTCACTCATTAACACACACATATACACACTCATCCACCCATACAGTCATGCACATATGCTGTCTTACATACAAACAGTGAGTCAGTCATTGACGCATCTATGTGCTAAGTAATACCCCCACCAAACCATACAGACACTCATACTGATACTAAAAAAAATCTAATAACCCTTATAGACACACATGTAGCTACTCACCAACCCATGCAGCCACTTATACACAAAGTGAAACACTGATACATATATTTGAATATTTAAACTTTACTCGCTAATACATGTATTCACTAAGATACACTTAATAAGCCAGTTAACTAATAATTTTTTTTAAAACATCCATTTAGACACTTACTTAAACATTTATTCTTCCATCGTCCTTTTTCATATACATATATAAAACATATTTTTTTTCAGAAAGACACACATTCACTGGATGGTGTCATCAGTAATGTCATGAGTGATGTCACTGACCATGTCATGAGTGATGTAATATGTGACGTCATCAGCAGTGCATTGCAGGCGCGCAAGTTATAGTGAGTCCAACTAACTATAACGTGGGAATTTCAATGGTTTTATGTCAGTAAAATTTCCAGCTAACTATAACTGGTGTCAAACCTATGGTTTTTTCAGTGAATTTAATAGGTTTTTTAAATGCTAATTCCTAACTATAACTGGTGTGAAACCTATGTTTTTTTCAGTGAATATATATATATATATATATTCAATGAAAAAACCATAGGTTTTAGCCCATATATAGTTAGGGATTAGCATTTACAAAACCTTGAAAATTCACTGAAAAAACCATAGGTTATAGACCATATATAGTTAGGGATTAGCATTTACAAAACCTTATTTTACTCGCATAAACCATTGAAATTCGCATATATAGTTAGTTGCGCTAACTATATATCGCGCACCCGCAATCCACTGCTGATGATGTCACATATTACATCATTCATGACATGGCCAGTGACATCACTGATGACATCTCAAATGACATCACTGATGACATTATCCAGTGACTGTATGTTTCTGTAAAGTTAAAATATGTATTATATATTGAAGAATGAGTGGATGTATAAGTGTCTGGATGAAGGATTTAGTAGGTGCATGACTGACTGTATAAGTGAGTGATTAAATGTGTCTCACTGAGTGCATGGGTTAGTGACTAAACTGTCTTAATTTGTGCATCATTATGTCTGTTGTTCTGTAAACTGCTGCATGTGTTGATCAGTAGCTATATGAGTAACTATATGGGTTATTGATTGGTTGCCCAAGTATTTGTATGGGAGACTGAGTGTGTGTGGGGGTGGCTGGGAGGTGTATGACTCTGTGCATAGATGTGTGAGCAGTTGCTTCACTAGATGTATGGGTTCAAAAGTGCATGTGGAAACAGCTGTATGGGCGGTTGACTGTGTGCATGAGGGTATTGGTGAGTGAATGGATATCTCAGTGCTACATGTCAAAGTAAGTACATATGTAAAACACAGTACATGTGAGAGTTGACATATATAAATAACTGTGCATAAGAGCCAGTGAATGTGTGAGTGGCTGTATGGATCATTGTGAACTTGTATCAGGGATTGTATAAGGGAGTAAATATGTGTTAGTATATGATTGAATAAGTAAGATGTGTATAACTGTATAGTTGAGGAAATGGAGGTGTGATTGATTCTTTGCATGACTGACTAGGTGTGTGAGTAACTCCATGAATGAGTGACAGTCTGTGAGTGTCTGTTTACACTGAGTGTATCTAAGGTTATATCAGAGTCTGAAGAGGTTCATCGTATAATCACATGAATGATGTCATCAGTGATGTGATCAGTAATGTCAAATGAGATGTCATCAGTGATGTCATTTAAGATATCATCATTGATGTCATCAGTGATGTCATTTGAGATGTCATCAGTGATGTCATCAGTGATGTCATTTGAGATGTCATCAGTGATGTCATCAGTGATGTCACTGACCATGTCATGAATGATGTAATATGTGACATCATCAGCAGTGGATTGCGGGTGCGCGATATATAGTTAGTGCAACTAACTATATATGGAATTTCAATGGTTTTGTGTGAGTAAAATAAGGTTTTGTAAATGCGAATTCCTAACTATATATGGTCTATAACCTATGGTTTTTTCAGTGAATTTTCAAGGTTTTGTAAATGCTAATTCCTAACTATATATGGTCTATAACCTATGTTTTTTTCAGTGAATTTTCAAGGTTTTGTAAATGCTAATTCCTAACTATATATGGTCTATAGCCTATGGTTTTTTCAGTGAATATATATATATACATACATATATAAACATATATCATCTGTATAGCTATATAAATACAAACATAAATGCATGCATACATATACTTATATGCATACAGATACATGTTATTTACATGAAAGTTGAAAAAACACTAATAAAAGCAAAGCTATAAAGCCACCTCATTACAAACAGAATGGCTTTAACTTAAACGAGGGCGAGATCTATTGCATTTTCAATGCTTGTTTACTTTGGTTCCATCAAGAAGGCATTCAGATGTGTCAGACATTTGCCATAAATTCTGAATGTTAGCACTCTAGTTGCACATTAGATCACTGTAGTAAAGCTACTGCTCACCAGGGACGTCTGCTGCTGGTATTCAAAGGGCATGTTTCAGTCTGCATGTCAGAATTTTTTTAATGAAATAGAAGAGGATTTGAGAAGTCACTCAAAATGATCCCTAATTTTTCTTTCTGAAGCACTAATCATACTTTCTATGGCAAAATTAACCCCCTCATGTTGTTCCTTTTTAAATTGAGTGTTTTCAGACTTACCATTCATTCCAATCAAGCTGGCTTCTGGTGTGCCATACTTTTGTCATAAGTAAGACTGTTAGCGCTCTAGTTGTTCTTTAGAACACTCTGGGACATTCTGTCATTGGGCTATACTTGGGGTACATCTGGGTGATATTTGGGCTACATTTAGGTTCTTTTGTCTCTGGTGGCCATCTTGGGAGACTGTATGTCAGAATTGTTTAATGAAATTGAAGAGGGTTTGAGAAGTCACTCAAAATGTGCCCTAATTTTTCTTTCTGCAGCACTAATCATAATTCATATGGCAAAATATACCCCCTCATTTTGTTCCTTTTTAAATTAAATGTTTTAAGAGTTACCACTTTATTCCAATCAAGATGGCTTCAGGTGTGCCATACCTTTGTAATAAGTAGGACTGTTAGCGCTCTAGTTGTTCTTTAGAACACTCTGGGACATTCTGTCATTGGGCTTTACTTGGGCTACATCTGGGTGATATTTGGGCTACATTTGGGCTCTTTTGTCTCTGGTGGCCATTTTGGGAGACTGCATGTCAGAATTTTTTAATGAAATAGAAGAGGATTTGAAAAGTCACTCAAAATGTGCCCTAATTTTTCTTTCTGCAGAACTAATAATACCTTCTATTGCATAATATACCCCCTCATTTTGTTCCTTTTTAAATGAAATGTTTTAAGAGTTACCACTTTATTCCCATCACGATGGCTCCAGGTGTGCTATACCTTTGTAATAAGTAGGACTGTTGGCGCTCTAGTTGTTCTTTAGAACACTCTGGGACATTCTGTCATTGGGCTATACTTGGGCTACATCTGGGTGATATTTGGGCTATATTTGGGCTCTTTTGTCTCTGGTGGCCATTTTGGGAGACTGCATGTCAGAATGTTTTAATGAAATAGAAAAGGATTTGAGAAGTCACTCAAAATGTGCCCTAATTTTTCATTCTGCAGCACTAATCATACTTTCTATGGCAAAATATACCCCCTCATGTTGTTTCTTTTTAAATTAAATGTTTTAAGAGTTACCACTTTATTCCAATCAAGATGGCTTCAGGTGTGCCATACCTTTGTAATAGGTAGGACTGTTAGCGCTCTAGTTGTTCTTTAGAACACTCTAGGAGGCTGCAGTAGAACACAAAGGAATCAACTGACAGTCTCTGCCCTTGTTGAATGTACATGTTTTACTGAGAATGTCAGACTTCATTTTCACATGACTGAGAAAGATAATGTGAATTTACAGAAAATATGCTTTCAGTTTAGCTTATAGATCCCCTTCCAAACCACTGTGGGAAAATCATGAGATATTAGTTTTCTTTCAAACAATATTCATGATATCACAGCAGAAGGTTTTTTCACATGGTAAAATCACCTTAGAACCCACCACAATTCCTAAAACGAGTATGGTACCATCAACAAATGATTTATAATGTAACTAAAGTCCTAAAACCCTCTATTAACTACAATGCTTTTTAATGAGGTGCTATCATGTATATTGGTCCCAAGATGGCTGCCAACACTTCTTGGATGAAGTGCTGACAGCCAATCAGGTCAGATGTGTGGTTAGGCTCCGCCCAGATATATATCTTTTTTTGAACCTAAATTACTCAAAATCCACTGGAGCACATATATTGAGACCTAGTAAAGGCACTTCGGGCTAACAGTCCCTACAATTTTGCCAAGTTTCGTGCAAATCCATTCAGCCGTTCGAGCTAAAAGTGAGGCCAACCGCCCTATGGAAATTAACATGGGAAAAAAGCGTTTTGGGACCCCCCTTTTTTCTCGGCCCCCCCTTGATGAAACCCCCCCAAATTGTCAGGGGCTGCTCAGAAACAAAATGTTCCATTTTCCTGAAAATTTCAGCCAATTCCGTCCACAAACGCCAAAGTTATTAGACATAGAATTTTCAAAAATCCCATAGAGAAAAAATCCTAACTATATATACCTACTGGCGACCGCCAGTAGGTAATATATATATATATATATATATATATATATATATATATATATATTATATATATATATATATTTTATTTTTTTTTCCACAAAGCAGCGAGGTCCTTCCGGGATCCCAACTCCCCAGTCAGGTGGCGTCTTAGGTTCGGCGAACCGCGCCGACCGAAATTTACTATAATCAACAATTTGCTTAAAAGCAAGAAGACGCACTCAGGATTACTGCAGCATAACGAGTTTATTGCCCAGTTGACACGCTACGTGTTTCGACAATGAATCTTGTCTTGATCACACGTTTGATCAAGACAAGATTCATTGTCGAAACGCATAGCGTGTTAACTGGGCAATAAACTCGTTATGCTGCAGTATTCCTGAGTGCGTCTTCTTGCTTTTAAGCAAATTGTTGAATATATATATATATATATATATATATATATATATATATATATATATATATATATATATATATATATATATAATATTGTATGTGTGTGTATTAATTCATACATTTAATATAATAGAGTTTAATAACTTTTCTACATTCATTGTCGAATTTATATACATATATATATATATATATATATATATATATATATATATATATATATATATATATATATATATATATATATATATATATATTGCACACCAGTCCAAACTTTGTAGATCAAGAAGGCGCTGACTTCATGAATAAGTTCCAAAGTAATGTTTCTTTATTCCGATTACAGCATAAGACGCGTTTCGGCTGTAATTAACCGCCTTGCTCACTACATCTATCGTTCACATAATCCACTGTTAAAATACTGTTGAGTTTGACAAGTTTCAACTTGTTCAGCATGTTGTTATGGCAACGAGCCATGTCACTACAAACAGCATAGAAGAGTTCTTCTATGACTTAATGTGGTACATGGAAATGTTATATGTACATAATGCTATGTAAAGACTGGGTCAATGTTTCTTCCATTATACCTAAATGAGGCTGTAATGAAAGTTATAAATAAATAAAATTAATTGTGCAAACATTGAATACATTTACACAAAATATAAAGTGTATGCTAAACAAAAAAAATAAGAATGAATTAGTGTTTTGACACTCTCTTGGGTGCATGCTCAGTCCTGTCTCTCACAGTTTTACATGTTTGTTACCCTCTACGGAATGATCGAGCTTAAGCCACAGCTTAGTGATGAGTAGTTTTCCCATAGTGGGTTTACACAGCGGTACTCGTGTCCTAATTACATAACATGCCTGGCTCAGATGTGTTGCCAGCCTGTCGTGCAAGTCTGTATACAACACTGCTCATCTGTGTGCCTGTGCCATACAAGTTAACTTCATCTGGGCGGTTGTACGGGGCATGTGTCCCCAAACCTGCCTGTGGTGTCTTACCCATGTGGGTCTATTTAGATACTCATTTTCATGGATGATCAGTGACAACCTTGTGAAAATGAGTGAGGCTAATGGTGGGTGAAGGAGCTCTACTGTGGCTGCTAGAGTGTAACACTATGTGTGTATCTAAGTGGTGCAATTCTATTATACCAATTAAGTGACTAGTCTGTTGTGTCAAACCGTGATATGTACATGTAGTGTGGGTGAACGTTAGTTGTGTAACGGAAGGGTAAAAAAATATGCGACAGGCAGACTGGGACTAGAGGTGCACATTAAGCGCCTCATCCGCATTTAACCTGTTAGGGATCTTAGAGTCTAGTAAGATGATATATCTAGACTCCAGTCGTCTCAATGCTAATTTTCGATTCCCTCCTATGATATTCTTTGGTATACTGTTGTTGACAAAGTATTTTAATTCATCTGTGTTTGAAATTGAAATTAAATTATTTATAAAGCGAACGACTACCAGGCGGTTTCTTGGTGCTAAGGATGCGGACCAGAGGGCAGGAGGGGGGGTAGGCCGCTAGTGTGGGAAGGCTTGGGTAAAGAGAAATGTCTTCAATGCCTTTCGGAACTCCAGGTAATGAGAGGAGGACCTGAGGGGAAGGGGAAGGGTGTTCCAAAAAGCGGGGACTAGAGTGGAGAATTTCACGCCTCCCGACTTCTTCTTCCTGAAGCGAGGGACAGACAGGAGAGATTGCGAGGAGGAGCGCAGCTCTCTACTGGGGAGGGAGGCCTTAATTTCAGAAGTGATGAAGGCAGGGGCCATCCCTGCCCGGGCCTGGAAAGTGATGCAGCCCATCTTGAAAAGGGCGTGCTCCCGGATGGGCAGCCAATGCAATGCTTTGAGCAGGGGGGTGACGTAGTGAGACTTGGGGAGGTTGTAAACAAGTCGGGCGGCCTGGTTTTGAACCAGCTGAAGTCGCCGAAGGTTGTATGCGGGGACACCAGTGTACAGAGAATTACCGTAGTCGAGGTGGGAGATGACCATGGCTGAAAGAATACGTATAAGGGCGGAAAAAGAAAAGAAGCGGGAAATCTTTCAGATGGTGCGGAGAGTGAGGAAACAGGATGAAACAACTGAACTAATCTGGGAGTGCAAGGTGAGGTGAGCATTTAATTTTATCCCTAAGGTCTTGACAGAAGAGGAGGGAGAAGGAGGAAGGCCCAAAGAGGAAGGCCAAAACAAAGAGTTCCATGGACTGGAGCAACCACCTGTCAAAACCAACTCGGTTTTATCAGGGTTAAGTTTCAAATGGTTGTAGTTCATCCAGTCCCTGATAAAAACCCTAACAGATTGAAAATTGTGAATGGACTCTGGGAAAGAGGATAAATTAAAAATAAGCTGGAGGTCATCAGCGTAGTTGTAAATCGTGAACTCCATCTGCTGTAGTGCAAAAATAAGAGGGGAAATGTACAAATTAAACAAAAGGGGGGACAGAGAAGACCCTTGTGGGACCCCACACTGAACCTTACAAGGAGGAGCAGAGAAATCAGCCAGGTGGACAGCCTGAGTGCGGTCCCTCAGGAAGGACGAGAGCCAAACCAAAGCGGTTCCCCTGATGCCAGCCGCCCCGACACGGGAGAGAAGGATGGAATGGTCAACCGTGTCAAAGGCGGCAGATAAATCAAGGAGAACCAAAGCTTGGGGTTGGTTGGTGTCCGTACCCTCTCTGAGGGTGTCCATAACAGAAAGGACTACGGACTCAGTGGAGTGCCTAGGGCGGAAACCAGCCTGGCGGGGTGCTAAGCAGCCGTTCTCCTCAATGAAGGCGCTGAGCACTTTGGTGACGTGGCGTTCCAATATTTTTTCTTGGAAAGGTAGGAGGGAAATGGGGCGGTAGTTTACAAGTGAAGAGGGGTCTACACCGGGCTTCTTAAGAATAGGAATTATAGTCGCGGATTTGTGAAGCTGTGGAACAATGCCTTGGGCAAGGGAGGTATTGAGGAAAGTGAGAGGGGGGGAAGGACAAGCCAGATAGAATTGTCTCAAGATATGTGCAGGACAGATGTCGGATGGGGAGCCTGACTTCACTGTTATGAGGAGGGACAAGAACGTCTCTCTGGTCAAAGGGGGAATGTGGTCAAGGTACGACCGGGGGGGCAAAGGCTGAGGATCTGAAAAAGAGAGAGAGGGTGGAGAGATGTTGGACTTAATAGTTATGATTATGTCCATGAAGTAGTTGTTGAGAGAGTCGCAGAGGGCCTGTCAAGGGGAGGATTAGAGGGTGACTCTGTCCGAGAAAGCCAGGTCCTGCACGATTGTAAAGATTTCTCTCAATTGGTTTCCAGCAGACAAACTTTTTGAGGAGAAATAATCAGTCTTGGCAGAGAGAATAGACTTCTTGTATTGATTGAGAAGTGTATTTTATTGTAGCTTGAGAGTAGGACAGTAGGTGCGTCGCCAAGCATGTTCTGCCTGCCGTACTGCCAATTTGGTCTCCTTAAGTTCGGCATTAAACCACCTATTTGCGTTGTTGGCGCGCCTGGCAGTAACTCGTCTTAGGGGGGCCACTTGATCGCAACCTCTGGTGAGCCATTTGTTTAAAGTGTCCGCTTGGGAAGAGGAGGAAAGATCTTGAAGGTTGGGACTGGAGGCAGAGAGAGAGGAGCAGAGGGATGTCATGTCGCCGTGGTTCCAATTGAGTGCCCAGGTATTCCTAGGGAGAGGAGGTTTCTTAGCAAGACTGGGGTGCAGGAAAAAAGAAATTAAGAAGTTATCAGACCAGGCACATGGTCCAGGGTGTGACCATGAATATGGGTAGGGGTGTGAACGTGAGACAGAAAGTTAAGAGAACAAAGAGATTCCGAGAACTCTTTGGATAAGAGGTTCTCTGCAGAGTCGGAGGGCCAGAAGTTGAAATCACCTAGCACTTGAATAGAGGAATTATTCACCACCAGGGTAGCCAGCAGGTCCTGGACCGCGCGAAGAAAAGTGCGGGATTTGTTGTGGAGTGCGATACATGAGCAGACACGTAAGAGTTGTTAGGAAGGAGGCAGAGCGAACGACTAAGTAGTTGACCGCTGTGATAGGGGGGGGCTGATAGTGGTTGAAAATGGAGTCCAGAGCGGACAATCAAGGCAACGACACCGCCAGCCTTCCCCGCCGGTCGGTCAGCGCGGAGGGCATAGTAAGAGGAGGGGAGGGCGGCTAATAGGATTGGCAGGGAATCCGGGCAAAACCAGGTCTCTGTAAGAGACAGAAGATCAGGCTTGTATGTGTCTAGCATCACGACTAGTTCATGATGATGCTTGACCGCGGATCTGGTGTTCAAAAGAAAGACAGAGATTGCAGGGGCCTCACAAGGTGAGGGAGGCGGTTCTGGTAAAATAGGGGGAGGGGGGCGGGGGTAAAGTGCAGGGGGTGAGAAAGGGAGTGGGAGAAAAAAGCCTAAGTCCGAGTTTGGAAATGTTGGCAATGGTGGAACCTGCCAGTGGCCACGAGCCTTGTAAGGATAGGAGCTTTGCTGACGAGTAAGTAAGAAAATGGGCATAGTGGGGTGCCCCTAGCCACGGCCGGCCGCAGACGGGCGCAGACGGGCTTGCCTTTGGCGTGCCCGCTGCGCACGTCCACTGCGCGTGCGCATGGGGAGGTCTTCAATAGGGGAGGAGCGCGAGGACTGCAGCGCTGACCTGGGCAGCCTCTGAGCCCCGGTCCATGATGACGCCCGCTACCCTGTCAGCCCTCTGGTTCAAGCGGCACTCAGCCATGCCGGATCGGGACTCGGGGAGCCGGGACCAACAGAATAAAAGGTAAGTGCAAACTACAGGTTTAAAAACAAAACCAGTTTAAAAGAGCAGCTTTTGTACTCAAAGTGGCGAAATGAGCGAGGCCTTCACAGCAACAGCAGGCGCAAACCCACTGCCACCGGGTCACTAGCATCCGAGGTGTTTCCTGCATGTTGCGAGTTGATGTGTCTTGTGACTGGATATGCCTGGTCATCATTAATGATTATATATATATATATATATATATATATATATATATATATATATATATATATATATATATATATATATATATATATATATGTATATAGGTAATGTGTTTGAAGTGACATACTTACCCTACTCTTATTCAGATTGTATTAGGAATAGTAAAAGTTTCCTCCTGGAGGGAGTGGCCTGGAGAGTGTTCCACCCACACACACATGAATACTCATTTTTCTCCCACGCACTTAAAGCTTACGCTAGGCTAGATTGCTTACTTGGGATGAAAGATATTTACAAAATAACCTCTGAATCAGAGATACTTCCAGCTGTATTGTCAGGTTCCGCAGCAGTATCACTCACAATGAAGCTTTCCCCGATGGAACATCCTGCATGGACATGGTGGATAAGAGAAAGGATACTGTAGCACCCAGAAGTGGTGAAACAAATCCACCAGCCATAACTAATTATCTAGAACTAAAGGACATCCCAGAGGTCTCTATTGCTACGCTAAGGGTAACCTTAAAAATGGTTATAAGAGGGGAACTCATTGCTATATCAGGCGGGGATAATAAACTGTGAAAAGGAAAAAGAGACCATCTATCAGGTGAAAGAACTGGAACGCATCCATCAGCACACTGGCGCGCCAAGAGTTTGGCGTCAACTGATGGCTCTATGCTCACAATTAGCTAGCAAAGATCTTACAAGGCTGAATATACGGCTCTCCACCTCTGTCACTCCTTTTATGTCAGAGGGGATAAGAGCAGCCACCTCTTGGACAATAGACTACGTGTTCAACAACAAGCAGCAGCTGGAGTGTACTCGCTCTGGACCTCAGACAACAGGATATACTGATGATAAATAATAGCAGATGCATAAAGGAATTTTTACTCAGAGCGATTCAATGGCCAACATCTTGACCCCGCTGACTGTGCCACGTATCTTCACAAAGCACACACGGCCCACCTTTCCTGACCAGGCGACTGCACTGGAGGACAATATTCGCTTGGAGATAGTCATTTCGGCCATACCCTGACAGAAAACTTTGAAATCCCCTGATCCAGATGGGTATCCTGCCGGCTTCTATAAAACATTCTGTCATGCTCTTGCCCCCATACTTACTGGATTGATTAACTCCTTTGTCACCCCCGGATCCATCCCCGCCTCGATGTTGACTGCCTCTCTAGTAGTCATCTCTAAACCTGGCAATGTCAAACAACAGTGCAGCTCATATCAACCAATCTCTCTCTTAAACATAGAGATTAAGTTATTCACCAGCATTTTAGCTAGTAGATTAAGCCCCCATATTACAGCTATCATTGACCCGGATTAAACGGAATTAATTCTCCAGAGACAAACTAGTAACAACACTAAATACACACTACATATTATCGTGAAAGATACGAGATCTGTGGGAGAGATTATGCTCTTGGCAATTGACGCCGAAAACCCTTCGTTAGAATACATTGGCCTTTTCTGGAGCTGGTCCTGGTCCACTTTGGATTTGGAGAGAGATTCAGGACGTGGGTGCTGAATTATTATAATCACTCTATGGCGAGAGTTAGAGTGAATGGCCAAGTTTCCACTCCTTTCATATCAGCAGAGGCACATGACAGCGGTGCCCATTGCCGCCTCTGTTGTTTTCTCTCTATATGGAGCCCTTAGCTCAAAGAGTTACTGATAACCCTAAGATCACTGGGACTATTATGGGGGGAGAACAGCATACTTTATTAGTTTGTATGCTGATGATGTGCTTGTGACTCTTGTCATACCTGCCACAGCCCTCACGGCCTTCTTGACTAAATTAGAGACTTATGGCCTGGCTTCAGGGTTCGAGTTAACATTGCTAAATCCCTGCGCTTAATCTGTCATTGTCCTCTGTCTGGTGTTGCAGTTTACGGCACAATAACCTATACAGTGGGCAAAGGTGGCAGATCCCTATTATGGAATTCAATTGGCCTCTTCCACTCAGATAATCTCCACACTCACTTGCCTTACACTTTACAGACAAATTAAAACTGTTTAATCCCGCTGGAAGTATCATCAGATTTCATGGCTTGGGAGAATAGCAACTCCTAAAATGACTATTCTACCTAAAGTTCTCTACCTCTTTTAAATGCTCCCTCTGACACCCGAGAGGGATAATATCTAAGTTGCAAGCAGAATTGCATAAGTTTGTTTGGTTAGGGAATAGTCCATGTATGAGAAAAGGGCTCAGCTACCTCCCACCTCATGCTGGTGGCTTTGGTATTCCGAAACTCCAATTATCTTATCAAGCAGCTCAATTACGTTCTTTAGTAGAATGGAACAGGGATGAATCTGAAAGACACTGGTTGTTCCAGGTAGATCAGTGGTGGGTTCCTCTTTGTAGAAAACATATTTTTTGAAGAAAAATGCACATCCACAAATGATTATACTTTCCCCCATCATGAAAGTGACCATGGAAGTCTGGGATCAGACCAGTATCAAATGCGGCCTTACATCCTTCCTCTCTCCTCTCCTCTGATACCGTTGTTTGACAACCCAAACTCATTTCCTGGGTTGGGCCTAGGAACATTCATTAAAAAGCATCAGACAGGCTGATACTCAGAGGGCCACATGATTGATGAAGAGGTTGTGTTTACATTTGATCAATTACGCTCAATCTTTGCGCTTCCAGGGACTGAACGCTTACATTATTTACAGGTATGCCATTGACTATTGCACCCAGACAACAGATCTGATACTAAGAGACACCTCACTCCCTACCCTACGAGAAATGGATGATCACTAGGACCTCTGTCAAACGGCTTATTTTATAATTATACACCCTCTTGAACCAGCCCACCAGGCATGTGTATAAGTCAACCTATTATGAGTCAAAAAGACTCATCCGCTATGCACTGTTGCCATGGTTGGTTACCATATATGGTAACCAACCATGGCAACAGTGCATAGCGGATGAGTCTTTTTGACTCATAATAGGTTGGTTCATTTCAGGCATGGTTCAGACAAAACATGCCACCGCTATAGCGCGCTGAGTTGAATAATAACTGAATAGGTAAAAATATTAGGTTATTAAATCATAAGGAAAGAAAAGGAGTGATTCTCCATTCGTTCAGTTTCATTGATCTTTATGTGTATAAGTCAAGTCAAAATCGATGGGCAGCAGAAATCGGTAGGCAGTTGACCTCAAAGGAAAGGGGAGAGATATATTATAGAGCAAGGCACACTGCATGTAATACAGCCCTTACTGAAACACTCACTAAAGTGGTTACCTATTGGTACTTCACTTCAGTACGCTTACACAGAGCCAAGCCAGAGCAAAGCTGAGACTGCTGCCAGGGGTGTGGAGCCAGGGGTACTTTGGTACGCCTACTACGGGACTGCCCTTAAAATCTAAATTACTGGACTAAAGTAATCAATGATATCGACTTGCACCCTGACACACAACTTCCCAGATTTCCCTCTTATTGCCTCTGGCTCTATCTAATCCACGTACTTCTCCATTAAAATCTAGGGGCTTCATTTATGAAAAGTGACGCATCGCTGCGTGAAAACAGCGATGCGTCACTTTTCACTGCGCACTCCTTGCGACACCAATGATGCGTCATATTTAATGTATGGCGCATCATGTCGCAAGGACTTACAGATGCGTCAGTATTTCTGACGCATCTCAAGCGCAAAAGTGACGCATTGCTGGAGTGTGTCACAAAAGTGACGCAACTCCAGCAATGCGTCCTTTCACATGGGGAAAGCCCCATGTGAAAGGGCTTGCGTCAGTCTTACGCCTGCTGTGAGGCAGGTGCAAGATTTTGACGCAACCGCATCCTAAAAGTGACGCAGTGAAATCTCATAGATTTCACTGCGTCACTATTACGAGGCTTTTTGGGGGGGAACGCCCCCTCTGCATACATTATACCTGACGCAGGTATAATGTGGAGCAGGGGTTTAAAAAGTGACGCATCTACCTAGATGCGTCACTTTTTAAATATGGCACAACAAGGCGCATGTTTTACGCTGCCGATGCATCACAAAAAGTGACGCATCCGCAGCGCAAAACTGACGCAAGGCCTCATAAATGAGGCTCTAGGTGAGGGAGACCAATAGAATTGGCTTTGGGTGCAGCTGTTCAGAACATTCTCGTACAGTGGAGTTCGACACATACGCCTACACACCTGGGATGGCTCCATCAATTTTGGTAAATACTTGTCATGGAAAAGATCACATTATCCCTTGCCAATCAATGTGAATACTTTGGAGAACTATGGCACCCTTCCCTGGTTCTCCCCTTGAAAGACTTCTGGAAATTAACTTTTCCTAAATATTTCTGCATACTTTGCTTTACCCAATCAAGAATTTACTCTTAGTGGTATGCATTGTGTTGTTAACTTATTTATACCATAGGAGTAATATTCTGAGTTGAAAAAGTTTGGAGTGGGTGCGGGGGAGATTGGGGTGTGAATCGCTTTATTTGTTGTAATTTAATACCATGGACCTCATAACTCCATATTGAGCTGTGCATTGCAACGCTCCTGTATTACATTATTTGACATTCTTAAATAAAGAGATTTGAACCATGAAAGTAACCTCTTTGCAATTCAACACGTTCCCTACTGCTCATCTAGTTGGAGTGGGAATAGTAACTCTCACCTGAGAAACCCAACGCTTTCCCTACTCTTTCACAGACTGGATTGGGAATAGTACATTTTACTCCTCTAAAATCCAACAGAATCCCTACTGTTGAGCTGTTTGGAGTAGGAATAGAAAATATGATCCCGCAGAAATGCAACGCTTTCCCTTCTGTTGAAAAGACTAGTGTGGAAATAATAAATTCTACTCCTCAAAGTTTCCCTACTCTTATGCTATTTGGAGTGAGAATAGTACATTTCACTTATTCAATATCCAACACTTTCCCTACTGTTGCACAGACTGGGGTCGGGAATAGTAAAATGTACCCCTCTGGAAATGGGGTTATTGGCTCGCAGGGATAAAAACTCTACTTAAGCAACAATCACAATCCCGGCACAAAAGCATTCAGTCTTAACTTAGAGGCAATACATCACACAAACAGTAATAAACACAACACAAGAAAAGTCCCAAACCAATTTAGAAAAAATAATGTACAATTCAATAAACAAAATGATAACACAATGACATAAATCTAATCAGTGGAATCGGAGATATGCAATTTCAACGTTTTTAGATCAGTACAATGCCTAAAAGCACAACAACTCATGGTCATCTGGAAGTGGTAGACCAGGGGAAAGTCACAAGTCCAGGCCAACCACAATAAAGCGTGAGGCCCATAAAGGTATCAGGTTAATCCAGCTGAAAATGTACGTTTGCAAAGTATTACATGAAGGCATCAGGGCAGTCCTTCCAGCAAAGCAGTCCTTCAGAGTCTTCCACAGGTCCAGAAGTAATCTAATGAGTAGCTCAGGAAGTCCAATATTTATATGTGCCATATATGCCAGTCTTTGAATTGGTGGGACTCCCTATATTACCCCCACATCAGGTTCTGAAAAGTGTTTCCCTTTCCTTGACAAAGCTCCATGCAGTCTTGTGTTTCAAAGAACTGGTGGCACTTAATTTACAGACCCTGGGTATATGTAGTACTATTGACTAAGGACTTACAGGTGAATTAAATGTGCCAGTTAGGCATAGACCAATTGTACCTTGTTTTAGGGAGAGAGCACAACCCCATTAGCACAGGTTAGTAAGGGTAAAGTGTTTTAACCCTACAGCCAACAAAAACGAATTCAGCAAAATAGGAGGGGGTCAAGGCAAAAAGTATGAAGACTATCACCAAGGGTGTCAGGTCTAACACCATCCCATTCCTCTATTACCCCTCCTCCGAGTCAAAACCAAAAATTGCCCATCACTGTTTGAAACCAGTGTGTGAATGTAAACTGTTTATATAAACTTGAAGAGCTTAAAATGTTGAAGTACACCACACTAGGGGGCATATTTACAAGCCCCTAGCGCCACCACAACGTCACTTTTCTCGACTTTGTGGTGGAGATAGGAGCTTCCCCTTATTTACAAGGCAACGTTAAGCCACTTAACGTGGCTTAACGCCTTCTTGTGAATAAGGTACCCTTTCACGCTATGCTGAGTGTGAAAGGGGAGGGGAATGGGTGTTGTGGTGAGCGTTCTGCTGCAACACCCATTGATTTTGACGCTGCCCCATAATTACAAGGTTGGAGTAAATAGGGTCAACGCCAAAATTAAGATCTGGGAAAACCTGGTCTAACCTGGCTCAACAAGGAGAAATGTTTAATTTCTCCTCGTTTTTGATGTGTTGTGCATCACGCATGGAAGCAGCAAAACACCATTGATTGTTTATATGCAGGAAGGTGTCAAATCCTGCACATAAACAATCATTAAAAAAATTTACGTTTTGCAACTTCTGTGTGTGCTGCATTAAGCAGAACACATAGAAGTTACAAAACACCATTTAAAGATTGTTTATGTGCAAGAAAGGACACCTTCCTGCACATAAACAATCTTCCCCTGCAACACAGACACCTTTGCAATATTGAGCCGCCTGCGATCTACTGAACAGACCGCCACCGATTCTTCCTACCACACTCTGACTGATTAACTTGTCTAAATCCACGGTCTCCATGCCGGGATTGTGGCAGCAAAACAGCGGATTCTGCCGCTTCTGACCCTTTTCTCGCCATCCCCAGCCACGACGAGGCTCCGTTCCTGTGCCTTCCACTTCCCAATTTCACCGGGCGGGGAGCGGATCACTTGACCCTCCTCACTTTTGTTTTCTCCGAGGATCCACATTCCCACTCCAGAACTACGCTCCGTTTTTCTATTTATTATTACCTGTGGACCTCTCCTGACGCCACACATCCCGCTGACCTCTGCCAAACAGTGGCGCCCTCCCGGCCATAATGGGGCTCCGTTATTGTGCCTCCTTCACATCACATTCATCAATCGGCAACCGGTCCTGATGAAGATCCTAAATTAATAGGATCGAAACGCCATCGATCAACAATACAGCGCGACTAACGGCGCATTACTTTCTCTGGTTCCCAAACTTATTGTAAATACCTATTCACCAAGGAGGAACCAGCAACTTTGTACATACTGTAATTTTCAATGTTGTTTTTTTATGCATCCCTCGCTGTTCTTTCACCTATATGTCACCTGCGCCCTCACCGTTTCACTCACTATCACGTAGCGCACAAGCCCCTTTGGGTTGCCAAATGTATTTTATGCCTCTAGTGCCAACATCATAATACTGTTTTTTGACTGTTTAAACCTAAATATGTCTTCAAATATGTGATGCTATATGCACTTCTAAAATCAAAAATGTGAGTCTCTCTGTTTTCTTTGCCCAGATCTTTTGTAATGTTGTACATACAAATGTTTCTGTTACTATAGTGATACCTCTTGAGATATTGTTGCCTCTTACACATGTACACCCAGATCTCAATCTGGTCTACGGGTTATACTCCTGTTGTCTTTTTACTTCCTGTGTTGGCGCTAGGCAGCTAAATCTAGCACCAGAACAGGAGGAAACGCAGGGCTGCACAATCTTGCTGTAAATATGATGCAGCCCTGTGTTTCAGAAATGGCGGAGCCCTGCATTAAGCCAAGAAGGCTAACACCGTGCTCCGCCACTTATATTGCAAATATGCCCCAAGATAGCGAATCCCATCCACCATCAACTACAACCCGAAAAGGTTCAAGGTACGAAAGTAATGTGTTTCCTAATACTATGCAGTGAATAGATTTTTGGTGCATTGACGTACGTCGTTCCCTTTTCAGTGCCAACGTAGCTATATCGGACTGTTTAAGGGACAGATGTCAAACATAGGTCCAGGTAGGCCAGATCCATTCCAGCTGTTGAGAATGCCCATAATAAGTACACACATGCAAGAAATCTAAGTGGAGATCATTTACGTAGTGATTAGACTAAACATCAGGCCTGGATCCGGCAGTTGAGGGACCTAAATTGAATATGCCTGTTCTTGAGCCAATATGGTACCCCATTACCGGTGGCCCCGTGAGCGGCTGCCTGGTATTGCCGTATCGTAGCATTGACAAGGCTTCGAGACCGAGCACTTTACTCGTTCCAAGTTGCTTCCTATATGTTTGCTTAACGCCATTGGCTATCTAACGATGGCCTTATGGGAACCTAAGACAGATTTTTCCTCAAAAACTCAACGCAAACATCTGGGTGAATAAAAGCGCACTTGGGAACACTGGATTGTATACATACCACCCCATATTAGCACGTTCATATCCTTCTTATGCGTTTCCAGTGTGAGTCACATCTTAAATCCTGCCTTTGGGCCTCGTCTTTATTTCATTCCAATTCCTTGGGATTACAGGCACATTGAAACAAGAAATATGGAAACACCCCCTGCTGAAACGAGTCCCTGGAAATCGTTTCTGAACAGCACTGAGTTTTTGCTTATTTATTTATCTGAACCGAAATAGAATGAATGTTTATCCGGCTGTCTAAGATGTAATCCCCTTCTGTGGTAATTAAAAAAATCAGTATTACAAGGAAAACGGTGTGCAGTGAAATGTAATCAATTCTGTAGGAGCTTAGCCATCTGTTAAAGGTTAAGGCTGAGCACGGCTTGTGATGGCGGGATATCCGTGCAGGGGATTAGGATTTCGATGTTCGCTGGACCCTTTAATCTACTGCGATGATGAAGCAAACATCTGTGGGAAAATATCACTGGCATCGCAGGCGGCTCCTCTGGGGCCAGTGATTTATCTTACTTAACGGCATAAACTTCGAGAGCATTGCAAAACGATTTACATTCACCAGTCCCGGGCCAACACAGCGCTGCCTGCCAGCGCCAGTGATAAACCGAGGGATAAGGGCTGGCTCACTTCCGCGTTGACCCATGACCCGGAAACCGTTCACTCTTGAGACTCACCTCACTCAAAAACATGAATGACGTGGCGTTGTTCTATGCGCTCCCAAAATAACTATCCCTTAGATGCCTACCTTTCTCTCGTAGATTAATGTGCCTTTAAATCTGTCCATTCATTCAGAAAAGCCGTTTGATTCTCATCTGTTTTGAGGGTTCACTCATTTGTCAAATAATCCGTTCGCCCATCCATTTTACACAATTCTGTCGATCATTATATCAATCACCCAAATGCATGCCAATCTTTATTACTCCTTACAACTATCCATCTACTCATATATAGAGCCATTCATCTACTCGTCCATCATCTTTTCATCTTCCTATTCGTTCCTCCATGGGGTGCACACACCAACTGTCCACCAAACAATCCATCCATGAATACATTCATTGTTGGTTCTTTCCATACCCCTCCATTCTTTCACTCATAGTCATTTACTGATACTCCACTCACCAGCCCATTCATTCACTAATCATTCATCCATCCACCCACTACTCACCCATCCATCAATATATACATATACCTGTCACCTGACCATCCATTAACTCATAATCTATACATCTTCAACTTACCTGTACACATGTACATCCATGTATCCATCTGGTCCCTCTGTGTGCATCATCAAACCACCTGTACATCTGTATATCCATTCAGTCATCATGCACCCAATAATCCACCCACCTGTCATCTACCGGGGCAACATCCTCCATCCATCCATTGTATAGTTTACAAAGTAATGCAGGACCAGGGGCCTCGTTTCCTTAAAGATCAATTAAAACCCTACAATCCAGTCAGAACACTCCGCTCCTCTACACTCAATCAACTAATCACTCCACGCAGTAGAACAGCTACTTGGGGCGACCGTCGCTTCCCTGCTGCAGCCTCTAAGATCTGGAATTCCCTACCTTACTACGTCAAATCCAGCTCATCACTCCTACAGTTCAGGAAACAACTAAAAACGTGGTTATTTGACCAGTAACTCACATACTCAGCCCACCGTACCTACTTCTAAGGATAGACATTACTGCAGTCTAGCGCCGAGACACCCACGGGTATTTGGTTGCGCTCTACAAATGCCAGTAAATAAATAAATAAATAAATAAATCCATCCATTCCATAAACGTATCTGTTCATCCCTTACCATCTATCCTTTATCAATTGATCCCCCTGCTCATCACCAGTCCATCCATTCACTCATCATTCACCCATCCGCCCACGACACACTCATTCATACATCTGCCCTTCCACCCACTCATGCGCCCACCCATCCATTCACTTAGAATGTATACATCTTCAACCTTCTTATAAATCTGTACATTCATTCACTCATCATCCACTCATTAATCTACCAGCATCAAGACAATGCAGTCAGTACTCTTATCATCACTGGTCCATCCCTTACCTATGCCTGCATCGACTCATCTGTCAATCCCCTCACTCATCACCAGTCTATCCTTCCACTCACCATTCATCAATTGATCCCACTGCTCATCACCAGTCCATCCATTCATTCATCATTCACCCATCCACCCACCACACACTCATTCATACATTTGCCCATCCACCCACTCATTTGCCCACCCATCCATTCACTTAGAATGTATACATCTTCAACCTACTTATAAATCTGTACATTCATTCACTCATCATCCACTCATTCATCTACCAGCATCAAGACAATGCAGTCAGTACTCTTATCATCACTGGCCCATCCCTTACCTATGCCTGTATCGACTCATCTGTCAATCCCCTCACTCATCACCAGTCTATCCTTCCACTCACCATTCATCAATTGATCCCACTGCTCATCACCAGTCCATCCATTCATTCATCATTCACCCATCCACCCACCACACACTCATTCATACATTTGCCCATCCACCCACTCATTTGCCCACCCATCCATTCACTTAGAATGTATACATCTTCAACCTACTTATAAATCTGTACATTCATTCACTCATCATCCATTTATTAATCTACCAGCATCAAGACAATGCAGTCAGTACTCTTATCATCACTGGTCCACCCCTTACCTATGCCTCCATCGACTCATCTGTCAATCCCCTCACTCATCGCCAGTCTACCCATTCACTCATCATTCATCAATCAGACCACTTGTCATCATCCATCTATCCACTCAGTGATCAATCTATCCATCCACACATTCATTCACTCATCCATCTACTAGTAATCTATACATCATCCTCCATCCGTCAACAGTACGTTTGTTCATCATCACCTATTCATTAACCCTAACACTTGTCATCAATCCATCCAACCAATCAACATCCATATAAACATCTACCGCTCAACCATCGACCATCTTCTTGGCCATCCTTTCTTCCACTCTTCCTTCCGACGTTTGTGTTTACCTTACTTGCTGTTTCTTAAATCACTTCCTGTTCCTTAATCCCACCCTTCCTGCCTTCTTCCTCCCTGTTGTCCACCCCATCTTTACATTCTAAATCCCTTCAATTATTTACTGATCCGTTCTATTGCGTGTTCTCTCTTTTTCACTTCTGTCTTTTCTTCCTTCTCAAATGTTTTCGATTCTTCTTCTCATCTAATGTCCTTTCTCTTTCCTTCTCACAGTTTCTTCCTCTCATCACCTATCTATTCCTCCCTTCTTCATGCCCTCACTTTGACCTCTCCTTTCATCTTCCCATAGTCTTTTCTTCCACTTGTCAATCCAAAATATATTATATTTCACTTTATTCTCTCCTTCCTGAGCTCTTAGTTCCTCTTCCTGAGTTCCTCACTTTTGTCCTCTCTTTCGCTTACTTTCTTCATGTTCTACCCTTACCTACTATCTTCTTTGTTCATTCACTTTCTCAACCCATTCTCTGAATTCCTTAATATCTGCCTTCAACAGTATGTACCCCCTTTCCTTTCTTCCTTCTATATCTCTCTCCCTTATTTCCTGGCTCCTTCTGACTGCGCCTCTGTTCCTCTGTTCCTTATGCCTTATATGTATTCCTCTTTCCTACTCCTCACCTTCTTTTCATTCTTCCTCACTCTACTTTTCTCCCTTCTTCCGTTCTCCCGTCCTTCCTTTTCCTCCACACCTTTCTTATAATCTTCTGTCTGCCCCTAAATTCTTCTTTTCTCCACATCCTGCTTTCCTCTTCTTTCTAATCTTTGTATTTTCTATGCTTTTCCTTCCATTTATCAATCCTTCTTTTCTTCTCTCTTCCAGCCTTTTTTTTCCCCATTCCTCTCTCATTTGGTTGCCCTACTTCCCTCCTCCCTCTATTCCCTTTCCTTCCTTTCGTCTTACCTCTGTTCACTCTTTCATTGCTTTCTGTCTGCTTTCCTTCCTTTCCTTACATTCTCTTTTCATTCATTCCTCCATTCTCCCTTAGTCTCTCTTTACTCTCGTCCTTCCCCTATTTCCTTAACTTCACCCTATTTCAAAATGTCCCCTTACTTCCTCCCTAATTTCTAATCTTCCTTCCTTTCTTTCTAGCCTACTTTTATTCCCTTCCTCGTGCCCTTTCCACATTAATTCCTTCACCCCCCCTTATTCTCTTGCTCCTTCATTTCTGTTTACTTCATTCTAGCCCCATTTTACCTTTGCTCCATCATTTATTTATTCTATTCTGCCTTTCCCCCTATTTTCTGCCCTTCCTTTCTTCTTTCCTATCTGGTCCTCCCTCTCTTCTTTAAGATCGATCTTCCTCCCTTTCCTTCCTTCCTCCCTTCTTGCGTTCCTTCATTCCCTTTCACGTGCACTCTTTTTAACCATCCATTTAGCTCTTCCCTTATTCTGTTTCTATCCTTCCTCTTTTCTTCATTTCCTCGTTTTACCTTCCTTCGTTTCTGTCATTCTTCCCTTCCCTTCACCTCCCCTCTGGTTTCCTTACTTCCAACTTTACCCCAAGTTATACCCTACCTGCCTTCCTTCCTTCCTGTTACCTTACCTCCGATATTCTTCCTTGTTTTACTTCAGTTCCTCCCTATCGTCCTTCATACGTTCATTCTTTCCTTCCGACTTCTTGTCTTCCATCCTTCTCCCCCCCCAACATCTCACTTTCGCCCCTAATTTCTACCCTTTGCATCGTCCATCTCTCCTTCTTTCCTCACCTACCCTCGCCTCTCTTACCTGGAAGTTCCGTTCACGTGCCTTGCCCCCCTCCCGCCCCCAGTGTGTTTTGCCCCTCCTGTCGCAGCCTTCTATTTCCCCCAATTAAGATTCCGTCGGTGCTTGTGTGCCAGTCCCTCTCCTTGGATTGTCACCCGCGCTCATTTTCATTCTCCCCGCTCTCCCCTCCGAGCAATTAGTTCCCATGTCTCCCCTATCTGCCCATCTCCTCCCTCTCACGCTGATTGCACACACTCTCCCCTCCAGCCCTCTATCTCCGCTCCTGTCCCTGCCCGCGGTTGGGAAAGGGTTAACCAATTCCAGCTTTAATTGCCGCGCGCTCGCTCCCCTCTCTATCTCTGTCCACCAATGCAGTGCTGAAATGTGCCCTCGCACCCCCTCCCCGCGCCGTGTCTGCAAGAGTTGGAAATCAAAGTATTAAAAGCTGCCCAAGTGGTGAGACATTTACTGGCAGCTCCTGGGAGAGAGACTGCCCTCGACGGAAGCTCTGCTGCCCCCAGCTGCCCCCGCCTCTCCCCCTTTCTTGTCTTCCTTGCTTCCTTCTATCCTCCTTCGCTTATCTCCTTCATCCACGAGCATCATTCCTTGTATCTTTCAGAGTTTCTTCTAGCTCCTTTCTCCTGTTTTTTCTGCTCTCGCGCTCCCTTCTTCCTGCGATCCTTCTTTTCCTCATCTTTCCACATCTGCTTAGTGTTTCTTTCTGGACGCCCCGCCCCTACCTCATTCGTTCACTTCTACTTTCCCCTTGTTTTTATTTCTCTCCATTCTTCTTTGCCTCTCCTTGCCCTCGTCTTTTCGACTTTCCTTGTTCATTTTCTCCTTTCTCTTCCTTCTTCACCCTCTCTGTTTGTCATACTTTTCCCTTCTCTTTCTGGTTCCTATTATCCATCACATCTACCCCTCACCCCCTCCCATTACAATGCCTTAGCGGAGATTTTGGGAAGTGTTGTTCTCCCGTCTGCCAGGGGGAGAGGCGCGCCCGATCCTCAGGTTGCTGCCCGCTCTCCTCTGAAGCTCCGCACTTCCCAGAGGCTGCCATGTCCTCCCTGCTGAGGAGGTGGGCTGGTGCCAGGCGGCTCCTGCTGGTCCTCCTCACCTGCTGCTGCTGGTGCCCGGCGGGGGCACAGATCCGCTACTCGGTGCCCGAGGAGCTGGAGCACGGCGCCTTCGTGGGGAACATCGCCGAGGACCTGGGGCTGGACGTGTCTCAGCTGGGCTCCCGGCGCTTCCGGATCGTGCCCGGGGCGGGCAGCCGGCAGCACCTGGAGGTCAACCTGGAGAACGGCATCCTCTTCATCAACGAGAAGATCGACCGCGAGGAAGTTTGCGAGCTGGGCGGCGGGCCCTGCGCCCTGCACCTGCAGGTGGTCCTGGAGAACCCGCTGGAGCTGTACCGTGTGGAGGTGGAGGTGCTGGACATCAACGACAACGCGCCCAGCTTCCCCTGGCACGACTATGTGCTGGAGGTCACCGAGCTGGCCGCCCCGGGGGCGCGCTTCCCGCTCGAGAGCGCCCAGGACCCGGACGTGGGCAACAACTCGCTGCGGACCTACCGGCTGAGCCCCAACTCCTTCTTCTCGCTGGAGGTGCAGACGCGCACCGACGGCAGCAAGTTCGCGGAGCTGGTGCTGGAGCGTGCCCTGGACCGCGAGCGCCAGCGGACGCACCGTGTGCTCCTCACCGCCGTGGACGGGGGGCTGCCCGAGCGCTCCGGGACGGCGCTCATCACCGTCAGCGTCCTGGATGCCAACGACAACGTGCCCACCTTCGACCGGCCCTCCTACCGGGTCAGCCTGAGGGAGAACGCCCCCCGGGGCACCATGGTCATCAAGCTGAACGCCACCGACCTGGACGAGGGCCCCAACGGCGAGGTGGAGTACTCCTTCAGCGGGCACGCCCCCCAGAGGGTGCGGGACCTCTTCCTGGTGGAGCCCCGGAGTGGGCAGGTGAGGGTGAAGGGGGTGCTGGACTACGAGAAGGCGAGCCTCTATGAGCTGTACGTGCAGGCCAAGGACCGCGGGCCCTCCGCCGTGGCCGTGCACTGCAGGGTGCTGGTGGACCTGCTGGACGTCAACGACAACGCGCCCGAGGTGCTGCTCACCTCCGTGTCCACCCCGGTGATGGAGGACGCCCCTCCGGGCACGGTGATCGCGGTCATCAGCGTGCTGGACAGGGACTCCGGGGACAACGGGAGGGTGGACTGCCAGATCCCCGGGGGCATCCCCTTCCGGCTGCACCCCTCCTACCAGAACTACTACACCCTGGTGACCGACGGGCCCCTGGACCGGGAGACGGTGCCCGAGTACAACGTCTCCATCAGCGCCCGGGACTTCGGCTCGCCGCCCCTCATGACCAGGAAGACCCTCACCGTGCAGGTGACGGACGTCAACGACAACGCGCCCACCTTCGTGCAGCCCACCTACACCGTGTATGTGCCTGAGAACAACCCCCCGGGGGCGTCCATCTGCTCGGTCAGCGCCCTAGACCCGGACGGCCAGCAGAACGCCTACCTGTCCTACTCCATCGTGGAGGGGCAGATCCAGGGCATGCCCGTCTCCACCTACGTCTCCATCAACTCGGACAGCGGCAACATCTACGCCCTGCGCTCCTTCGACTTCGAGCGGATCCGCAACTTCCAGATTCGGGTCCAGGCGCAAGATGCTGGCTTCCCGCCACTGAGCAGCAACGTGACGGTCAACGTCTACATCCTGGACCAGAACGACAACCCGCCTGTGATCATCTCCCCGCTGCCCAGCAACGGGAGTGTGGCCACGGACATCCTGTCCAGGTCGGCGGACCCGGGGTACTTGGTGGGACGGGTCTCTGCGCTGGACGCGGACTCGGGCCAGAACTCGCGGCTTTCCTACCAGATCGTGCAGGCCACGGAGCCCGGGCTCTTCAGTGTGGCTCTCTACACGGGCGAGCTGAGGACCATCCGGGCCCTGACGGAGCGGGACGCCACCCGGCAGCACCTGGTTGTCCTGGTGCGGGATGGCGGGCAGCCCCCTCTGTCCGCCACCGTCTCCATCCTCCTGTCAGTGGTGGACAGCCTGCCCGAGACGCTGTCCGAGTTTGGAGACCTCACCCTCAACTCAGACCCAACCCCGTCCAACCTGACTCTCTACCTCATCATCTCCCTGGGCTGCGTCTCCTTCACCTTCTTGGTGGCCATCATTGTCCTGGCAGCCATCAAGTGCCACAAGGACGGACATTTCCCCCCGACCTACTGCTGCCCACAGCCCCTGGCCTCCTGCTGCGACTGCGAGAGGACCAGCCCCTCCCAGGAGGACTTCGACCGCTCCAACATCAACCTGCAGATCTCAGCCGGGAACAAGGTGCAGACCGGCTGCAGCGAAAACGGGCCCGGGGGCCCCCAGAACTACTGCTACAAAGTCTGCCTGACCCCCGAGTCCGCCAAAAGTGACTTCATGTTCCTGAAGCCCTACAGCCCGCTCACCCCGCAGAACAACGAGGAGAAGCCCGAGAAGGCCCAGAAGCACCAGGTCGTCAACAATGCCAACATCAACGCCGCCAACGAGGTAACCATCCCTGGCACCTACCTACACAGGCCTCTGCGCACTAAGATGTTTTAAAACACTGAATGTTTTCAAATTAACACCTGTTGGATAGTTGTTTGACCCCTGGCAATCCCTCCTCTCCCTCAACTCCTAATCTTTACATGCTTGCAACCTGTTGCTGCTTGTCTGCCAATTCCAGGGGCAACTAATACTTCACTTTAATGGTACTCATTTCATCATTTTCACAAGAATGAAAGGTTAAGCAGGTGATTCGAACCTACAAAATAGGTTCGAAGAAAATCTATGCAGTAGGCCCATTGAACCACTGACCTCGATTCCTTTTGATGGGATTTGTGCAGCTGAGAGTACACCTAAAGGCTTCTTGGCACTATAGAATCAGTGGACAGGGTAAAACATGTGTGTGAGTCTCTTTGCCTGCCTGGGAAACACCACCCCTACCCCACCCCTCTCATTCCACTTTTTTTATACAAACTCTAGTGATTGTTGCCACAGACTTGGGAAATGCCTGGAGTTGTAATTTTCCTACAAATGAAGGATGGAGGGCTGAGTGAGAGAATGAACCTGCGACCAAAAGAAGTGGTAGACACGTTGCCTCGAATGATGATTACAGTGACACTTCATTTTTGTATAAATAATGATTCTAGTGTGGTTAATTATATATAGCACTCTTTATACAAGTGTATGCCTTTACAGCGCTGTGAAAAGAAATGTGCTAATACAGATGTGCTCATTTCATGGAAGCCAGGAGGATGAAAGTCTGGGATCAGTGGCGTAGCTAGAGCTTTGAGTTTCCGCCCAGTGACAGCCAGGGCAGGTAAGAGCATGGGGGGAGGAGCCAACAGCAAACGAGGAGGGCCTATAAAATAAAAAAACACTTACCTTGTGCTTGCCAAAACTGCTCACCTCACAAAGTGCTGGCGACCCAAAAAAGTGCGGCCTGGGGCGGACCCCGCCCCTCGCCCTAGCTACGCCCCTGGCTGGGAAGGGATTCAATGATGTTGCTATGTGAAATGGGAATGGATGTGTTTACCCAGGGAATGGTCCGGAATATCCATGATGGGATATCAAGTTGCCACAATATCGTGACCAAAATACTGAAATCCATACTTTCAGGATGGTACAGAAGTGCACATTGGTAACTATAGATTTGCTATCCTCAACTCCACACACACTTACTGCATGCATTGTCGAGGTACACAGAAGTGGAGTTAGATATAGAAAATGTATACATACTCAGCTGTCGATGTTTTGATCCTAAATGGGGAGGTACTTTAGGGTACTAAGTACCCTCACTTCTTACATTTGCAAGGAAGAGTACCTACACTTCTTACATTTGCAAGGGAGAGTGCCTTCACTTCTTACATTTGCAAGGGAGAGTGCCTTCACTTCTTACATTTGCAAGGGAGAGAACCTACACTTCTTACATTTGGAAGGGAGAGTGCCTACACTTATTAGATTTGGATGGGAGAGTACCAACACTTAGAGTTGGAAGGGAGAGTGCCTACACTTATTAGATTTGGATGGGAGAGTGCCAACACTTCTTAGATTTGGAAGGGAGAGTGCCTACACTTATTAGATTTGGATGGGAGAGTACCAACACTTCTTAGATTTGGATGGGAGACTACTGACACTTCTAACATTTGCAAGGGAGAGTGCCTACACTTCTTACATTTGCAAGGGAGAGTGCCCACACTTCTTAGATTTGGATGGGAGAGTACTGACACTTCTTACATTTGCAAGGGAGAGTACCTACACTTCTTACATTTGCAAGGGAGAGTGCCTACACTTCTTAGATTTGGATGGGAGAGTACTGACACTTCTTAGATTTGGATGGGAGAGTACTGACACTTCTTAGATTTGGATGGGAGAGTACTGACACTTCTTAGATTTGGATGGGAGAGTACTGACACGTCTTAGATTTGGATGGGAGAGTACTGACACTTCTTAGATTTGGAAGGGAGAGTACTGACACTTCTTACATTTGCAAAGGAGAGTGACTAAACTTCTTACGTTTGCAAGGGAGAGTAGTGACATGTCTTACTTGCCCACACTTCTGAGCATTGGTATATTGCATTACTGGAGAGTACCAGCACTTCTCAGTAGCAAACAGGTGCCTTGGGAGAAGGAGTACCTGCACTTCTATATTTCAGTGGAAACACTGCTCACGGTGTTGTGGCCACTCCAGATTTCATGATGGTTCTACCCCACCGAAGGAGCTATCTTATTAGATACAAAGTTGCCTGTGGTGAGAAGTCTCCATTTCTACTGGTCCTCTCTTCCTCTCATAGGAATATTTCTTTTAATATCGTTATTGGTGTTTCCTATCTTTGTAAATATTGGCGCTATATGAGTACAGTGTACTCGTTGGATATACTTAACCTAGATGAAAGGCTGAGCCATTGATTCGAGAATAAAGGATGAGCGATCACTGGCATAGATGCCCGAACCCACAGAGCTATATACCCAGTCTAAAGGTACTTGGAATAGGGTCTGGAGCAGTCTGGGAAACTCTGACATCCGTAAAATCCTCCTGTGTTGGTGAAAAGGGGGCATGCTAAACTGCATTACCGAAATTCCTGGGCTCAGGAAATCACACACAACTTTAACAAAATGCGATCTGCGGCGCACTTACGTTGGACGGAGGGAACCCTCAAGCGCGCCATTTACTGGTTGAGCTATTTTTCTATAAGCCCCCCGCTATTTTTAATTACGAGAGAGCCCAGGGAAGGCAGTGGCTGGCTTTAATTTTGCTGGTCCGGTAACACCGGCTTTTATTCCGTCTACTGAAACCCATTACCGCGCCTGCTTTGAAAAAAGCACAGGCAAAGGACAGCACTGAGCTCCCGTTGCAATCTATTCTCCCCCCTCCCCGCCCCCCCCCCCCCCCCGAAAAAATTGTGCCATTGCTGGTAAAGGGCCCGAAGCGCGTGGCTTGCAGAGCAAGATGCGCCCAAGCCTGACAACTTCCAAGTTGCTGTGATTTATGGCGAGGGAAACCTTTATACCTTTCATAACACCCACCCTCTGGGAGGGCGCTTCACTCGAAGGTGGGAGGAATTTCGGTCCCTTATTGGGCGCGTTTAAGTAGGCTGCTGTTGTCTCTCAAGCATTGTTTGTCTGCGACCAGATAATTGCAACTGCGCACGCTGATAGTATCAAAGCGTGAAGAAAAGAAATGAAATAAAATAAAGTGATGCCGGCTCTGCCAGGCAGAGCATCGTTTCTAAGAAACACCAATTACATCCTTGACCCTCTCGCTGTTATTGGTTCTTTTTAATTCCGGGGAATGGGGTTCTTTTGTGTTGATTACAGCGGTGAGAGGGAAGGCAGACGGTTTTCTTGCGGTTGTCACAGAAACGTCTCATTGCCTTGTATGAGATCGCCTGCTATTATCTCATTTCCCAAAGCCACCACGGCTCTGCCCGACAGCTATTACAATAATACTGAAATATTGTCAACGGAGGGGAAAAACACTCGAGGGTGGCACGTTCGCAGCTCCCACCGCTAGGTGGCGCCAGAGGCTTAACTTGTAAAGCGGAGATGATCTCATCTCTGTATGTCCAAATCTATACACACCGGTCGAACACCAAAACATTAGTCAGAAGGTTGACTGAACAGGTGCAAGAGAACAGTTTTGCTATTAAGATAACTTGGGTGTCTACTGCATTTTCCGAACTCAGATAATACTCGCTTTCCAGCTCAATAAGGCATTATACTTTGTCTCATCCACAAAACCGTTCGCCTATTGTTACCATGCAGAAGGTTAAATTACTCATTACACGAAATTTGAAGGAAGGTTCCTTCGTGTGCGAGGCACGTCTCTGTGAAACACTTTGCCGCTGCCTGTTTGCCTGCAAAGTGACTTTCTCAAATTCAGCACGTCATAAACACCCACCTGTTCATGAGCAGGCAGACAAGCACTACCTCACGAGGGCAGTCACCTCTTATTGAGGAAGCGGACAAGCACGTCTTCTTAAGCAGGGAGGCAGGCATAGCTCCCTCCCTTCAGCTAGCCTCCATTTCTCGTGCTTTGACCCAAGACTAGCCAGCCAGCTGCCTAGAACAGACTTTTCCCCACCTTGCAAGCCACCCTAGTAGGCTTAGCTGCCTCTTCTATGAGGCCTTTGCCCCACTGGAATCATACGTGGATAAATTGGATTAGCCCTTACTTTAGGTTATGGTATACCACTTTCATCTGATTGTGTGGTAATCTGTCCAGAGCTGTGACGTGGTCACCCAAACGCGATTTGCAGCCCTCCTCAGCACCCCAAAATAAAGCAATACACTCAACAGTAACCCCAGTCTCGTGGTGAGGGTTTCATCCCAGACCATTTAAAAGCGAGCAGTCTGCGGTGCAAGGATTCAGAGCAGACCAAGGTGAAGCACAGAGCCAACAGAGCTGGCACTGACACCCGAGGACTGTTGGCAGCGCGTGCCGTGGGTGGCAGCTTCACTTCAAAGATTCTACAGCAAGAAACAGGGCAGCCACCCGATGGCGTGCAGAAATAGACATCAGATGACTAGACGGCCGCGCCACAGGAACACTGAGTGAAGCAACTCTGTTATCTCACACGTTTCCTATTAATGTATGTGTGAAGCCGAACTTCTCTCTCGTTCAAGGTGATGGCTGGATGCACCAGAGAAAAGGAGAGCGGGGGCTTAAGAGGGGCCACTCCGCATTCCCTTTGCTTCATGGGAGACTTCTAGCGTTTGCTGAACTGTCATGCTTTCTTTTTTAGTCTTGGCAACTAAGAACTGAGAAAGGCGTGCCCTAGTGTTTTAAACTCTATTTGATTGTCAATTAATTTTCTCTCTCTAAACGTCTGTGCTGTGCAATGCTGTATGTAAAATATTTGTGCGACTGCAATAGTGGTTTCCTAAATATTATAAAAACTGAATTCCCCGGTGAGGTGCACGGAGGAACATGATTTAATTTTTTAAATCATGGGTATTGGTATTAACAGTCTATATAGAGCAGACTACAAACCGGTGTCCTTCATTTGGCGTCCATAAGAGGCGCTGTCTCCCAGTTTAATGACCCCCAGTGTATCGACCCTGTGAGGACTGAGAGGATAAGCCATTGCTACAAAGAATTAAACTCGTAGCTGGTAGGTTTAAACTGTCCCATGAGAAAGTACATTAGTCAACGAAGGAAGCAATTAAAACATTTAGTGAATGAGGGGCGTCTGCCCAAAAGCAGCACCTGTACTGTCCCCCCAAACTCGAAGGCCACCCCTCCCCCAGTTCAGCGGTGGGCGGAGCAGCAGGTTTCTGCCTCCGAGTCTCAGCTGACTCACTGGTCAACAGCCAATTCGCGACCGGGCCAACAGTCTACATTCCATCCGGGTTGGCTGGGTTGTTATGACACTCATTTCCCCTGTTTAGGAGCCAGGCATAAGCTCGTGGCCCTGAACAGAAAAAAAGGAAATGACTGACATGCTCTGTGAGAAAACTCCAGCATGCCAGGCCACTGATGTTTTGTTTTTCAATACAACCCTGCTTAGGAAGTTTGTTAATAAAAACAAAAACTTTGCCAAGTGGGTGCATCAAAATTGCATCCTTTTGGCAAAGCTTCAGGGCCTTCAACGGGGCGCTGTTGCAGCCCAGCTGGTAGTACAGAGACTGTTGTCTGCCTGGTGGGGGGTCTCTAATATGGGGTGCTGCCTTCCACCAGGGAAACAGAGGCTATGGTCGCTACTCATCTTGCAGACCAGTGGGCCCCAAACGACATGACACACACAAGGGAGAGATGAATGCGAAGGTGCGATGGGTATGATGAGTTCGCCCACATCAATTCAAACCTATGATTGCAATGCTACAACTGGGCCTCTGCAACAGGGACGCTAATTCATCAAGTTACACTCATAGCTGTAGAAATGGGAATGTAGCAGGATGTTTTCGTGTCAATCTCAGTACTAGGCACCATTGATTCTGCTTGGATTTAAGCCTTCTGTCTATATTTTGCAAAAAGACCTCTGAGCCCTGTGCCTTACCCTCCCGCGCTGTGTTCCTCGCTGCCTAGAGGGAGGGGTGTATAAGCAGTGCTATCTATTTTACTATTATACCACAAATTTCTGCAACAGGTGCTTGAACTCAGTCAGCAGACCTATGGGTTGTGACAAGTATAGAAAGTGTGTATCCCTCACTGGTAGTAGCAACGTATTTGAAATCGCAAATTAAAACCATCTTCGAAGAAAGTGGATCTCTATGACAGGTGCAGATGACAGCAGCCACAACATTGTTAGAAATTGATGTGCAAAACTTGGACAATTCAAACATTCCAGTAGCTGCAGGGAAAAGAGCAGTGAACAGAATGGCTAAGAAAATATCACATGAAAGAGATCTGGAAAGCTTACACCATCAATCCAATTTCACATCACTGGCCACCTCCTACATAGTGGCCTTATTTCGAGCTAGCACTGACAGTCCCAGCCCGAAAAAATATCACCTACACAAGACTTCTTGATTGCCCATTGTGGACTTTAATCAAGGTTGGGCCCGGCAGGACAATTTAGCCGCATGCCGACTCTGTAATTACCATCAGGAACCCTGTCTCCATCTGCTGTGCTGTTGTCCTAAGTTAGCCAGCGAGAGGCACCGACTAGTTCTTCCTATCTGCAGAGCCCAAGGCCTTGTACAATGCAGAGAAGTCTCAGACTTATGTTTCTCTTCCAATACAGCTCAAATAGCATCTGGGGGAATTTATAGAATCAATTCGAGCCGCACTGTCGCTGAAAATAGAGCCACAAAAAGAACCCAGTTGGCTAGCAAGCAAGAGAGTCTTGGACAAACCTCCCTTTTAACTCTAATGCATTTGCACTTGTACTTTATAACCAGATTGTGATATTAGTTTTAAGGTTTAATGCCCTACCAGTTTGGAGTAACATGCATGGGATTTTAACTCTCTTTCTTTTAATATTGATAGTATATTGTAATGATTTGAAGTAATTGAACAATAAAAGCTTAATCAACTGCCCTCACTGGTAGTGTCAACACTACTTGGATTTGGAGAGTGATCTGCAGGCTGTAGCCAGATCTTTTCAACATGTGCCTTATATCCCTGACTTGTATTTTCTGCAGATCGAGATGACACAGGGTGTGTTACTTCTTCTCATTTATAGTCTGGGATCGCCTTCCCTGGTTTTAAAACCTGGTCCCAATAGAACATTTACACAGGGATATCCTCAACTGGTGCATGAACCAAACAAAATGGCTTCTTATTTCCAATTGCATATGATGGGTGAAAATATAGTGAACTCTCTAGCAATCTGCACACCTTCGCAACATTCCATAAAAGTATCCTGGGGATCCCTGGGCGGCACAGCTGGGCATCTCTGTAGCAACCCCCCAAACCCAACAAACATGTTAAGGGTCTGGGAATGATGTACAGTGTGTTTTCATTGTGTCTGATTCTTGCAGTTTGATGTACATTTCTGAATAGGGGGTTCATTTTAGTTAATTGCTGAGACTTTGTATGTGACTTCCTTTTGGGAGTTCGGACAACCCCTCAATGCTGCCTTGATGCCAACAATAGTGAAAGCTGGAAAACCCTAAATGACATTTTATCTCCAGCCTGATCATGAGAAATGTAAACACATGTGTGTTATTAATGATGTTTTTTATATAGTACCTGCTGCCACAGTCTTGCAGCTCTGTTGTAAATAAATGTTTCTTGACAAATTCATGGCACTCATTTTTTTTAAAGTAAGAAGGATGAATGACTGAGTGACCGGTGCAGGGATGCAGCTGGCGCGTCAGGCCACTGATCTGTTTTCCAACCTTACATTATGTCAATGTACGCAGATGTAAAGCATGTTTATTCAGGGGGAGTGGGGTGGGAGGGAAACAAGGATTGCTTCTACATGTAAAGAAGGTTCAAGGTAATAATAACTAGAATAATCAAAATAAAATCATAATTATAATTATAATAATAACTTGTTTGTAATAGTGCTACAGCCGTTTCTCAATATCGTAAACAACAGATGGTTCTATTGCCTAATAAAATGGTACTCAGTTCAGTTCATGAAGCTTTATTCGGTTCATAGTAGAAATGACCATAAAAGCACAGCAAACAGGCAACAGAATTAAAAATGTGCAAACATGATTGGTACTCATATTTCCACTCTCAGACAGATGGGAGGCTGAGAGTACCTTGTCTTGGGATATTGCTGCACAAATCAGGTAGGCATTAGCTATTGTTCTGTTAAGGCAGAAAAAGTTGTGTTTTTTGCAAAGAACTCCCTTTTATCTCTATTAGTAAATGTAAGTAATAAGTAAACGTAAATATTGTCCGCAGAGATAGTCCATCAGGTCAGAGAATTTTCTGTCCTCTTCAATCCCATAGCCTGTAAACATGAATCAAATAATGGAGTTAGGAGAAGTCCCTTCTTCTCTATAGATGTCTGTAGTGGTACCCACTTAAAAAGGCCTCATGTCCTCTGTCCGATTATACTATTTGCCCATATCCATCTTAACCTTCTTTGTCTCCACAATTCAATTGTGCCGAATGGAGTGAGATTAGCTCCACCGCGTTCTTGTTGATGAATACATTGAAATGATTATTTGGGCATTTTTGCCTCAATATTGATAGTAGTTTGGTCTGTATGGAACCAGCTTCGTCACATTTGATGTGAAGAGGATTGGTGCTTGTCTTAAAGAATACACTCCGATACCGAAACACTTGACTGGAACAGGCCAGGTAGGAAGATGTCTACTTCCTAAAGGGACCCAAATAGTCATGCCAGGTTGAAACATCGACAAACCCTCCCTCTTGGTTGTTACGTGTAATTTAACTGCAAGGAATTCCACACTGACATATGCAAACCCTGTTATAAATTTTATCAATCAATGCATACAACCGTTGGGAATTGTACAGCGTTCTTGTTATGTATAATCACCATTGGAGAACACTATCATCTACACGATGATCACTTATTTAATTACATATTTTACTTGATTGGAGTCAAAATATTACAAAATGCAACCTGTATCAGTCCTGTGTTTTGTTTTCTTTGTACTTAATGTTGGTCTTATGAATAAGTCTGAGTAACTCTGGGTTCTTTCTAAGACACATAAGAAGGTATTGCTTTTGCATGAATCCTACTGGAAAATTGTTATATTGATACATACTACCCTGGTCCATGTGGGCAGATAGGGGTGCCATTGTTACTTAAACACAGCACAAATCAGCTAAACATTAGCAATTGTTCTGTTAAGGCAGAAAAATTGATGAGTTTTTGTGAAATAACTTCATTTTACCTCTATAAGTAAATATAAGAAATACGGAAATGTAAATATTGTCTGCAGAGAAAGTCCATCAGGTCAGATAATGTCAGTCCCGTTCAACCCCATATCCTCAAATAATCGGGTCAGGAGAAGTACCTTCTTGTTAAAAGATTTCCGCAGTAGTACCCCCTTGAAAAAGGCCTTATATCCTCACAGCCAATTGTGCTATTGTCCCATATCCATCTTATCCCTTTCGAGGAAGGTGATGGAGCCTGCAGTTGACAAGAATCAGTAAAGGCACTTAGAGATTCACCAGGTTCTGTGAAGCCTGGTCAGTCTGGCCTTTTACTGGAACACCGAATGTAGTCAACAACATTGGCTGATATCAAAGATCGTCTTTTGGATGTAGGGGTGGTGTTTTTCCAGGGAACACTACTTTTGCTGATGTTGTTGCCTGCCTTCAATATTGTTGATCACATTTTTCTGCAGGAGAAATTTGGAAGGAGTAGCTGGAATCACCAACAAAGCCAAAGTCAGAGTGGCTCATTATTTAATGAGAGAAAAGTAATGACCAACTCAAATTGGTACTTCTGCTCTCTGAGCATCTTGAACTGTCGAGCACCTCTGTGGTAGTGTCTTTCCACAGATTTGTGTTATATGTTTATGAAGCTGCTTGTTGAGTTACCTGGGAAATAGCAAAATTATCAGATATATGTTGATGATGCCCATCCTGTGGTGCATCTGGAAAGGGGGATGGCGAACCATCTCAGACTGACTGCAAGTTGGTCCTTCAAGGCTGGATGCAGAAGACCAATCTGGACTTTATTGGAGCTGAAACTGAGGTCATGTGGAAGTGATACAAAACCAGAACTTCCATTGTATAAATACGTCAAAGGCTTGGGTGGATCGGGATATCTATTAACAAGCAAATCACAGAGATTATTACAGCCTGAAACGTTTAGCCAAGGACACTATATTTTTTTCAAGAGCATTCATTCTTTTTTCTGCGTTTGGCCAGCCCGAATGAGGACCTCTTTTCTAAGATTGCCTTTGGCAATATGTTGGACACCTGATGCCCTCTCTATGCCACCTCTCACCTTTAACAGGTGCGAAACCATGATTCCTGAGGAGTTTTCAAATTGAGACTTTGGTACTGTATTAGACATGGCAAGTCCTCCTGCCACTGCCTGCCTGCATTATTTTGAAAATTGCATTTATGCTGCTTCATATGCTGACGAGGTGGCAAAGTGCGTTCGGCGGACTGCTAGCGTGCTACTTGGTCCACTTTGGATCATGAGCGAGAGATCGCTGGGATAAATATTGACTTTTATTCTCTGTGCCAGTCAGGTGAAAAATATCATTGCTGACACCTCTTTATACCCCTTTACCTACCTTATTGCAGGGAGAGTGACTCTCAAAGTTGTTACTTTCTCATGGGGGAAATTCAGACGTGGGATGCTGTACCTCAGGCAGCTGCTGCCTAAACATATTGTGATCTACCGCTGTCTGAAGCAGTTCCTCCCACCCAGATGGGCAGGAGTGTGGAGCTACATCAATTTCCTCCCATCCAACTGGTCTGTGCTGCTTCACTAAGCTTTCTCCCTTAAAAATAGCACTTAAAATTACCTTTTCATCAGTTATCAGACCTGCCAACAAATCCTCCATATATGAGTAGGAAACCCACTCCAAGTAGGGGATTCAAGCTCACCTGGTGCTCACCATGTGATATTGGTTGTTCACCAGGTGACTATGTAGGAATAGCCAATATGGGGGTGGCACATGTGGGCAAAGTGTGAGTTAGCAGCTCTGTGACACTGTTCATAACCTTGGGTTGAAAGTCTCCGCTCTATCATACACCCCTACAGTTCTTGGACAGTCCATCGGGTCCAAGATCCACATGATCCTGGAGGCCCATTGAGGATGAACAATACCTAAAGCCAGCTTATAACAGTAGTAGTAATGGCTCTGTCTTTAACCTCGACCATGAAAAAAATTCAAATAGAGGCATCAGTGAATGAGAGCAGACAAGACCTCGGGTCTATTTGAATCATCCCCCCCTCCCCCTCCCCCGATACCCTGCCGGAGCCTGACCTTGGGTGGTCTCCCTCTGAGGATGCACCACTAATATCCTAGCCCCTTGATGTCCCCTGTACAGATGGCCCCAGGAGCCTTGCATTCTTTAAAAAGTCCCCTCTTCAAGGTTTGCATTTGAATAGCATGCATGTTTTTGGGGATGCAGAAAACCTGATATTTGCAGTTATTTACAACCCTGACTTCTCAGCTGAGAAAACATTTTCAGTATTTTGTTCTCCAGACAATGCATAAAAATCCCTCTTCCACACAGCGCAATAGTCATATTATCTACTCCATTGTTAGCCATATCCTTCGATGTGTGGAACTGGTCAGTGTCTACCACCTCCTTGAGGTTGGGTTGCAGCAGTGAAAGTTAAAGATAACCAGCCCCCCACTGACTGCTGGAACCCCCATGGGGGCTCTTTCTGCATCTTTTTAACAAGTAGATGAAGTAAATGAAAGGTGTGTGGCAATAACAAACAAAGCTCCAGCAGGGAGCCTCTTTTGTTTTAAAAAGTATGAGATTATGGCACTTGAGGGCTGGCATTCCCAGTCTTAGAGGACATACATACGTTTGCATTTAGAGATGTCATACCTCCCACCCACGTAGCCTGTGTGTTTTTGACAGGCAACATGCGAGTAAAGGCAAGGACAGTATGGTTGATTAGTCACTCGTACTTGTCAAGAGCAAAAGGAAGGCTGCCTTGGATGTCCAGCAGGAAAAATGCAACCTGTTGGGACTAACAATTCCCTCACATGGATGTGCACTCTTGTCCTGAGTGCCCCAACTGTAATGATGATGTCTGGATCCCTGATGCTGAATTGCGTTGCCATTGCTGAACAAGGATCACTGATTGCAACCTTTTTGGACCGAGAGGAGTGCCAAAAGGGCTACCCTCATAGTGGTGAAAGGCTACTGCTTTTACCAGGAGTTAAGCAGCACAAGTATGGTGGATGAAGCATACTGTGTATTGGTGAGTAGGCATGAACAAGTCTTTATATTTGTGCCACTAGAGTGATGCCTGAAGGCTTACTTATTTGAAGTTCTGCTGCTGTGTGCTTAATTCACCCTTGCCCTATATCGGCTGGATATGTAGAGCTGTGCAGTGCATGTGTGTTGTACATGTGCTGGGTATACGTGTGTCTGTGAATGGTACAATGCTGGCATGATGCAGTGCATGTATGCATTTGCTGGATATATATGTGTCTGTGAATGGTACCATACAGAAAAGACTGTGAGCACAGTTAGACATAAGGAAAGGAGGTAGAGAAATCCCGCTAGGCAGATTTGTGTTTTGCTGCTTTCCTGTAAGCTGGGTGGAAAACACTGGAGGAAAGAAGAGCCAGGCTTCTCCCATACACTTCGATGGTCACAAGGAAGGGGTCTGGGCTCATCTTAGGACAGAGATGGGACTGATAATTGAATCATAAAGAGTAGGGTTGAGGCCCTGCTGTAACCTTCTAATACACATATCACTGTGGCTGACATCCAGACGTGAACCTCTAGTCACTCCCATGGCCTGTGCTGTGGTGCTATCAGATTTGGAGTGACTCCTGCTGTGACAGACAGCTTTATGGGGGAAGGACAGGGAAGAGGACAGAGCATTTCAATAGGAAGCAGATCTCCAACAGAAACTTCAAAGATTCAGATTCTAAATCACATCTGGTGTCTGGAAATGGACTATAAGAAGGGGAGCTTGAGGTTCCCAAAATAGTCTACTGTCAAGCAGCCAGGCGGGCTGTGTGTGGAGAAGCTCTGCAAGACTTCTACCTGTGACCAGGACTGGGAGCCAAGGCCTGCCATTCTCCAAACTGGGTGAGGGAACATCACCCAGGGATTCCAAAACCACCTGCCCTGGAGCAATGCCTGCCTACTTGCCAAACCAGTGTGCCCTATGAGGAAGAATAGAGTGTTGAAGAGAGTGAGTACCAGTGGGGGACCCTGACAATTGGATCCTGGCAGGGAGGTGTGAGGAGACGGCTGCCGCACCAATCAGGTCATTATCCATGTGCAGGTTAAAGTCGGCGATCCCGTATTCCAGAGGAGGGTTGGGTGAGGTGAGCACTGAACTTTTCTGCACCAATCGAGTCATTGCCCATTTGAAGGTTTGAAGTCGGCCACCCCATATGCCAGGTGGGGCTTCCATGAAGATTTCTGCTGTATGGATCAGGTTGTAGCCCTTGTGCAGTGAAGTCAGCGACCCCATATGTTAGGTGGGGCAACAATGAAGATTGATTCTGTTTCGATTGGCTCATAGCCCTTGTGCAGAGTGAAGTGGGCAACCCCATATGCCAGGTGGGGCCACCGTGAAGATAGCTGCTCTGCGATTGGGCCGTAGCCGGTGTGCTGATTCAAGTCAGCAACCTAGCATACCAGAAGGGACTGCCATGAAGATTGCTGCTGTGCCGATTGGGCCGTAGCCCATATGTAGAGTGAGAACCGTGACCTCTTATGCTGTGAGGGACCCTAAGAAAATGCAAGGAGCTTGGTCTGGTCGAAACTGCTGTCGTGCGCGGTGGGCCGCTATGGTGACCAATGCGGGCCCAAGGCCTGAGTGTTAACCACCATCAGGTGTGTCTAACTTCCCTCTCCCCCCACCTATGGGGAGGATCCCAGGAAACTTACCAGCAACAGAGGAACATTGAGGACCCCTGGCTGCTTCTTCCGAAGGACAGCGTGTGAGAAACTCGAGGACACCCAACTGCTGCTGCTCCAGTGCAGCATGAGAAGCACTCACCTGAGACACCTACTGCAGCTTCATTGACTTTGAAGGGGGAATGCTCAGAGATTCTGGTCGTACAGTTCTTGCTGCTGTGAGGAAGACTGATTTATGAGCCAGACGCCCCAGGGGAACTTTCCTGCCATATAACGCTCCATAGAGGCAGGCGAGCCAACAAATTAATAGGGAACTAGCTAGACTCTAAGAACCTGTGCACGAGCGAGCCCTGAAAATTGTTGGGATCTAAATCATGCAAAAAGCATCATGTGGAATATAGTCTCTTTAAATTTAAAAAAGATGTTTCTTTAACATGCAGAAACATTTTACCTTAATACATCAGATTATTTTTTTACAGCACACCCTGAACTCAAGTATTGGAAGGTACTTTCTTATATGAAGAAGAAAAGGAAGGCTCTGTAAAATATGGTATTTGTCAAGGATTACACAATGTATTCATAGCAGGAAAGCCACAATTAGTCCCAGGTTTTCTGGTTTCACATTATAAAATTCATCCTCTAGATGTCTACCTTTTTCTATCCTTTTTAATCCCAAAGATTTATGCTTTGTTAATACCTAAAGATTATGCTTTGTTTTTAATTTTCGGTGCATGATGGTAGAGTGTGGGTGGCAGGTTGGCAGAAGCCACCTTAAAGCTCAGCTCATGGTGGGCTTGAGGGTCCAAGAGGACCTCGAGCAGAGGCAGGTTGTCTGGCTCAAGCTTTTAGTGGCTCGCCCATTTCTAGCACTTTGGAGCTGGTACACTTTTACCTTTCATGAGAGTCAGAGTGGGAATACTGAGACTCAGACTGCTAGTGGGTCTTAGGCTGAATGTTGCCTACAGTGAATGTGGAATAACCACTACCACTAGCGATAGGGGAGTGGACTCATGAACGCACCTGTTAAATCAATAGATCCCTGACCTATTGTGAATACCCTATTTTACTTTGTGCTTGTATATAAATACTGCTTTGTTCATAAAAGCAGTTATATGACTGGCCAAAAATGTATTTATGTTGCTGACCGTGTTTTGAGCTGTGACCTTGTGTTCACCTGCCTGTATTTACCAACTCCCCGGTAAGTCATGGACTACTCGATCTGCACTACCACTGAGAGCCAAGTGCTGAAGGGGTACTTGACCCAGTTGCTCAGGACCCATAGTAGATTGTTAAATCAGGAGTAAAAGGCTTCACCCCCCGCCCCCCTCCACCTAGGTTTGGGCCCAGTTACTCCTGCTTGCCCCAGATTCATCCAAATGGGGTTCTGACACCACCGTAGAATGGAGCAGCCTTCTGGACATTAGGTGGGTGCAGCTTGTCTCAATAATAAAGAGAAAACTGACAGAAAGGCTCCGAACACAGCAGTCATTTATCTGCGGGGCAACTAATTAGCAACACTCCTGAATGAGATTAGTTGGGGCCTATTGAAAGTGGCATGGCTCTTAGGCCGAACAGTTATCGCCTGGTCAGAAGTGATACAGAGAAAAAGAGGGAGGGGGTTCAGTTAAATAGTGCAGTAAACAGAACGAGACATAACGGTCAGCAAATTTTGTAAGTACTTGGGCCTTGTGTTCATCAGGCATGGCTTAATTAACCTGAGGATGCAAGAGTACAATTCAAATAAATGGGTTTACTTTTCTGAGAATACCAGGGTGGTCTTCTTGACTAACAGAGGCAGCTTTGCATCTAGTAGGTTGTGTATATTATAAACATAAAAAGGAGGGGGCTGGATGACGTTAGCTCCACAGACTGGAATAAAGGGCCACACCAGGCCACAAACAGGGTGGTGGAATTATAATGCTTGCCTTGGGTTGCCTGATGGCAGGGCCAGCTAGCAGTAAGGGGGTCTCCAGGAAAAGAACATGTAACTTGCAGCCAGGGCATGCTGAATGGCCAGCCGAAAGTAGATAAACAAGGTAGCAAGTTAACCAGTGCTTAATTTGAGCCAGTGATTTCCGGCGCGTGCTGTCTGGTTAATTTAGAGATGACTACAACAACAGTTAATTATTAATTCAATATACATTAAAAATTACTATTCCTGTCGCCCAAGCAATTCTTATAGCTTTAGGGGCAGAAAAAATCTGAATTATCACACTTGTAGGAGTGTGATGGTTAGCAGTTCTGTTGTTACTATCATTGGCAGCATGGCAGGGGCAATGCATAGTGCACGCTGCAGTTGTGTCCTGAAGAAAGCCCTGGCACCAGTGGGGGCTGGCACGGATCTGGGGGGGGGGGGGGGGGGCGAGGGAATAAGGGAGTGTAAAAAAGAAAAATACCCTTACCTCCTCGCCGCGCTGTCCCACGTCGTCTTTCCTTTGTCAGCCGAACAGGAAGCAGCCAGGCTCTCTAAGCCAATCACCATGCTGCAATGCAACGTTCTGCTTGGTTTGAGTGCTGTTATTCGATGCTGAGATGGGGACTGTCTGGGTAGAGAACATGCTAAGCGTGCATGACTGTTTGGCCGGCCCGAGACAACTGGCCAAAGCGTCATGCGCACGTCAGTGTTTCCACCACTCCCACCCTGTCCTGCTCTGTGAGCAGAGCAGCCTCACCCTGCTCGCACGTTGCCACAGCAGGAACAAATAAAATGATAATAACATCACATTCTGATCTGCACACAAGCACGCCGGTGAGGTCTGGGACCTGCTCGACACATCATCCCCGGACGTCGCCTTCCTGACAGAGAACTGGATGAACGACTTCTCCACACCTGACATCGCCATAGCCATCCCAGGCGGCAACAAGATAACCCACAGAGACCGCACCAACGGAGTCGGAGAAGAAATCGCCATCGTCCACAAGAACAGCGTCAGGGTCTCGACCAACACCAACGACACTCTCAGCACAGCTGAACACATGCACTTCCAGATCCACACAGACCACAACACCACCCTCAGAGGTACCCTCATCTACAGACCCCCTCGACCCCGAACCCAATTCAGCGACTTCATCACCGACTTCATCAGCATGCACGCCCTGACCTCCACCAACTACATCCTCCTCGGAGACCTGAACTTTCACCTTGAGAACAACAACAAAAGCAACTCCGCCACCCTGATCGACAACCTCGCCAATCTCGGACTGAGGCAGCTCGTCACAACACCTACCCATTCTGACGGCCACACGCACGGCCCCGTCTTCTCATCAAGCTCCCACGTCTCCTTCAGCCACACTACCGAACTCCTCTGGACCGGCCACCACTGCATCCACTTCACCTTCCAGAAACCCACCACACACCACCGCACCCAAAAGATCCCCCGCCGCTGCTGAAGCAAAATCACGGAAGACCAACTACACGCAAACCTCGTTCTCAGCCCATCCACCGACACCTCCAACATCGATGACGCCGCCTGCAACTTCAGAAGCTGGATCAAAAACTGCGCCAACACCCTCGCCGCACTGAAGAAACCTACCCACACAGACACCAGCAAGAGAGCTAGCTCGTTCACCCCAGAACTCCTAGCCTCCAAGCGAACCTGCTGGAAACTAGAGAAGAAACGGCACAATGAAAAGACACCGGACAGCCTTGCAGCCCACAAAGACCCCACCTGCAAACACATCACCTCATCAGGTCTGCCAAGAGGAACTCCTTCAAAGACCACCACGACAACAACGCACACAACAGCAAGGAGCTCTTCAACATCATAAAGGAACTCTCCAACCTCAGCTCCAACATCAACGACATCCCGCCGTTACAAGCCCTGTGCGACTCCCTCGTCACCTTCCTCCACCGCAAGATCGCGGACATCTACGACAGCTTCAACGCCCAGACAGTCCCAACAGACATCGACACTCCAGACACCCCGCACACCATCGACCACGACCCCCTGCCAGCCTGGGCCAACGTGAACATAGATGACACCATCAAGACCATGAGCACAATCCAGTCCGGCTCCCTGTCAGAACCACTCCAGCACCACATCTTCAACAAAGCCAGCAGCTCCATCGCACCTCCACCTGCGCAACGTCATCAATCTCTCCTTTGAGATTGCGACCTTCCCAGAGAACTGAAAACACACTGAGATAAACACCCTACTCAAAAAAACCAAGGCAGACCCGAGAGACCTCAATAACTTCCGGCCCACCTCTCTGCTTCTGTTCCTAGCCAAGGTCATCGAGAAGATCGTCAACAGACAGCTAACCCAATACCTCGAAGAAAACAGCATCCTGGACCCATTCCAGACAGGGTTCTGCAGCAACCACAGCACCGAGACTGCCCTCATCTCCACCACCGACGACATCAGGACCCTGCTGGACAATGGTGAGACCGCGGCCCTCATCCTCCAGGATCTCTCCGCCGCCTTCGACACCGCCTGCCACCGCACACTACGCACACGCCTCCACGACACAGGGATCAGAGACAAGGCCCTGGAATGGACCACCTCCTTCCTCTCCGGCAAAACCCAGAGTTTCCGCCTCCCCCATTCCGATCCAAAGCCTCCAAGATCATCTGCGGTGTACCCCAGGGATCATTCCTCAGCCCGACACTGTTGAACATCTACATGGCCCCGCTCGCACAAGTCTCCCAACAGCACAACCTCAACATAATCTCCTACGCCGACGACACTCAACTGATCCTCTCCCTCCCTAAGGACCCCCTCACAGCCAAATCCAACCTCCACGAAGGAATGAAGGCTGTCGCCGACTGGATGAAGATCAGCCAACTGAAGCTGAACACGGACAAGATGGAGGTCCTCATCCTCAGCTCCAACCTTTCAGCCTGGGACGACTCCTAGTGCCTTCGGCACTGGGAGAAGCCCCCACACCCACTGACCATGCACGCAACCTGGGAGTCATTCTCGACTCAACACTCTCCATGACCAAGCAAGTCAACGCAGTCTCCTCCTCGTGCTTCAACAACCTCTGCATGCTCCGCAAGATCTACAGGTGGATCCCGACAGATACAAGAAGAACAGTTACCCAGGCTCTCGTCAGTAGCAGACTCGACTATGGACATGCCCTCTACGCGGTGGCCCCGGCCAAGCTCATCAAACGACTGCAACGCATTCAAAACACCTCTGCACGCCTGATCCTCAATGTACCATGCCACAGCCACATCACCCCTCACATGAGATACCTGCACTGGCTCCCTGTCAACAAGAGGATTTCCTTCAAGCTCCTCATCCATGCACACAAGGCACTCCACAAGACCGGTCCAGCCTACCTCAACAGACGACTCTTCTTCTACATCCCCAACTGCCAGCTCCGTTCTACCGACCTTGCCCTCGCCACCGTCCCTCGCATCCGAAGAACAACCACCGGCGGCAGATCCTTCTCCCACCTCGCCACCAAGACCTGGAACACCCTCCCACTGAGCCTATTACAGACCCAAGACCTGCTGACCTTCAGGAAGCTACTCAAGACCTGGCTGTTCGACCAGTAGGGCCCCCCCCCCCCTTTTTCCCCCAGCGCCTTGAGACCCTCATGGGTAAGTAGTGCGCTTTACAAATTCTTGATTGATTGATTGATTGATTGATTATCATTTTGTTTTTCCTTTCCTTTACTGCTGCAACGCAGTGGGGCGACGCTCCTCCGCCTTAGTGGAGGAGCCACCTTTGCCTGGCACATATTCGTTTTTTTTACAAACTAAGCACTACAATTTACAATTTATTAGTCTGCCTTTTTACATTCTAGAAAAAGAATCCCAGGATTTTGCCTCCTGTATGTTTTCGCCTAGCTTCTTCGTGGTCCATGATGCCAGCTGACGTTGTGAGAACAATGTATCCAAACTGACGAGATGGCAACAGATTGTTCTGCCACTTCTCCAGATCTTTCAGTTGCTCATGAAACCGTGGACTGATTACACCCAGGGCCGGCCTTAGGCATGTGCAAGCTGTGCACCTGCACAGGGCCACCAAACCTCAGGGGCCACCACACCAATATATATCCTTAATATAATAATCCTCGGAGGATGGATACATATTTGAGTGGTGGCCCCTGGCAGGGATTTGGCGGCCTCCGGCTCTGTTTCACTTGCAAACACCTTGACCCCCCCTCTTCACTGGCCTCCGCGCTCCGTCCCGCCCAGACCCCCTCTTCCGGAGCCCCCTACCTACGCTCCCTGCCCAGGGCCACCATGAGCCTCGAGCCGCCCCTGATTACACCACACTTGTTTAGTCTGCCAGTGAGATTCACAACAATTTCCCCTGCTCGGTGGTCATCAATGATTTCAAATTCACCAATGTAACCATGTTTCATCATCACAGTTAAGAAACGCACGATCACTTTGGAGCATGGCCTGATCATAACCTGGCGTTTTCCACGTTTATCGGCATTGTTAATGCTTTTCAGAGCATCGGCAAGTACATTCATGCGCATCATCGTGCTGTCCGGTTCGCACCACAAAATAAAGATGGAAAATTAAGCACTAGCAACTTAAGCCTACCCTATGGCAGGTTTGGGACTCCCAACAGTCTGCAGTAGTTAATACTGTGCGCCATTAATATTGCAAGCGAATAAAGCTTGCCAATGCCTGCTAGCGGGCCTTTCGCAAATGATTAATAAACAGAGACAAGTCCTCCAAAAGTGATAATGCGTGCACGTTTTAATGCTTAAGATTAAAGGTGGCTCGAGTGTTCGACATAAAAAGTGAACAGTCACGCCAGTGACTGCAGAAGGCTCGCAAGGTAACGGGCGTGTGTGAATAACCAACACGGAGACTCCTTTGTTTTGCTGTCAGGCTGGAGACTGAGCCGTGTAAGGTGTCAGATCCCTGAGGGGCTCTGCCAGTCACCTTCTACCCCCCCACCACCGCCCTAGCCTCTCTAGGGTGGGGGCACCTCTCCGTCTGTCTTCTCTTTGGGGTTGGCGTCTCTCTTACTCGCAGAATTGTTTCCTGAGAGCCGGAGCTGTCTACCAGATCAAGAAAGCAGCGCCGGAGGCTGCCGAGCCGAGCTTGCCACCGCCCCCCCTCGGTGTGGGCGAAATTGCCACAAAGAACATCTCCAACCCCCGGAGCTCGGAACCCGATTACAATTCCGCGAGGATCCCGCGCCGCCGCGCACACGAGCGCTGAATGGCAACAGCAGGCAGTGGGGCTGGAGTGGACGGGGGCAGGCGCCGATTAGGACGGTAATTCGTGGAGTGAGTTCGGTGAGGCGCCTGTGGGGGCTAGTCAAAGTCAAAAAAGACAATGCCAGCGGCTCCTGGAAACCTCCGCCATGTTTAATTCATCACCACCCTCTCGCTCTCCCCCTTCCTTCCAACAGTCGGTCTGAAGCACCCTCACGGCAGTCACTCTTTCCCTCAGGATCAAGGCGTCTTGTTTGCGCCTTTTTTTATCCAAGGCAGGCCTGATGAAGTAGTCTGGGATGAAATAAAGGCGCCGCTTCAGTGCTCGCATACTGTCATTGTCACAGTTTTAGTGCTTGGACAGAGACGTTTCTGGCGCAGGGCCCAGCCGTCCAAGAGGCCCTGATAGAACCAGCTCTGTACTCCACGCCACGCAGTCCTGCCCTCATGACCTTACATTATTTTTAAATAATAGATTGTTTTAAATACCATTTTGCTTTTATTTATTTTTAATACGGTAATGAGTAGGAGTGCAGGTATTTTTGCAGAAAAAAAGTTGTGATTATGTTTTTCTGTACCATGCACCATCCATCCAAAAGTTCCTTTTTGATTAAAACAGGACCTCACATAAGAGGAATGGCGGGAGGGGGGGTGGGGCAGTGATTATTTGTAGTAATATTAATGAGCTGCTGCAGTGTTACAATATTGACAACACCTGTCACTATCCCCGAGCAGTAGATGCAAACCCATTTTGAATTTTGACCTGAGCATTGTCAGTGATCTGGTGAAAGAAGGCACAAAAAACCTGAAATTGGATCATAAATTCAAAGATGTTTCGAACAGTAGCCCCCAAAACATGTTTGGTTAGGGGCCCCAAATTCCTTAACCCCTTGGCCGTGGGGGTAAGTCCCCCACTGTACTAGGGGGCAGGGGGGGCGCCCACAGCTCCCCGATGCTCGTGACGAGCTCAGCTCGTCATGAGCCACGGTGGTCAATAAGATTCGAATAATTAATTTGCTCTTCTCTTTGTTCATAAATAGTAAAATTTCATTTTTCTTTAACCCCTTCGATGCTGATGACGAGCTCAGCTCGTCATCACCCACGGGTGTCGTGTGCTGATGACGAGCTGAGCTCGTCATGGTGCCACTAAAATGGCATTTTCCAGCACTGGGGGGGAAAACGCCTAGCATCCAAGTGGTTAATGTGATTCATTTTTGTGGGATAGCTAAACTCCTTGCACCAATTTCTTTTTATTGGCTTTTGCTTCAGCATCTTCTTCATCAGGCATATCTGTGCAGGACCCTTTTTTGGGCTGTTGTTGAACAGCTGCCATCAGCTGCAGAGCATCATGGGATCAGGAGATAATCTCCTCGTGTCCTGCATGAGAGGGGGCTCTCTACATTGCTTTCACTTATGGGCGCACTTTCTCCCTTTAATGGCTTCAACATAAATGATATTCTCCACAATTAGTGGGGCTTTGAATTCCCTTTGGCCATATGAAACCTCCACTTGCATGACGTTTTGATGGCTTAAATAAGATAAGGGCAAAGGCCACCTGCCATTTGCCTATAGAAGTGCACTCACATCACATGTCAATCAATCAAATTTAGCTTTATTTGAGGTAAAAAAACTCATAAAAGCATAAATACAGTCATGATATTGTTACTGCTCCATAGTTACAGTAACCGCGTTGACATTTCTATTAAAAGCAGGGATTATCATTATCACATGTCCTTATATAGGGAGCTTTATGGACCCCGACCTCCTTTCCCAACTGTTGCGTCTCTCCCATTGCTGAGGCGAGCACAGCAGGACCCCCAGCAGCAACTCAGCAGTATGGAATTCAACCCCTACAGTGGATCAATTGTACATGCTGTACAATGTAATTATTTCACAAAGCACTTCACTAACCTGTTGAAGGACGCCGCCCTCAAGACAAGAAAGAAAATAACAGGCGAACTGATATTTGCAACCTGTTTTATTGCGGAAGGGGAGGGCCTAGTGAAAGTAACATAGTAAAAATACTATTCTTTTGGTTAAAGGGGAACTACATACATTGAATGCAGGTACCTTGTAAGGGAGGTGTCCCTCCACACGTAAAAACTGTGATGAGGACGTAAGGGATGGGGTTTGGAGTTATGCAAAGCATACATACTGAAATTTTAAAGTGTGCTGTTAGATAGCAGAGTGTGTTCATGCACCCGCTGTAGAGATAAGTGAGCAAAGCAAAGGTTCATACACACGTTCCTTGAGAGCACTGTAATGGGCAGCTAGATAATCATGGAAGTAATTAATTGTTACTTGGCATTTGCATAGTGCTTGTGTGACCTCATTGCTCTGAACTTTGTCCTATTTGCTGTAGGCCGCAACTACATGCATGCTTGGAGGAGTGTGTGTGTTTGTGAATGCAGTGTGGTCTATGTAGGAAGACTTTGGCATTGGTGAAGGTTTAGTTGGATATCAGCAAGTCATGTTATTCTCAGAGCCCAGTAGGTGAATGAATGTGGCAGCTAGCTCTAGATGAAGATTCAAATGATACATCACAGTGTACTCTCATGAACATGTCTGGTCTTGTGAACCTTGATCATAGCTGTCAGCAGTGTGTGTCAAACTCGAGGCATTTAATGTTTTGAGGTTTTTTATAAAGTTCTTGGTAGCTTCATTTTGTATTTGAGACTGGCAAAAAGTCTAGAAGCCATTCCAGTCATTTGTGACTGTTCAGGTTTGCAATATTGAATACTCATCGAGCGATTTCTTTAATGAGCTGTCGGTGGGCTTAGGGTGTGAAAATCCATAGAAAAGTGCAGTGGTTCTGGGAATGAAGCGCACAGAGATATGGATGGTTCTCTGTTATGTGTCATTAAGAGGAGGGATATGGCTAGACGTGTGCCCTGGGGCCCCAGTCCCTACAGACCTTGTGTGACCTTAAGTGACAGACGTTGGGAGCTGAAAGCAACTGAGGCTGCTTGTTGTCTCCTGTAGAAGAGGTGTGGCCAAGCCTTTTGAGTCAGACCACTCCTTTTCAAGCGGGTCGGACTGAATAGCATACCAAGGATGGTCCACATCCATCTGTCATGGCACATGTGTTTTAAGGCATGGTGGTACAGCTGGACTTAGGCCAGTGCTTAATTTGAGCCGTGATTTCCAATGCTCAGCACCTGCACTTAATTGTCAACTCCAGCACCTGTGATGTCTGCCACAAGGTGGCGCTGTCTGAAAAATATTAAGATGACCACAGCAACAGGTAATTATTAACTCAAAATACATTTAACACGACTATTACATGCCGGCCAAGCCAATCTTATAGCTTTGGAGGCCTGAAATAGTCAGAATTGTCACACTCGTAGGACAGCGATGGTTAGCAGTTGTGTTGTTATTATTATTGGCAGCATGTTAGGGTCAATGTGTGGTGCAAGCTGCAGTGGCCCCCTGACGAGAGCCCTGGCACTTACTTTTTTTTTTTTTACAAATTATGTACTGACTTAGGCAGTCACACTGGTTTAGAATTATCAGCTTCCGCTCTCACATCATTCGTCCTGCTTTCCCCCTCCCCAGATTCTTAAAAAACTCGGGCCCTGTGAGGCCTTTCCTCTGGTCCTGTAGCTGCCAGTAGTTACTGGGAGATATCCTGTGTGGATCTTGATTTTTGTCATTGTTATCCTAGTGCCACCAATACAAATGAATTCGAAAGGGCTATTCAAATAACTGCTTTTAGGCACTTGCCTATCAAATGGCATAACAGTAAGCATGGGCGGAAAATCCGTTTCGCTCGCGGATTTTGCGGATTTTCGGTAAATTCGCAATCCGCGAGATTCGCGAATCTCCCGCAAAATCCGCAAATCCGCGAGCAGCGGATTTTATGGCTTGCTCGCACTGTTCGCGTGAGTTCGCGGCTTTCCAGTACAACTTCGCGCCCCGCGAATAAGCGCTAAATTGCAGAAATACGATCTTAGCAAAACTGAAACTACTTACCAGGTTCAAAAGTTCAGGCTCATCATTAGTAGCCATTTCCTGTAGTGCTTCCTGAGGGGCTCCTCCAGAGTTCAGTTGCCAGTTGCAACTATTATGTGACCCTGCTCTGAACCTCAGAATAGTTACACATATGCCACAAAGGTCCTGAATTACAGCTATGGGAGACAAGCAGGAGCCAGGCTGGAAGTTCAAATCCATTAATCAGCCCCTAATTCATTATTGTCAGTTGGGGCAGGGCAGGTGTTGTAACTAATTTTGCAACAATGAAAGCACTTAGCAAGTGCAAAAGATCACTAATCAGGAAGCACTAAGGAAGCAGGTGCCAGCTAAAAAAATATTCTGTGACACATTAATCAGCCCCAAATTAATTCAGGTCACTTGAGGCAGGGAAGGTGTGCTTTGCTTTGCCACAATAATGTAAAACTGGACAACCAGAGGGTGCTGTGATGAAACAGAGGGTGGCATGGGTGGGCCAGAGGGTGGCATGAGTAGTCAGAGAGTGTCAGTGGTGACAGAGAGTGGCAAACACAAAAAAAATGAGAATTCGCGGATTTTGCGGATTGCGAGTTCGCAAATCCGCAAAATTCGCGAACGCGAGATTCGCAAAATTCGCCCATGCTTACATAACAGTCATAGCTGCCGACCTTGGAGCTGAGGAACCAGGTTCGAGTCTCCCCCTCAGCTCAACATCCTATGATTCTGGGCAAATCACTTAATCTCACTGCGCCTACCAAAAATGAATGTGTCCTTGTGTAATGTAACTTGTTCGCTTGCGCCGGGACACCTCTGTGTTTGGGGGTAGCTGTCACGCTTAATAAATGGCAGTATTATTATTATTATTATTATATAAAATTGCAACCCCCCCAAAAAATGGTATCAAAGTTCAGTAGTCAAGGCTTACACTAGGAGGTCCAGGGAGTTGGAAACGGAGATATGACATTATGCTGTATATAAGGTACCACATCACCATGTTGCATGCCTTATATCACATAAAAAGTATTTCACATTCATTCCACCAGCCGAACCATTATATCTCAAGATAAGGTTAGTATAAGTAGAAATGAAGTTAAGAATATTCAACGTATATTTCACTTGTTGGTGTTATGCAATGTAGTGGGCACTATACTTTTGTAGATCGTTCTTAGCTACCTCGATATAAACAAATGGCCAGTCAGTGCTGTAACTTCAAAGAAGAATGTGACTTTCTGAAATGCAAGAAAAACTAGACATTTAAAAATACAGTAGCCCCCATAGAAACACAGGTGCTAGCATCTTCTGCAGTGGAGATTCACACCAAATATATTTATAGCGTTGAAGCCCGAGGTGCTGCGAAGCCATATTAATAGGAGACCAATCTTTTGAAGTTGTCCTACGTGCGAGTTATCAAGCTGCTTTTCCACAATATAAGTTGATGGGCGGCGGCTTAGTGACGTCGTTTACAGGATTTTACTACAATACTTGTTAGAGACACAGCGAATGGCGCAGAGGTGCCAGACAGGGAGATCCAATGTAGCCAGTCAGATGTAACCTGTCCGCTGTTGTGTCTTTGCGTGCTATACTGGACAACCAGTCAGCGTTCGAGATCTTGAGGGGGGTTTCCAGCAAAAAGTCCAAAAATGTAGATGCGTGCAGGCATCGGACTGTGAGCATTGTCTGAGCTCAATGCCTCAACCAGTCCTGAATGGAAACTGGGATTTATCATTAGGATGAAGTGCTGTAATACCTCCGGGACCAGTTGCTATATAAATGTGTAACATAAAAAATAAATCAAAGACAACTTCAGAGAAGAATATCCCCTAAAGCTACGTATTAGAATCACACTTTAAATAGTTGTAAAATCAGGGCACTGCCTCAGCCCACTGAACCCCATGGAGACCTCCCCACACACATGATGCCGCTTGTGTCAAATGATAGAGGCACTCTTCAGGGGTCTCCTGGAGAAGAAACAGCATTATAGGTTGACCACAATGGGAGTTGGAAAGACCTACCCAGTATAGGCTACAGCTCATTAGTGGACGGTCTGCATGATGAAAATCCATCACAGGTTTTGCCATCTCGACAGATTTCGTAGGCAGCTTGAGACGCTGTTATGTGCTGAAGGAAGGATTGGCTTTCTATGACGTTCCAGACACAAAAACCTGCTCCCTTACAATGTCAATGTTTCAGGGAACTCCAGGGCTGTTCAGGCAGTGATGGGCTCAAAGGCACACTTCTTCTTCTGGTCACACTCACTCCAAAGCTTCTCCTCTTCTCTCACATGGTAAGTTTTATTTAACCCCTTCCGTGCTCATGACAGCCCCCGGCTGTCATGAGTCACGGTGGGCATGTGCGCACGACAGCCGGGGGCTGTCTGAACCACACCCAAGAATGGAATGTCCAGCACTGTAGCGGAATTCACGCCACAGCCAAGGTGCTAAGGCGTGGCAAAGCTATCAAAGTCACGGCAAATCTGAAAATGTGCCGTTTGTCTGTGGACCTGAGGAGGACAGACAAAGACTCCATACAGTGATGGGAGATCGGGTGTGGTTTGCAATCTGAGAATAGATGTCTTTCTTGAAAGCATCTCTAAAGCCCTTTGGTCAGGGGCGGCTCCTCCTTTTGAGCGTCGCCTGACCTGCTGTCAGCGCAGCAAGCACACAAGAATAAGTAAAATGGCATGTCAATGCCATTTTACTTAAACGCCACAGTGCAAGTGCATGGGGACGGGGCTGAATCCTGCAGTTACAGATTTCAGATTACAGCTGCCCCTGCAGTGCGCATGTCAGGTAGGCCAGCTCTATTACTATGGCCAACCCAACATGCGCACACTGTAAACCCAGCAATCCCCTGGCTGTGAAACACCCGGGGGATTCCTCGATCAGGCCCCCAGCTTCAAAATGAGCACTGGGTTAGCCTAGTCCCACCAATCCTGGAAATGCTCTCAGCATGAGAGCGACTCCAGGATTGGTTGTATTGGTGTCCACTGAGCAGGAAGAAAGTACTTCCCTTTCCTGCAGGTCGATGCTGATCAGGGAGAGAGGTACACACCCGGGGGAGCCGTATATGGTGACTTTGGTGGTATTGTAGCGCCTAACTATATTTTTATGGTTGTAGCCGCCACTGCCTTTTGTTTTAGGTGATGTTTGCCTCTGCCCTTGGATTCTGTCCTTGATGGCTGAAGGGATCTCATGAGAGTTCTTCAATGTAAATTAATCATATGCGCCATTTGTACATCTTCAACGGAGATCCGCCACAGAACAACAGGTTTCACGAGAGTCCTGACCAAGGGACTCAAGCAGAACCTCTGCTGGAATCTCTTTGTGCATTCACTGCAAATCGCAAGCTAATGCTTGGCGAAGAAATCCCCCTCCTACACGTATGACACCTTAGAGTGGGCAACACATTAAAAATCACACACTCACTTTTAGTGTAGATCTCACACTCACATAATTAAGGTCTTGAGGAAAGCCAGTTATCAATGAAAGGCTAGGCTGAAACATGTAAACCACACACCGGATGCAGGAGTTCCTAATTATTAATCCACCTACATCCACCGCCTTGCTTTTATCGCTACCAGAGGCCCAGATATTAAAGGAAACCCCCTTGGGTATTGGGACCACTGGTTAGCTTTTAAATCTCCCCTTCACTCCACTGTTACTGCACACTCAGTAAAATACCTACTCCGCTGTAATATAGGCATTGAAGCACACCTGGGACACATTCGGTGCCACTGGGCGGGCCCGCTGATGAAGCAGGGCCACCAACTAGGTTGGTGGTTAAGGACTTTATAAGGAAACCAAACAGTTTCCCTGTCTCCCTTTCCGATACAGTCCTGAGTCCTGTATCACGCACTGAATAGGCTAGTCCTCTTTTGATTACATATAATAACCCTGGGATACGGACTAGCTTTCTAATCCTCTCTCTATCTTTGATATTTGAATACATCTTCCTGTCAGCCAGAGGTCAGCTCCTCTCCATGCTGGAAGGTTCACGTATTCTTCCACCCAAATCATAGCAGAGATCAGCCCCATTTTAATAGGAAATTGCCAACCCTATTCTGGTAAGCGTCTTTGTGGCACTTGAGTGAAGAGCCCCTTGAAGTCTGCTGAGGTGTAAATTACAGGCTTCTGGGTGCCAATATTTAGCCTACTGTAGGGTGTGCTGGATGGAAGCTAGGGCTACTAAAGAAGGTAGTGCATGGATTACACTGTTGGCAGGGGGAGCTTGCTTCTACCTCTGCAATGTGAGATGTCCTGACAAATCACCAAATAACTACAAATTGATATGGTCTTGTTACCAAAGGGTATGGCAGATGTAGCACATGGCTACCCCATTAGGGTGGAGAAGCATCACCCCCCTGCTGCCAGTGCAGCAAAAGTGAAAATAAAACAGTAATAACATTGATTACCATTTTATTTTGCACTGCTCCCAGCCCAAGCAGTGTTTGGGGGCGGGGCGTTGTTACCAACTGACAGCAGGGGAGTGGTGCTCACTCCACGTTACTCTGCTCATTTCATTTTGTCCAGTTGCCTTGAGATGGCCATCCTGACATGCATACTGTAAACCTCTCCACCTAGCTGTCTCAGACAGCTGGATGGAGAGCAGGCAGAGACCTCCTGAGCCTGCTGGAGCATCAAGGCAGCCCACTCCAGCCAATCCTGGCGCTGCTCTCATGCTGCTCATCTGCAGCATGCAGACTGCATTGAGGGGCAGTAGTGGACCTCTTAATGGCGTCTCTTCTTTTGGAAGGGCTGTGGTTAGCGGTCAACATCTCGTTTTAAGAGTAGAACAAACGTTGTTGGTTCACAGCCACCAGATAGGGGTTTTGTGACTTGGGCACGCAAAAGCTGGCACAATCTACTGGCGTTTGCCATGTTACGTACCTCGTCATCAATATATAGAGCAGATTTGATGTAAAAATCTGTATTAAAAAACACTTGCAGCAGAAGCGCAGAGCCACAAACTAGAGCAGGACTGCAGCATCTTAACCCCCCCATCTGACCCTGCCTCTGACAGTCCTGCTCACAGATCTTCAATCCCACTGGAGAAAAAGCATAAAGTAGGTCAGAAAAAGCAGGGGGCGGAGCTTTTCCAAACCATGTCCAAAGTATTAGTCACAAAAGCCATCAACTCATGAGTTGAACAAATCTTACTCCAGTTATGGATAAAGGTAAAAACAACCCTGTTCTATGAGCTCTTCCCCGATTATCACAATCCACTAACACCACAATCACATCAGAGAGCAGGCCTTCTTCCATACTGGCAACCAGTGGCAATGCGTAACTACAGTGTGGGGGCTGGGCAGGCCACACACGGATGCACATACTCTCACTCACACATCTACATGAACACTCACGGATTTCTATCGATTTACAAGTGCGCACACTCATTCACAAGCACGTAGAAACGCACACACTCACTCACAGCACGCTTGCACAAATACACATATATACATGCGTGTATACATACAGGCACGCAGCCGCGGCCCGTCGAGGGAGTTACGGTGGGGCAGGAAGGCGGGGCGGGGGAGGGGCAGGGTGGGGGTTGCTAAAAACCAGAATATGGATAATTGGAGATAAGTAAACAATTTAATAAAAAAAACTAATTTTGTAGCGCGCTCTGCATCGCAAAATGCGATGCAGTGCGCTCTACGAAATTCATTTAACTAATTAAATTGTTTACTTACCTTCAATTATCCATATTCCTGTTTTTAGCACCCCCACCATGCCCCTCCCCCGCCCCGCCTTAATGTCCCACCGGAACTCCCTCCACGGGCCGTGGCTGCAGGCACGCATGCACCAAACATTAAAAAAGGAAAACTTACCGGGCCTCAGTGGTGAACTCAGGTGGGGGGAGGGTAACTTTGGTGGATCCTGAAGGAATGGGACTGCCGCCTCCTCTCATTGGCTTAGCTTGTTGTTGGGCAGCTAATGAGTGGAGATGGCAGTCTCTTACTCTTGACACAGTAGGATGGGGTCAGTGAGGCTGCTGACCCCACACTGTGATGAGGCATCACTGACCGACAGTCAGCGCTGGGCACTTTAAGGCTTAACACTGAAGCACCCAGGTCCGAGTCAATTGGTGATGTGCCCCCCTCGTCATTATGGGGAGGACCTCCAAGCTCTTTGCAGGGCTAAGGAGTTCATGCCCACACAGCTGTGAAATCTTCAGTCCGAAAAAGTTAAGCGCAAGCATCCAGGCCCCAGTTGCGGTCGGCAGTAGGAGTTCCTGCAGGGAAGTGACGTGGGGAGGGGGAGGGGCAGGGTGGGGGTAGTAATGTATGGATTACGGAGTTTAACAGGTAAGTAAACATATAAATAAGTAAAACAAATTTTGTTGCGCGCACTGCATCACCAAATTCGATGCAGTGCGCGCAATGACATCCGTTGTATTTATTTATATGTTTACTTACCTGTTAAACTCCGTAATCCATACATTACTACCCCCCACCCTGCCCCTCCCCTTCCCCACGTAACCGCCCTGCAGGAACTTCTACTGCCGACCGCGTCTGGTATCATGTTCAGCCTAAATACGTTCTGCCATGAAATCAGGAGGTTTGGTCCACAGACAGGTGTCTTTCAGAGGCCAGTGGTGTCAGGGAAGAGTCCCTCAGATGTCAGGCAAACGTGGAAAGAGGAGCAGCCAGTAAGATACTCTTTTCTGTCTTTCATGACCGAGGCCATAAATAAATACTAGGAGTGTTGCCACAAGGTGGATGAGCAGTCGCCGCGGAATGGGGGCAAGTGGAGGTGCGAGAAACCAGAGGTGTCAAAAACCTTACAAATAATAGCAACTAACGCAAAAGTGCAGGCGAAGCGCTGCGCTGCAACACATTAATCACAAGCAGTCGAGCAGTGCGCGGTGCCTGTTGACTCCGTCGCTTGGCTTGTGTGATGTACACAACGCACAAGACCAATCACGTATGATTTATGAAGGGCCCGGGTTCCCTCAGATTAATAAGCAGCACCGCAATTGATAAATATACACTTCAGCCCAAATTGAATTGCTTATGTGTTTATTAACAATGCACTCTGATGTATCACAGGCTCGTTTTTCTCCAGTCCCCAGAAATGCGTGGGTTGGTGACAAGTCTAACTTGACTAGCAGTTGCTAGCCTCTGGCATTGTGGTCCCAGTGCTGTACACATGACGGCTTGCGACGTCGTCACGTCAACAACATGTGCACTTCGCCGTGGACTCAGATGAGGGCTTGTGTGAGGAATAGTCTGTGGATAGTGGGAAAATCAACATTCTTGTTCAGTGGTTTGGTAATTTCAACAGTTCATTTATTAACGAGTGGAATACATACTGTCTATTTATTGCATTCTGTAGCTTTGTATAGGGACGTCGGTTTACGTGTAGGCCACTGCCGAGCGTTTTTGGCGTGAATATTGAGAGACACGATTATTCAGGATTCAGAAAATTCGGCGGATGTGTCAGGGGGAGTAGATGTGACCCTATTACCTGCAGCCGCCGACCCCGAAAATGGGGGATGGGGTTCAAATTCTTAAAAAAGAATAAATGTATAATCTATTCCGGTTCTGTTGTGAAGTGCTTATGAAAAAAGAGCATTGTTAAAGCCAACAGGTCTGGGTTTAATGTCTTACACATGCATAATATATTATTCGAGAGAGCCACCAGGAGTGGACAGAAAGGTCTAACGTTGTCAAGTGGTCTTTAATGCAGTACAATGGAAGCACTGGTGTGGCAGTGAAAGGGCACATCCAATAGATTTGGGTGAGAGATCAAAACTCCACTGGGCTGAGGCAAGTTGAGAATGACATTTTACTCTTTTCTTTTTTAGGTTTAGCTACAGACGACTTTAGCTGTTTGACAGAGCCATTAGTATTGCTTCATTTGTAAAATAAGAAGTCCTGGGGTCCAACGGTGTGTTGAGAAGCTCTGAGTGGGTGCTATCGAAGGTAGAGGGTCCCAACACCAAGGATGCAAACTCGATTCCACCTCTTGACTCTTTACTCCACAAACAGACACTACCTGCCTCTTTATGTCTCTTGCAGGTTCTTTTTTTTATCCTAGATTCACTTTTCCCCTTTGCAACTATTTTCCCACCTTTCTCTTCTTCCTTTCCCCCTTTTATGTTTTTCTATCTCTTGCTCTGGATCAAAGTTTGGTGATGAAAAATAAGTGCTGGTTCCAAAAATGAGTTCTGGTGGGCCCTAATTGCATCAATTGACTCAAATTATGCACTGGTCATTAGCGCTAAAGATATACGCAACAATTGCCTTGGGTCAGCCCCCATGAAAAATGTGTCCTTCACATTTGGAGTAGGATTTTTTTTATTTTAATTCAAGCTTTTTGCTAATAGGTGTGCTAGCCTGCCTGTCTGCTCAAATGACGTTTCCCTTTTGCAGGGCAAGGACAGAGAAGCAAAGTGTCTGCATACTGCAATATAGGCACATTTGCGGTCCTAAGACAGTCATTTTGCACTTAAATGTGATTTTTCAGTTCTGTATGTTTTCACCCTCCTGTTCATGTTGCACCAGGCTCAGTTTTGTACATAAATATAACTTGTGTTACTAAAACTTTTTCAAACTCATGCAGTTGCTAGACCATGGGTGATTTGCATCCTATTTATTGTCACGTTATGTGCCAGTCCTAAGACATTACACTTCATATCTTCAATATTTTGTTCAATTCCGATAATTCCCTAAATGTTTCTCCCATGGCTAAGGCTATGACACTGAGAACGTGCCTTACATCTCTACTGACAAGCACAGCAGTTACCTACCCTCCTTCCCCTATTACCCCTCTAAGACACTTAAGGGGATGAAATCAGGCAGTATAATGCCAGAATATGTGTTAGGTGATATTAACAGAGGCTTTGTATGCACCACATTGCCATAAGTGTGTTGTTGCTGGGCTACAAACGAAGTTAGTGCCACAAACTTCTGCAAAGCTATTCTTACAGTGTAGCAGGCTGAAATACTATCGAAGACCAAACCCACAGCCATCCAGGGTCCACTGCTATCCCTCAGTAGAGCAGACCTCTATCAACCAATGTCTCGGTGTAGTCCAGCCTCCCCAAAACAGCAGTATACAAACTCAGTTTTCATAGAAAGACTCCACTTGACCACATAAAAGGTGCAATAACTCGCCTCAACCTTCATTGCAGCCACCTCCTACTGACCATCTCTTATCCACTCCCCAAAATGAACTGCTGAAACTGAAAACTTGCACAAGTTGTCAAAAAGTAAATCTGATAACCCATCTTTGTCTTCCTCAAACACTCTTTTCTCTGGACGGGTCTCCTACCACCCCCCTCATTATATCCCACTCAGCACACTTACTCCTAAGTGTCCAAAACTCACACCAACCTCAAAGCTTCAGAGCATTCCTCCACATCCATTACCACTACCTCATTCCACACCCACAACTGCTCCTTGATCACATATCCCACAAAAACACCTATTACTTCAATCTTTAGAGCTATATATACTAAACATAATAAAATATAAATCTGTTTATGCAACCTTATAAGCCTCATTACTTCACACCCTAGTGGTCCCTCTCTTGCACATGACAGCAAAGCTACCCTCCTGTTAGTCAGCAGTCTATAATAAAAATGACAGAGACGCCCTCGTCCAAAACTGAGACTTTGATACTGTTGCACTCATTGAAACCTTTTTAGGTTGGCCCCCTTGCCACTATTGTATCACCAGAGCACAACACCCTCCACCTTTCTAATGGGGGTTGCCCTTATCCACAAGGCGTCCCTTCAGCGCAAACCAATTAATGTAGTAAGGTCCTCCCCATTCCAGTGGCGCATTGTTGAGATTAAACGGACAAAACCTAAACTTCTGGGACTGATTTTTTATCCCCCATCTGGCAGGGAAACGAGTTTTATTGGGAATTTCCTTGATTATAGCACTTGTTAAACCAGAGATGCAAATGGTAACGTTTAGAGTCTCTAGACAACAAGCAATGACAAGGCTGAAAGATCTAGCTTTTAATGTTCTAAGGCATGCAAACAGGGGCAGAAAGAAATGCATATAGACTATTTATGTCCTGGCTCTGTGAAACCCGCTGTGCCGCCCATCTCTGTGCCCTGTTTTTTTACTTTTTAAGTTTGAGATGCTGCAGATTTTTACATTCACTAAGCTTGCAATGCTTCTGCTATATGTCATGACAAAACCTGGGAGTAAAAAGGGAGCACAGACATAGAAAGTACAGAAAGAGATACTTTGCATATAGGCATGGGAGAAAGACTCTGTACCCATTCGCACCTTCCACTATTTGCATGCATTGGCATATTAACCTCTTAAGTGCTGTGTCGGGGCGTTGGCCGACGGCAGCACTACCTCCCCAGTGCTGCGCACGACCATTGGACGTCCATTCAGCACTAGTTCCAATGGACAGCGCAGCACTGGGGAGGGATATTTGCGCCACATCTAAGGTGTTAAAGACATACCATTTGCCAGTGCTTGTTTTATCCAGGAGTTGTGATGACTATAGCATATTCTGTTAATGGATATTTGAGCTATCTCGTTGCCATGAACACAAACTATCAAACATTGAACTTTTCTGAATCTTTTTACCACAATTCAAGTTCACGTCATGAGGCGGAAGTATCAAGCATGGCTTGTACTGTGCAGTTTGTTGGCTCTAACTCCACTTCCTGGGTAGTTAGCATTCCAGTTGTCCCTAGTAGGGCCATATGAAGATAATAAAAATGAAATGTCAAATGTTTCTTACCAATGCGCGGGGGATGCCGCTGGCTTTTGAGAGCTTTCTGTTGATGAAACGCGTGGTGTTGTACTTTGATAATAAAGTGTACATGAAGCCAAATCCCGGCAGTTATGACTGAAACGTATGCTTATGTAGGCAATGTAATAAAATTAGGGCAGTTGGTAATGGGGAGAAACATCTAAACACACTTAGGGTCGCTACTTAAACTATCATATTGAGGTGAAAGGTTAAACACTAAGGTAAGATACACTGGGTCGATTACAAAGGTCGCCTGCCTAATTTCTGAGACCCCCATACTGCCCATGCTGGCATCCTAAGGCACAGGGACATGATTAGTAAGTATGGGCGAATTTTGCAGATCAGCGGTCCGCGGATTCACATGAAATTGCAAAAAAATCCGTGAATTTGCGGATTTTCCCGTGAAATCGCAGATTTTTTTATGATTTGCACTCTCCTCAACTGGAGTACTTTCTACTGGCTAATGAGTAAGTGCTACCTCGTTGGGTAAATGTATAGTGCTTTTCCTACACTGCAGCTGGCAAAAGGCAAAAGGCGCCTAGGTCCTTTGAGTGAGCTGTCCATCATAGTTGGAAAGGGCGGGAAGACATTGGATACCGCTAGTGTGTGGTGCCGGGCCAAACGAGTGAGGCTTCTATGCGTGTCAACATGCCTCTTGTGTATAAAGGGTCAGAGAGCGAGCAGGGCAGCAGGTGAGGAGAAAGCAGCCTCCTGGTCACAGGAACTACACGGGGTTGCGCTCGAGAAACTCAGGGATTCAAAGACCTTCCTCGAGCATTACAGCTAATTTTCGACGGCAGATATGGGGTTAAAGCACACTTGCCCAGTCTCGACCATGCTCACTAATGTTTTGGGCTGATTAAAACGTTACTGAATTTGAGCTTCAACTCGCGCATCTGCTATATCTGTAAGTGCTTCCTGTTGAGGTTTAATTTTTAGGTCTCGCCTGTTGCCGATGCGCATGCGCATCGAGCAAAGCGAGACTATTGCGAGTTATCCACTCTTTGGCAACACTGCAAGGAATCGTGGCGATTCCTTGCAGTGCCCGTGACTTTTAAGGTCAATGCGCATGCGCATTAAGCTTATGCGCATGCGCATTGACCTTAAAAGTCACGGGCGCGTGCACGTCCGTCTTTGTTTACCCCTCCGCCCCCTCCCGCCGTGTCGCATTTCTCCTCCCCCTCCCCTCTCTTCCTTCCGTCGTGTCGCACCTCTCCGCCCCCTCCCCTGCCCGCCCCCTCCCGCCGTGTCGCATTTCTCCTCCCCCTCCCCTCTCTTCCTTCCGTCCTGCCGTGTCGCACCTCGCCTGCACGTTTTCGGCAAGGAACTTTGCCAGCGCAGCTTTCCCACACAATTCAACCCGACGGTCAAGTAAGTAAAACATGATTTTCAGGAAAGCGTGCCTTCCCTTCCGTCCTCTTAAAAGTGCAGCAGATGATGTCCGTCTCGTTTCACACACACCCTCTCCCCCGCTCCACCCCCTCCCCACCAACACCGCCTCGCGAGCTCGACATTCCAAACCCGCCCTCCCCCGCCTGACCCCGAGCCTAGTGGTCCCGCTTCACAGCGCATTTTTTAACCAGGTCTCTCTGTGGCCCAGTCCCTCTGTCCACAATGCCTCCCCAAAACTTGTTGCTGAGCTGCGGCAACTGTCCACCATACAGTTCCCAGTTTGTGGCTCTGTAGCGCGCCTGCGCCTCTGCCCGTGGCCCCATGCCAACACCCAAAATGGCGGGCAGTGCCAGTGCTTAAGCAGCCATCACGACTCCAACATCCAGTCTTTGTTGACTGGGTATGTTAGTCTGGCGAGGGAGAGGAGCGGCAGGTGGAGGGTGTTGCCACCCGCCAAAGGGTTTCCGACTAACTGGGAGGCGAGCCACCCGCCACCACAGCTCGGTGCGTGCAGTGGCTGTCTCGCGTCTCAGCATGGCTCTCCCCGGCCCCTTTACCTCTTTTGCCTCGCAACAGCGCCTCTTCCGCGACTGGACTCCGAAGGTTAGTTTTGTGTAGTGAATACCGGTGAGGTTCAGGTCAGCTCTGATGTCCCACAGCACGCGTCTCTCCACCTGCGGCAATCCGCTCCCCTCTGCACGCCATTCTGGTGCCGTGCACCATCTGTCAAGGCCTTATGCGCACAGATCGGCAGCAATCTGATTTCTCCTACTGTTTTTTTTGGCGTGTGGCACTTTCCAGCACTCTGCCCTCCAGAATATGGGCACTTGTAGCTCTCGATATATGTTGTGGAAGGCAGGATAATGCTGTTGATTTCTCCCAAACTGCAGGAGCCTATCTAGTATGCGCCCATCTTGCTATCCCGCCTACTAGCGCCCCGGGTCCCCAGGCATTGACCTTTTACTGTGGGACTTTTTTGTGGGGTTGTTTTGCTTCTTCGATTTTCCCCTTCAATATCTGTCTGAGCCATGGGTTAGTCATCAGGCTATTGGTCACCCCACCATCACCCCCCTCACACCCCCTCATTCACCCTAACACACACTCACATTCTCACACACCCTCTCACACACCCCATCACTCACGCTCTCACACAACACCTCACACACTCCCTCACTCACACTCTCAAACACTCCCTCACTCACCCGCTCACACCCGCTCAGTCTCACCCTCACTCTCCCTTACACTCCCTTACCCCTCAACATCACTCACTATGCCTACCCTCCCATCACACTCACCCTCACCCTCTCACACTCAAATCCCTCATACTAACACCCCTCATACACAACACCCTTAACACTCACACCACTCACCCACACACTCTCACACACCCCCCTCACCCACCCTCAACATCTCACCCTCACTAAGACTCAAACACTCACCCTCACTCACCCTCAAACTCTCACCCTCACCCTCACTCATCCTCACACTTACTCACCATCACTCACCCTCACCCTCACTCACCCTAACTCACCCTCAACACATCACCCTCACTCACCCTCACCCTCACTCACCCTCAACACCTCACACGCAACTACTCACTCACCCTCACTCACTCTGACTCACCCTCACTCACCCTCACTCACAATCACTCACACTCAGTCACAATCACTCACACTCAGTCACCGTCACTCACCCTCACTCACCCTCGACCCCTCACTCACCCTCACTCATCCTCACTCATCCTCAACACCTCACCCTCACCCTCATCCACCCTCATCCACCCTCACCCTAACTCACAATAACACTCTCTCACCCTCACCCTCAACTCCTCACTCACCCCCACCCTCACTCACCCTCAACACCTCACCCTCACACAGTGCAATAGGTCTCGCAGGATTTTTAGTTAAAGCTTTTACATTTGCTTATTGCTTTTTTGATTTGTAATTCTTTTGCATTGCCTACAAAAAAATAAAATGCAAAAGATTTACAACAAAAAACCTATAAACAATTCTAAAAGCACTAACTCTAATGCTGCGAGACCTATTGCATTTCTAATGCTTGTTGTGACAGGAGCTTTGTGCTAGAATGAATCCTGCCCTGCATAGTTATCCACGAAGATGCCACAGTTTTTTGCAATACCTCTACTCAACTGGAGTACTTTTACTGGCTAATCAGTGAGTGCTACCTCGTTGGGTAAATGTACGGTGCTTTTCCTACACTGCAGCTGCGTAAAGGCCAGAACATTTGTCTCCACTGACCATGTGTGCCTTTAACTTTGCCACCACGCCAAAAGGCGCCGAGGTCCCTTGAGTGAGCTGTCCATCAGAAAGGGCGGGAAGATGTTTGATACCGCTAGTGTGTGGTGCGGGCCCAAACGGGCGGGGCTTCTATGTGTGTTCACATGCCTCTTGTATATAAAGGGTCAGAGAGTGAGCAGGGCAGCAGGTGAGGAGAAAGCAGCCTCCTGGTCACAGAAACTACACAGGGGTTGCGCTCGAGAAACTCATGGATGCAAAGACCTCCCTCGAGTATTACAGCTAATTTTTGACGGCAGATATGGGGTTAAAGCACACTTGCCCAGCCTTGACCGTGCTCACTAATGTTTTGGGATGATTAAAACGTTACTGAATTTGAGCTTCAACTCGGGCACCTGCTTCATTTATATCTGTAAGTGCTTCCTGTTGAGGTTTAATTTTTGGCCCACAGGAAGCATTTACAGAGTTAATTAAGGCAGGTGCCCGAGTTGAAGCTAACTTTGCAACCATTTTAGAATGGCGCCGGCAAGCTGCCATAGTTGCTTACTTACAAGTTGCAACTCTGGCAGCTTGCCGGCGCCATTCTAAAATAGTTACAAATTTAGCTTTCTTCAACTCGAGCACCTGCCTTAACTGAAATCGGCCCACGAGCGGATTTGCGGATTTTTCGGCAATTTCGCGAGATTCGCATATTGCCAAATATCTGCAAATTCCGCAAGCGGAACGGATTTTCCACCCATAGTTAATGATGAGGGCAGAAAAACGCTTCCCTACAAGGAACAGAGGGATCAGACGCTTATTCCTTTTAAAAATCACTTCAGGGAATACAGTGTTAATTTTCCTAGGCAACCTGAGCTGGCGTGAGCAGTAATGCTGAAGAAAATGTCCTGGTGTACCACTGATTAACAAACAACCTCTGCCAGCACACACTTCGTGGGCTATTTCTGCCTCCCCTTCACATACAAAAAATAAACAGTAAGTCTTACAGCACCATGGTTGATATTCTGCCTGCATTTGAACAAGCAGTGGCAAAGTCAATAGCTCCACCATTCATGGGGTGAATATATTTTGTTGTGATGAGTGCAGAGGGGTGCTTACTGTTGAGTTGCCTTGGTAGACTAAGAGGTTAGGTAGGTCTGGGGAGGGAGGGGGAAGGGGGAGCGCGGTGAGGGGGGAGCAAGAGAGAGATAGAGAGAGAGAGAGAGTGAGAGAGAGAGAGCGACGCTTGAATCCCTGTAATCTACAGGGAATAATAACTTGCTCCACATTATATTCCATCCTTCTTTGATCACTAGTAACATTACAAAAACGATGACTTGGAATTGGTCCAGATTACTTACAAGTGGTTGATATTAATCCAACAATTTCCATCAATCAATGTTGTACTGTTTTATTAACTCCTCCCCTGCTGATGACGGAACCGCTCCGTCATCAGCTGCGGTGACGCTATGCTGATGACGGAGCGGTTCCGTCATGGCCCGCCTGATGCTCCTGCGCGGTGCAGATTCCGCGCCTGCGCTGAGCGTTCTATTGAGCCGGCGGGGCCATGACGGAACCGATCCGTCATAAGAACAGCGCAACCGGCGCTGGTGATGGAGTGGTTCCGTCACCAGCATGTGCCCGCCGTATTTCCGCCCCGCCCCCTTAGCACTGCGGCGGAATAGCTGCCGCAGTGAAGAAGTTAAGTTGCACTATAGGAAGGTGGAGTATTATGTGGTGATGCTGGTTAGGCTTCACCGTGCAATACTTTCACAATACCCCAAAGATGGTCCTTGGATTCACAACAATAAATGTTTAGTTCAGTCCTGGTAGAGGGGCAAAGAGCAGTCAGGCTTTACTAGAAGAACATGGGCAGAGCATTTCAGAGTACCAACATGGATAATAAGCAGCCCCGGCCCTTGGAGGGAGTTACGGTGGGGCAGAGAGGCGGGGCGGGGGAGGGGCAGGGTGGGGGGTGCTAAAAACCGGAAAATGGATAATTGGAGGTAAGTAAACACTTTAATTAATATAGCGAATTTATTAGCGCACTCTGCATCGCATTTTGCGATGCAGGGCATGTTACGAAATTCGTTTTTAATAATTAAATTGTTTACTTACCTCCAATTATCCATATGCCGGTTTTTAGCACCCACCACCCTGCCCCTCCCCCGCCCCGCCCCACCTCTCTGCCCCATCGCAACTCCCTCCACGGGCCATGACTGATAATAAGTAATTGACATGACTCAATAGAAATCTGACACCAATTTACAAACATGAAGCAGATTTTTATATTAATTTAGACATCAACATGAACAATATCAGATACATATAACTGGAGTTATGGATTTTAGAAGAAAACATAAATCACAGCAATTCACTTTTGCAGAACTTTTGCATTGCAGTCAATGGGAAAAAGTGGTGGTGACAATCGGTCACTTGCAGGTGGAGTTCGTGGAACCCAAGGAGGATATAGGTGATTTGGGTCCAAGGACCAAGCCCCAACAGTCAGTTTGATTTTACCTGGCTTGATAGCCAGGGTGCAGAGTTTTCCTGGCGAGGAGAGGGAGCCACTGGAGAGCTGCTTTTACCTCTTACACTGTGTCGCTGGCTAACCGGGTGCAAAATGTCAAAAACAGAGCCGCTTATAATGTCAGATGAAGGTTGCGCAGAATTCACTCAAGGTGCAGTATCAAATAAAGGGGTTAGTTGCCGCACTGGCGACCAATAAGCCTTGTCAGCGGTAAGCTCAGCAAAAAGATTTATTGACGTGTGGAGGTCTGGGGGAACACGGTAGCTGCCTGTAAGTTTGTGGAAGGAAGGACTACATTACTCATAAAGGACTGGACCATGACCTTTTGGGCAATCCCTCAGTGGCAGGATGGCCAGTGAATCTTTGGTTCCAAGACGTTGTTTACCTGTGGACTGCAGGAACTAGTGCCACTACTCCAGGGGAGTACCGAATTGCCTTTCGCTCTCAAAAGGTTCCCTCTGTCTGGAGGAGCTAAACTTTGGTCCAGGATGAGTAGCTGTAGTGCAGCTCCAGGAATGTTGTCACAGGTGCCGAGTATTGCACCTTTGGTTTGTGCAGCTCCTGTTGTCTCAGACTCTGCTCTCTTCTTTGCCCCTCTACAATTCAGATCCAAATGGAGGTTCTGATGTCAGGGGTATCCTTTAACTCATAGATTTAGAGGCAATATGGTTATAGGTGCAATTGGACAATGGGCTACTAGCCCCACTGACTAATCTGCCCCTGAGCAGACCAAATCCAGGGGTGCAAGTCACCTTTCCTACCCAGAAGCCACTATTCTACCACTTTTAAAAATGACAGAAGGCTTCCTTAGATGTACCGACCAGATAGCCCAATCTAGATGTGTGGCTAGCTTTCTGGGAGTGTACACCTCCTCGATACCTACATTTCACACCTGCATGGGTAAAAATGTGCCTGGGACAGGGGTAAGGCTGTTTCCTCCTTTGGGAGGCAGCCAGGTTGCATATCACAGGTGGTACAGCCATTGAAGCTCACCGCCTTGATGTGCCTCCTTACTATGCTCCTGTCAGTGAGGGAGGAGTGACCTCCTTCCTGTCCAGGCCATTGTTTCGGACTCCTGGGAGAGTTCATGCCTCCTTGGCAGGGATCAGATTCCTGTCTTGGTGGCAACAGACTCGGGCTGGCAGCCAGAGCACAGGAAAGGCTGGGGCAACCCCTAAGATAGCCACCTGGGTGTGTGCCACATCGCCCTCGACACATGAGTCATGTTAGGTATGAGAAGGTATGTTGTTTGATACCAAAAATGAAATGACATATCAAGCTGTTACCATAACAGAGCTTCCATGCTCAGGTATGCCCGGGTGCCAGTCTATGCCTCTATACGGACACATAAGCTTGCTCTTAAATGTCCAAACCTTTAATGCAATGCACCCTGCCTCCTGGGCTCAGGCAGCCATTATTAAAGGTGACTGGCATATATTAAAAATAGTGCATTGACTTTGCCTCATTTGGTAAGGGCACATTCAAGTTCGAGCAGATTGTACTGCTACTGCATTCTGCAATGGCAGGCCTGCTGTCAATGGTTTAGTTGGGTCACTCAGAGCAGCTCAAACAGTGCTTCAGGCTCCAGTGATGCCTTTAACACCCATGCCCTGGGTACCACTGGAATCATATACTAGGGACTCATAAGAGGGTTAAAGTCCTTTGCCAATTGGGGTTACCAATTCACACATGTCAACTTTAGTAGGAGAGCACTGACACTGGGGCCCGGGCAGCAGGCTCCAGCAAACTTTCAGAGTCATAACCATCAGCATTGGGGCAAAAAGTGGGGATGGACCATACAGAAATTGGTACTTTTCTACATGCACTAAGTGAGATGGTTGGTTGTGTTCATGCTCAGAGAGGACGTGAGCTTTGCAGTTTGAGATTCTGTGTAACTTGCAGTAGCTAAAAGGCTTTGTTCTTCAGTCTGTTGGATAGCACAGCTGCATGTACAGAAGAGATTAAAAGGTGTGATAACATCTAGTACGTTAATGGACATTCTCTCCGCCATGAGCACGAAAACATAAACAAGGTTGGTCATGGGCTTGTTGTATCACAATGTGCATTGCGGCTTCTGATTAATATACTGAGATATTGGCTTATTTCTTCTGTAAATACATAAATGTGGTGTTGTTGAGAAATGGACTTAAAGTATCAGAATCTCAGCTCTGAAAAATAGAAAGAGGAAACCTTCTCTTACGCCGTAGCTGAAAATCCGGTGTTACATTTCCAAAGACTGGAAGCTGGAGCTGGCCAGTGGTAATGTTAATGAATATATATGAGTCCTGGTATGCTATTGATTAACAAGCAAGCTCAGCCCGCTCACGCTTTTCATTCTGTTTCTGCCTCCCATTTACACCACATGAATAGAAGAACGGCAGGACCATAGTTAGTATTCCACCGACAGCCGAACAAGCATTGACAAAGTCAATAGGTCTAGCCACGAGTTCATGTGATGAATATATTTAGATGTGAGAGCAAGATTTGCTTGCAGTAGAGCCACCATGGGAGAGTGAAGTTATGGACCTGTGCGTGTGGGTGTAATTAAATGTCACAGAATATGCCCAGTTGTAGTTTTAATGTTTTTAATTATATCAATGTCAGGATGTGCTCACACACCTGTTAGCAATCTTGGATCACAAAGAACCTGCTGTCTTCTTGGCCAATAACAGGTTTCTGCCGTCACTTGCTCCAGAAGCCTCCATGCGTTAAATTTACCAGGTTAGAACTGGTAAGCCAGTTTCCCAATTTATTGTGTCTGCTGTTGGTTTGCTGAATTCTTCATGATGAAACATCTACCCAGACCCCCTGGCTACTCGTTGAATGTGGTCCTCTGCCAATAGAAAGAGAGAAAGGAGCACAATCAGTTCAATGTTTATCCGAGAACTTCAAGTCCCTGCCGTTTGCTTTGTTTTTTTTAAGTTATGTTATGTTATGTTAAAATGCTTATATAGCGCAACGTTCACCGGGTAGGTTTCTTGGCACTTGAGTGACTGTCTTAGGGATGGAAACCAGTTATTTAATTTCGCTCTTTCCTATAGTGCCCTATTGCGTTCTGCCCACAGCCAAGGTTTTAAAAGCAAGTATTGGGTAGGGGAAAAGGGACGGGGCAGATGCAAGTCAAGATGGGGAGGGCTGGCACTCTAGATTGCGGTAATGGAAGTAAAGATTCGAATAGGGTGCATGCATGGACCAAAGTGGGTTGCTTTGGTTGACTGTCAGTACTTCATTGATAGACTATAATTTTCATTAAGCACTCTGACATAAATGTTGTTTACAAAAATATCTGATTACTGGGTCCAGATTTTCTCTAGATTAACTCAAAAGTGAGAATCTTGTAGGTAATATTTGTAACACAATATGTATGTCAGGCAAACCTCTGAGTACATTGTCATACCGGCCCTACATAGTTACCATACAGCACTGGCTTTATGAGACTTGAGCGCCCCCCTGCAATTTAGAAGGAGTCCCCTCCTTCCATACTCACTCAGGAGCTCTCAGGCCAGGGTACTGTGCTGACAGGGGCCTCCTGAAGCTCTACCCGCCCCCACCCCCACTGCGGGGTCCTTTATTACACCCTTGCTATAGCGGACTAGAAAATCGAACATGTAATTCCAGACTGTACTCCATTGAACATCATATAGGAATAACAAAGCACGTCTCCTCTACTGAATAAAATTCAGCAGAGTTTACCTTAAGTGTTTGCAAGAAAAATTGATTGGAAATGAGTTTCGGTTGTTTTAGCTCTGCAGGGCTCCTTCATTAAGGATATAGCCATCACTTGCAAACGGCGATGATTTGCATACAATTGCTCGTTTCAGAATATTTTATGTAGAGTCGCATTTGGTAGTCTTCTAGGCAATATTGCTTTTATAATTTAACACAGAGGCTCTCACGAAGATGAGAAAGCCTGAGTGTGACTAGGAAACAAACACTCCTAGTCGGTTGCCAGGCACACAAAAGGAACACAAAAGGAGGCGCTCTTCAACAAGTTGTAGATCAGCGAACATTTAATGCAGGATTTTGACATTCATTTGCCTTGGGGTAAACCAGTGCTTCATTCACCAAATGCGTCTCATGGGTAATAAAACGAAAAATTAAAACATGCAGGCAGGGACGATCCGGGATAAAAAATAGGATGTGACATCAAAAGAAAAGTGTCCCGTATTTACGAATCGGATAGCCAGACAAGTGGCACCCATTTGGGCAGTTTTCAATGTGTAAAGAGACGTTGTTAAGGTGTTTTCCAAAGTATGGGAGACTGTATGAATTTGTGCCTGTTACTGGCAATGTTTGTGGTAATAAATCGCCCACTAGACCATGGTTCTCCAAAGTCAGTCCTGGAGGGCTGGATCCATGCCGGATTTTGTGCATATCCCCATTTAGTTAAATGGAGTTTTCTTAAAAATCTGGCATGGATCCATCCCTCCAAGACTGACTTTGGAGAACCCTGCACTAGACCATGAAACGGGCCTGGAAGCTGCCAAAAAAGGTCCACATACTGAGCTGTCACACCAGCCCTTCCGGAAGGCCCTATAGGTTAGTCTGATGGTGATTACAGACCATGATTGTCTTGATTGTCTTAGAGCACTGCTTGTGTAAGAGATGTCTGCTGATTGTTCATGCTGCCTATAAAGAGAAGCGCTGTTGTCTAAGGATGGGTTTGTACATAAACACACGCCTAAAAATGACATTTGGTCATAGGTGACCCATCTGGGCAGTGACATATTGTCCATTTCTTTTTTTACTCTTTAACAAATGTAGATCCAATTAACAACATGGACCCATAGCTGTAAAAACATTAAATGCAGAAATAGCATCAGATAACTGCCCAGGTGGCCACCAAAGTCCATAAGTCATTTCCGACATGTGACGGTGCAACGACTTGCAGTACACTTTTCACTCAAACTCAGGTTCTCAAATTGATAGGGAGCTTTCAAGAAGTGCCTTACTCCTTTCTGACGCTGGGTCTGAACAAGCTGCAGTCTGTTCCTATCACTTTGTTGGATTCTGAATCATTCAAGGATTCCAGAGTCACCTGGACATTCAGCCTGTTTGCAGTACCATCCCCACAAAGATTCAGAGCTGCCAACTCCCATGGTGCCGCAGCGTGCCACACAATATCGGCTCCTTTCACATAGTGAGTATCACTTGGTGGCGGATAGTGTGAGTTGGAAACCCTTGTGGAGTGTGTTTCCAACTCCCATTGTCTTGAGGCCAGGACCTCAGCAGTAGCCTTTGACACCTCCTTTGGTTTAGTTTTTTTTGGGAAACATCCTTTACGACGCAACTTTAACAACGCAGTGCCTTTACAACGCGGTATTTACAACGACAACAATTACTATGCATTGCGCTGGGGGGCGCTCTAGGATAGGGAATACGTTTAATTTACTATCCAACACCTTCCCTAGTGTCCACGGGGACTGGAGTTGGAATAGTAAATTAAACTATTCACTATCCAGCACCCCAAAGCACTATGCGTTGTAAAGGTTTCCGTTGTAAATACCGCGTTGTAAAGGCATGCGTGGTAAAAGTATGCGTTGTAACGTCATACATCCGTTTTTTTGGGGTGTTGGGGTGGTTTACCGTGGGTGACTGCACAGTGCCCCTACTCCTCTCACTGGCCATGCCCATTACTAAGCACTTTCATTGCTGCAGGGGCGATAGGTTCAAGGTCCCACCCACTCCCCGGGCATTGCCCCCTCCTTGTACCGTTGCCTCTCACACAGTGAGATTTTGTTGAAGGTTGGCAAGTCTGAAGATTACTGAGGCAGAAGGAAGCATGCCTTCTCTTTCACTGTGCCTCTATTTCCCTTGTACTAAGCAGCTACCACAGAGAGATGAATGGTGTGCAGGCAGAGCTACAGAACCTAAGAAGTGCTTGTTTTCATCAGTCCCCAACCCCTTCCTTCTCCCACACACACAACAGGGTGGGGAAAACAAAAGACTAACTAAAACACATTAAGACATTTTTGATGGCTTGTAAAGAGCTTCCACAGAGAAACCTTTCAAAACTGCTCTTGCAATTTCAGCCCTGAGAGAAGAAGTTTTCCCTTTTTTTGTTTTGTTTTTTGATTTGTTACTTGGAACAATTTCAAAATATCTTTGCTCTGATGGGGAGAGATTGAAAAGGAGAAATACTGTGAGGTATTTTCAACATTGCTGTATTTTGTGCTAGGGAGGAGTGGTAGAGCTGAGCAAAAATACACAGTATGTCTCTTTGTATTTTTACGTTTTTATAAGAAGAAATATCAAATGCGCGTACGGTCTATCATGTCCTTAACTTTACTTCAACTGTCCCACTTTATTGAGTTAGTCCTGATTTTCTTACCTATATGTTAGTAATGGTGTGAGTATTTTGTTTTTATTTTTATTTAAACATATTTTAATCGATTTTTCTATGTTCTCAAGCAGAGTAGAGGAGGCAGCAGGTTACATGCATACCTTACACCAATTCAAGAAACATCTAATATTACTGAAAAATTAAAATGTATAATCTTGACAGTAGGGCTTGCACATGTCTTATGCCCCCCTGAAATGTGTCTGAGTTTGATTTTATTAGCTGGATGGTGTTATAAGTGTCAAAATACAGAGGAATTTGTAAAACGAGGACTGGCAAAGCATACCGGATACCACATTACAAAGAGATGCTCACAGACCAACTCTGCATTGTGGCACATCCTGATCTGGGCACGCCGGGCACAGACCGCGACAGCGTGCCCTACTACAGTGAATGTGCTGTTCAGAATAAAGGTGCCATCTCTCACCTGCACTCTGGTCAGTATATTAGTGAATGGCAGCCAGGCTGTTTGAAGCCACTTATCCACCTTTAACTTCGAGTGACAAACTTGCTAGGAGTTTCAAAGGAGATATATCCCTGCATGTGGGTGCAGTGAGTGACTGCCTGTGTGATACTTGGCATCCCTGTGCCCCTCTCCCAAAGAGCGCATCTATATGGCACAAACTCAGTACGCTTACTGGGAGCCTTTTAAACACTGTTTCTGGACTATGTCTCTGATGCGAAGGATTTCCATTTTGCATGGGATCTCATCTCCTTATAAACAAGGGGACACGCCTTGATATCACACTGGCTCACATTTAGTGTGAGTAAGATTCATGCTACAGAAGGGGCCCTGCAACTTTCTATGGTTCTTTCTGTAAAACCGAAGTACCTAGGGGGCAGTGCCTAATTTGAGCTGGCGGTTCCAAATGGGTCCCACTGGATTGTTGGGGACTGGCACTTATTTGTTCTCATTCAACTTTAACCAAGAGTAAGAGAGAGAGAACAGACAAGGAGAAAAGAAGGAGCTAGAGAAAGACTGTAAAATTGTGGCAAAGTAGAAAGCAGGGACCTGCAAGAGCAGGGCCGGACTGGTCGTAGCGGGCGCTGGCTGTTTCCCCGGTGAGTCACTAGGGTGGAGGACAGTTTTAGACCCCTGGGAGGGCGTTTTTGTTACTAGGGGCCAGTTTTGCAGAATAGTTGCAATATCGACACCGCTAGCAACAAAAGCGGCTCAAAGCTTCCACTAGCACCTCCTCCTCCTGCCCCCTGGGGGGGGGGGGGGGGGGGTAGGGTCGGCCAAGCTCTTTGCAGGGCCGCTTTCGCTTCCCAGTCTGGGCCTGTGCAAGAGAGTGAGAGAGAGATAAAGGGACAGGAAATGTCAGGTGGTGAATTAAAGAGGAATGAGGTGCAATCAAGACTATACAGCTTTGGTAGTCAGCACGCCGACATCAAACAGCACCAGCACTGGGCTCATGAGCAAAACTTTGCCCCCTCGGCACGTATTCTTTTGAAAATCTTTTGAAAATTAAGCAGTCTCGGGGGATACCAAAAAACAAAACAGACACACTTTGCACCCCCGAGGAACTTTGCATAAAATGGCCCCAGAAAACCATTACTAAAATATTTCTCCTTGTTATTAATTTATTTTGCAGTAAAATTTGAAAAAAATGAATGCATACTTAGTGGCGGAGCACAAGCTGACATTGACGGTCCCTTCCGGCTCTCAGTGGGAAATCAAGGGTGTTTGGAACCTAAGTCAGCCAATGAGGTTGGACCCCATTGACTCTTGTCTGGGTAGTACATGAGAGCCGTTATTGGGGTGCTTAAGAACCCGTCAACCAGTGAACCTTTCTGCTGAGGCACCTACGGTACTAATAGCTAATAACTGCACCCCTAAACAAAAGGCATTTGGTCTCAGCTCACCACTCACCTCTTCTTTCTTTCACAGAGCGTGCCCTACTTTTAACCATGTGTGTCTTCAGCCACAGCCATAATAGGTTCCATGCTCCTCAGCACTATCTCCCTGCTTGTTTTCATGTCTCTCTCTCTCTCTTTTCATTTAATTTCCACCTCTCTGCCGTTCAATAGAAAAAGAAATGCCCTCTAACTTTATAGCAGTTGGTTTCTTTTCTGCAAGTAGCAGCAGTTTTATAACTTGCTTTTGTGTGGGAGGTAAATCTATTATTTCTCTGTGCTCCTTGGTGTAATGCTTTTTATAGAGTAAAGGCAATTGTTTTATTATTGCACTAAAATTAGGTTGGTTTGCGTCAGGGACTTGGCACTCAATCTGGTTTGAACTCTAAATTGAGAAAAAGTGATAGAAATACTGCGTATTCCACAGATGATTTAAGGTCGGTGCTCTTCAATCTCTGCCTGCTTTCGGGCTGCATAAAGGTGCCAGGAGAGACTGAGGGTATTTTACAGAACAATAAAGTAGAGAAGAATTTAAAGAAACAATAATTCATATATTGACTTAACACAATTGAGGAATTAGAATCACTGCATGAGGATCATTTTAAGACGCTGGTACAGCCAGAAGCTTGAAAATAGATTGCATTGCCTCAAGATGTTATCGGCGTACAAGGAAATGAAACAATTCAAAGGGGAAAGGGAATGAGTTGTCTAAAAGATAGTTAAGCTGAATTATATGATGTTGCGCCTCAGAGTACTGGCGAGCAGCTGTGGAGATAATATAGTAACCAGCCTTTTTCATCAAAGTATGTCATCTGGCAGCCATCTTTGGCCGAGTGCGTTCAGTTGCAACCATTATTCGTTTTTATTCGTTTTTTACAGAAATTGCCGGTATCCGTACTTGGCTACCTCAGAAACAAAGGATGCACCGCCACAACAAGTCCAGTGTAACCGCGACACGTTTGAATGTAGGATCTAATTAATAGGACACAGGGGCATATTATCAAGAACGGCGTTAAAAATTATCGCTGCTTTAGCGGCAGAAAACTGCTGCTAAAGCGGCGATAATGGGCTTGATATTATGCCCTTGAGAATTCCAATAGAAGCCCATGATCTGGTGTCAACATCAGCTTTTATTGGAATTCTCCAAGGCATATTATCAAGCCCATTATCACCGCTATAGCTGCAGTTTTCTGCCTCTAAAGCAGCGATAATTTTAATGCCGTTCTTGATAATATGCCCCTCAGACAATACATGTTATGTAGAGATGTATCATTTAATAAGAAAACATGGAGCATTTTAAATGAAGAAAGAAGAGGTTTTAGTCACAAAATTCCGTACGGATGCTGATTGGGAAAAATAGCTGAAATACATGTTGAAAAATGGCTAAGGTTCTCCCGAGAAGACGATAGGCTGGCAACTGCTCATGTAGGGATCAGATATAGGTTTATACAACAATATTTTGCCTCCCCACATCAAATAATTAGATTTTGAAGATGGGGTCATGGAGCTCGGATGAGCCTGTGGTACTTCTACAGAGGCCACTTTTTGAAGATGACATTTCAACAGCTGTAGATTGATCTTTGACATGGGGCCATGTTACATGTCGTATGTGTACCGTTGGATGAAAAAAAGTATGAGTTGCAATCTGTAATCGAACCGAATAAAATGGGTCAGCTAGTGATGCGACAGATACCAAGGGAGTGAAATACCTTATCTCAAAAGTAAAAACATTGTGATGGATTCCAAAGATTTTTGCACAGAATTCAGGGCAGAATTACTGAAATGGAAGAGAAAAACTACAAGACTGAGAGATTCAGACTAGGAACTCAGTGGACCATGGTAGAAAGATTCAAACGCTTGAAAACATTGAGGGAATTGATATGCTGTTAAGTTTTTATGCAAAAAGTAAAAGTTTAGATGGTGAGTTAGGAGCACGTGTTACTTAAGACAGAATCAGAATGAAGGTAGGAGATGAGGGAGCGGGGTGTTTCAAATGGCCACAAGTGTGGACAGTTATGGGAAAGCCAACCACCAACAGAAATTGACTGAAAGAAGAATTGAGGAAATACAGGGAAACTCCTTCACTTCACCAGTTCAGGAATGTCTGTACTCTGGGTATGGACCGCGCCCCTGGGTATTCCAATATTATAAAAAATATTGCAAGGCATGAAAAGTAAATTATATAAGGAAGTGGTACAACCATGGCAATAAGAAAAAGAGCAAACAAGAGGACAGTGTCTATGAGTATAGTTGCTGCATCAGGATTACTTTGACTCATACAGATGTAGTAACCATCACAAAGGCCTGAGTAGTCTGGATCCATGGAACATAGGACACTCTTTTATCCATTACCTGGACCGAACTTCAAGAATGTCTGCTGTACATAGCTGCAGAGATCAAAGGTTTCCTCAGAGCAAGCCTGTAGCCTATAAGTTCCTAATATTAAAGAGGTGTATTCATAAACATATGGATAAACAGTTGTGTAATGACTGCATATTGTTATCATACACAAAAATCCAAATAAAGTAAGTGTTCCAATTCCAAAGAATGCCGCAGTGATGGTGCTTGGTGACAAGGGAAAACAACGTTGCATTGGTGTTATTTACAAGAAGAGTGGACCAACAATGTTGACTAAGTAGTAATTCAATTTGAAAAAACAACTCAGCATTAGATTTCAGTTTCTCGATAGTGTATGCCAGTCAGCAGATAAGTACGTTGACGTTTCAACCCATATAGGTATTTTCATAAGGGTTTTCATGAGGACAATGAGGTAGCAACCTCTCACCTACAAATAATGCAAGCAACAATGGATTACCTCTAGGTGTGGATTTAAGCATAGGCTTAAGGCTTCCTCCAAGGAAAATTTGGTCTTTTGATTACTTTGTACCCAGCTTCCCAGTAATATCGCGTTCCCCCATAATACTATTACTGCCACAGGGGCTGCCATAATGGCATCACTCTAATCCCAGTTTGGTTCAACATGACTCTAGTAATCTGATTTGGCTAGAAGGAGTGCTGGAAAAATCTCCTATGCAAAGATCGTATATTGATCCCTGGATGACAGTGCATTCAACAGTGGCATTATGTAGTAATGAAAAGAAAGTAGATGAGACAAATCAGAAAATTCATATGCACTAAGCAATATATGTTATGTTATGTTATGTTATAATGTGTTTATATAGCGCACAGCTACTCAAAAAGAGTGTCCCGGCGCTTTCCACATGCAGCTCAGAGTAAAAATAACACAACAAAGCAAAACAGAATCAGAAACAGAGAAAAGAACAGAGAAAGGCCTAAAGGTTAAAAAGCCAGGTCTTCAGGCTCTTCCTGAACTGGAGCAGATTGGCGGTGCTGTGGAGCGACAACGGAAGCGAATTCCACAGCTGGGGAGCTTTACTGCTAAAAGAGCGTCCCCCAGCGCGGGCCTTCCTCACCCGCGGAACCACCGCTGTAAACAGGGATTCAGACCGCAGGGAGCGGGCTGGACGATAGAAGGCCAATCTCCGCCGCAAATATCCGGCACCTGAGCCAAACAATGCTTTGTGCATCAGCGTCAGGGATTTGAACCAGATCCGCTTCCGGATAGGCAACCAATGGAGCGTCTGTAGCAGCCCGGAAGCTCGAGCCCGTCTGCGCAGGCCGAAAATTGCCCGGGCGGCGGAGTTCTGCGCCACCTGCAGGCGTTGGACCAGATAGTCAGGAAGGCCAAGGAAAAGGGCATTGGCGTAGTCTAGCCTTGATCCAATAAGAGCCTGCACAGTAATCCGCCTGTGCTCCACAGATAGCAGAGGTAGGAATTTGCGGAGCATTTTCAAAATTCCATAACAGGTGCCAGCCAGACCGAGAATATGCGTTCTCAGCGACAGCTGGTTGCCCAGCTTGATTCCCAAGTTTTTAGCAACCAGTGATGACTGTGCGGGAGGACACATATCGGGCGGCCACCTGTCCAGCCACTCAGGATCGGTGGCGCAACCGAAGAATAAGACCTCAGACTTACTCGAATTGGCCTTCAAACTGTTCCACTGGAACCAGTCGAAGACCATTCCCAGACAGCCCCGAATACTCTCTCCATCAAACTCCTGGTCTTTACCGCATGTGAAGAGGAGTTGGGTGTCGTCGGCGTAGGATACGATCTGGGCCCCATGTGCCTCCACCGCGGCCGCCAAAGGGGACATAAAGATGTTAAACAACATGGGGCTCAACACAGAACCCTGTGGAACCCCAACTCCCAGTGGCGGCATCTCGGCAGAGCTCTGGGAAACCCAGATCGTCTGGCGGCGGCCCTCAAGGAAAGATGTGAACCATTTGAGCACCGTCCCCCTAAGGCCGATGTCATGAAGCCTAGCTAGAAGCGCCTCATGGGGGACGGTGTCGAAAGCCGCCGACAGGTCTAACATGACCAACATGGCCCTGCCGCCGACATCCAAGGTCTCCCTGATGATCTTAGTGACCTCCAGCAAAGCTGTTTCCGTACTATGGTTAGGACGGAATCCGGATTGGGATGGGTGGAGCAGATTGTTAGCTTCCAGAAAGCTCGACAGAACACCATGGACGTGTTTTTCAGTAATCTTGGCTAGAGCCGGGAGAAGTGAAATTGGCCTATAGTTGGCCAAAGCCTCGGCATCAAGACCCGGCTTTTTCAGGAGGGGGATAATCATCGCTCTTTTCCAAGAGCTAGGGACCCTCCCCTCCCTCAGGGAGGCATTGAGGATGGGGTTGACCAGTGGGTTCACCACAGCCGCCACCCCAGCCAAAAATTTGGCAGGGCAGGGGTCAAGTGGCGAGCCACTCAGATCTCAGTGACCTCCAGCAAAGCTGTTTCCGTACTATGGTTAGGACGGAATCCGGATTGGGATGGGTGGAGCAGATTGTTAGCTTCCAGAAAGCTCGACAGAACACCATGGACGTGTTTTTCAGTAATCTTGGCTAGAGCCGGGAGAAGTGAAATTGGCCTATAGTTGGCCAAAGCCTCGGCATCAAGACCCGGCTTTTTCAGGAGGGGGATAACCATCACTCTTTTCCAAGAGCTAGGGACCCTCCCCTCCCTCAGGGAGGATTGAGGATGGGGTTGACCAGTGGGTTCACCACAGCCGCCACCCCAGCCAAAAATTTGGCAGGGCAGGGGTCAAGTGGCGAGCCAGATTTAAGCCAGATTTAATATATGTTTACTGATGTATGGAATTGCTAAAAAAAGGATTAAGATTCATCTTTTGCAAGGGAAATTTATCATGGACCAGTTAACAAAACAAAATTTGCCAGTGTTTTGATAGACCGATAAATAATAATGAAAATTTTTCTGCAAATTAGAATCTTTAGCATTATTGCCCTAGCCAACAGATTTTGATTTTTTCTCTTGGTGTAGGCCTGCCAATAAAAGAACACCTTCTCCTGGGATAAGCATCAATTAAATCTCTCAATTTTGCCGCAAAGCACTGGTTACCCAAAGGCAACAACAACAAATGAAATCAGAATATGAAGGATTGCCAAAAGTCCAACAAAAAGACTAGGGCATACCAGACTTTTACTTGCCATGAGGCACCCTTTATAATAAATAAGTCTGGACATTAAGAAGATGTGAGGATTATTGGTAAATCACGATGTAAACCACAGTGGGGGCGCACAAGGGCTTATTTAAGAGAGGCTTGCTCTGCCCGGAGCATAACTTTTTGTGACGCACTGGTGACGCAAGTCTCTCAATCATATCTATGAGGCGATGCAAAGCCTCTCTGCGTGTGTTTGCATGGCTTCATAGATATAGAGTAAGACAAAGAAGGACTAGTTGTTGCCTTGCCTTACTCTGTGTCAGGGAGGTGTTCCATGGGTGTTGCAGTTTTCCCACACAATCCCCATGGATTTTGATGCTGCCCCAGATTTACTTAATCATGTAAACCTGGGGCAGCGCCAAAACCTTACACCTCCCCAGCGCAGGCATAATAATGAACAATATTTTTTATTTGTCCTCATTTCTTCCGTGTGTGCTGCATTCTGCACAAAACAATTGTGCCTGGAAAGGAGGTACCCTTGCACCATGGTGCAAGGGTGCCTACGTTGGTGCAAGGCAGTAAATTGTGCACCATTGTGCATGGAGGATGGAAAGTATTGAACCGTATTTCAGAAATACGGTGCATTCCGACCCTTTCCCTTTGGCGTAGGGCAGCATAGCAAGAAGCCCTGCAATGATGCCCTGCACCAATTCCCCCTAAATAAGGCCTTCCGGATCTAAGATGAACATTTAAAATGAACTTGATTAAAGAATAATGCTTCATATGGAACGTACATGCTCTGGTTCTAGAATGGGGTTAATTCCTGTCCTCCCAACTATGCAAAAATGCACCGGTCTTGGAAACAATCACTCTTGAAAAATGTGCTGATAACCCACTTGCACATCCTGAGCAACAAGCACAAATGTTTTCAGACTCCTTTTCACCTGAGTGTCTCCAACAAATGTATATATTCGAAGCACCTTTCCTTTTTCCATTCATCAATTACTATTTATGTCACTACCATCCATTGTTAGGAGGATTCAATACATGGATGATCATTGTTTTAAAGTTATATTGTTCTATTTGTTGTATGTTTTGCATAAAATTATGATAAGAACCAAAAAATAAAGGAAGTGAAGCCTTGCAAGACCACTCAGGTTAAAAAACATAATCGTGGTTGGTTGGAATGTGACCCAAATTCCTAATACTATTCTATTTTAAAGATCAGAGGCATTTGCTTGCTCTATGTGACAGGATATATCACTCAGAATCAAGGGAATGTTAGCTTTTATCATAATGTGAGAGTGCAAATATTCCTGCAAGAAACAGTTCTGAGCCTGTTGTACCAAGAAGGGGATGTATGACAGAGCCAAGATATCTAAAAGAAGGTGAGGAGAGGTTGAGCTGGTTAGTCAATTTCGTGTCATGCCGGCCCTTTTGCAACATTAAAGTTGGTCACAAAGAATGTTTATCTATCCTTTCTAATGTAGATGAATGTAAACACATGATGACTTAATCAAAGCCCAGACTGCTGCCTCTGATCTCCAGACTCCTAGGTATCCGTGGCGGTGAACAGTCAAAATATCGAAAAAAATATAAAGATTTGACAGAATGTTGAGTTTTTTATATAGAATGGACAGAATATCGAATTGCCAAAATATAGTGGTGCAGAATATCGAAATTCAGGTAAGAAATATCGATTTCCATAATATCGATGTTAGTAATATCGACAGTCATAATATAGTTGTTAAAAATATCGATTTTTTTTATAGTGTTTTAAGTGTTAGTATATGTATTAAAGTATGTATTGTTTTTGTAATGTATGTTTGAATTTTTTTAAAGTAATGAATTTTGTTCTTTAATTTTTGCGTAATTTAATTCCGTAGTGGGTTTTGGGTTTATAGGGGAATAGGGTGGGAAGTAATTAAATTATAGTAAATTAAATATAAATTTTTAGGAATTATTAATTATTTTTAATTCAATTTTGAGTTTTATTTCTGTAGCGGGTTGTGGGTTTTTTAGGAGAATAGGGTGGTAAGTAATGTAATTGTTATTAAGTAAATATTTATTTTTATTTATTCATATTGATAATTAATTTATTGTTAATTATTATTAATTGGTAATTAATTTATTAATTGGTAATCCATTTTTATTAATTGGTAATGCATTTTTATTAATTGGTAATTCATTTTTAATAATTGATTAAGTGATAATTATATTAATTGTATTAATTATTCAGAACTGGTTGTGTGCTTTTAGGGGAATAGGGTGGGAAGTAATTTAATTGTAATGTATTAATTATTGCAATTATTTTTGTGTATTAATAATTTAATGTTAATTAATTATTAATTGGTAATTTGTTTATTTCTTATACATTTTTGGTATTGAAAATTATTTTGTTGTTAATTAATTAATACTAGGTAATTCATTTTTAATCAATAATATTTATTGGCATTTATAATTAATTCATTAATAAATATTTTGTGATTGGTAATTAATTTAAAATAATGTTTTATTGGTATTGATAATCACCTTATTTTTATTTCAATATTAAATCATTACTTTCCCTACTGTTGCACTCACTGGAGTGGGAATAGTAATAGTTACCCTCCCGCTATCTAACGCTTTCCCTAATGTTGCACTCACCGGAGTGGGAATAGTAATGTTTACCCTTCCGCTATCCAACGCTTTCCCTACTGTTGCACTCACTGGAGTGGGAATAGTACATTTTATCCTCCCGCTATCTTACGCTAACATTATTTAATATGTTGTTATATTATTAATTTAATATATAATGAATTAAACACTAACAATGCGTTTATTTTATTTTTAATTACATTAATTAATTATTAATATTAAGGTTAATTATTTTTAAGTATGTTTTGCTTAATTATATTAATTATTTTATTATTTTACATTACTGTTTAGACATTTTAAAAATCCAATGTTTTTACAACAATATTTTGGATTCAATATTTTTGTACTTACCTGTTTGGAGATAGAAATTCGATAATCTGGCATTCTATATTTTGTCATCGATCTTTTGCCAGGTTTTGCTCCTCGATATTCTGTCAGTGATCCATCTGTGGCAGCCTGCCATAGGAAGAAACATCACTAGTGGACATACAGTTCATTCGAAGGATGCAAGGAGCTGGAAAAAAACGAGCAGTGGATTTAGCAGTCGAGATGCATGCAAGAATAGCATTAATGTACTACTGGAACAAGTTGGCTTTGGACTATTTTATTGCAGGGAGGGTGGAGGATTCAACTGGCTGAAGAAATGACAGCTACTTTGCAAGTGTTGCTATGAGAGTATGCCTAAACAGAGGTGCTCTCAACATGATTAGGCGTGGGGCCAACATTTGGACTGTGAGGTTGTTTACCATACCCCACATCAGGAAACAATACTGCCAAAGACAGTAGTCCTGGTATTGCCAAACTGCTGCAATGGTGAGGTGCCATAAAACAGAAAAAAAGAAACTATTCATCCACCTCAGTGTGGAGGGCATATGGTTTCTATGAAAATGTTAAATGAAAAAGAAAAATTACCCAGTGTATAACATGTTAAAGTGTCCCATTGGGTACAGCATCTGCCTATCCTTGCGCCATGGCATGCCGCATTGTAAATACGGTGCATCCGTTGTGGCGCAACAATGGCATTGCGTGTCGCACGTTTCTTGGCGCATCCCTGCTGATTTCCAGGGATGCGCCAGGTAAGGTAAATCTGCCCTTAAATATGTAGGCTTAGGAAACGGTTTGTTAACCTGCAGCACTGGCAAAGCCATGAATCCAGGCTTTTTGCCCACTCCTGCTCTGGGACCAAAACTTGTTGCGCTGCCTGGACCAGAGCTGGAGTTTGATAAATATGTGGATTCTGTCAACAGGTTTGGAATATTTTGACATGAGGGGGTCCTTACACCTGAAAATGTTGACAGGGGGGTCTCAGCATCCAAAAGTTTGAAGACCTCTGCTGTATGGCGTGGGTGGTGGAACAATGTGAATGACAGTTGAACAGATTAATGGAGGAAGAGGTCTGACCCAAAGATCATCTATATTTTACCATCTGTATGTTGGTATTATTTATGATAATTTTAATATAAGGGGCTGGTGACGTAGCAAAAGATTGCTCTAGGTCAGGCCTAAGTACGAGTTTCTATAGCCCACAATATTTGTGTATGAAAAGAAGTTCTGATCTGTTCGTTGCTTTATGGTGAATGATAATTTGTTGTTTAGGTCTGTGCTACATGGGTTTGCATCGATCTTTGTTTTTATTGGATATTGTTGCTTGGCTTTTGTCATTCTTTGCTGCAGGTGATGGTTCTTCAATCTCCAAAAATAACCTACCCCAAGCCTGCTCTGTTTCACTGGCCAAGGGTTTGCTTTGTCAGTTTGTTCCTAGGGTAACTTATACCTAGGGACTGTTCATTTTGTGAGGCCACTGTTCCAACAGTTTCCAGGCGTGGGGCAGTTTGTGGCTACATATCTGATGCTTCAGGGCTGTATTATCCACAGTCGGTGGTCTTCCAGTCCACTGCCTGGAAGTGTGATCATATGGGCCCATCACTTGCATTGTTGTCTCTTGCGTTGTTGTCTTTTGGATTGTAAGCCTTCCATCACTGCTAGGCGTCAGTCAAAGACGAATCATCATTGTAAGGCATCAAATACAAGTTTAAGATCACTTTTGAACCCACAGATTAAGCTTCAAGGGAACTAATTTTTAAGTTACGATGTTTAGCCCAGAGAAAAACACCAGTCACAATTAACCTCAGTAAGAAATTAGAGTGGGAGTTGTGGGAGGGTCAGACCCTACCTCATACAATAATCACAATCCTAGTTAGGGTGAAACCCAAAAGTTACTAAATATACCTGTGCTTAATCTTCTGATAGCTTGGAAAAAAAGCTGTCAGGCTTAACTTAGAGGCAATGTGTAAAGCATGTATGCAGCAATCTTTTATTATATACCGAAATGACAAAAGTAGAACTGGAGCTATGAATTTTTAAAATTTACATTTAAAAATATTGCTAAAAAGCATTAACTGCAGTCATCAAGCTGCACATGACTGGGAAAAGGGTAGAGTTTAAGGGCAACTTCCACAGGACACGGGTTGGATACAGGTACCAAGTTCATCCCGGTGAAAAGTTTTAGCTTGGTACTTAGTCAAAAGCAGCAGCAGGCTGTGGCTGAAGTGGGCTCACATCATCAGATATCCGAAGGAGGAGGTGTCAGTGAAGTTTTTGACTTTTGGCAAGAAAGATCCCAGTAGGAGAAATTTTCATTTCTCACACACAGAAGTGCCCTAACCGGCAGGTTGCATTTTTGGACCAATGCCAGGTGAAGATTTACGCCTTTGAACTATGTCACTTTTTTTAGCCTGGATTCTTCCAGTGGGGCAAGGTTGTGTATATGAAGAGGGGTCCACAAGGCTGTACACCACGATCTGAAAAATGCTGCTGGTCAGATAAGCAACTGTAGAGAAGACCATAGCAGGAGCAAACTGAATCTTTAGTCCTGGATCAGTCTTGTTACTGAGCTAGTCTTCCCCTTAGTTGTGGGGTTCCTCAAGGATCCTCCCTGAACACCATTCTTTGTCATCTTTACATCCTCCCCATGCCAATATCGTGCACTCGCTTAGATCATAATTGGTCTCTTACGCCGATGACACCCAGTTGATTATGCCAATTTCCTCTGACCTTTCCTACAGTCACAAAGCTGTGACTCCCTGCTTTCAGTAAATTGCCAGCTGGGTGGCTGTTTATAAATTAAACTCAACAAGGACAAAACGGAAGTTATGCTGAGGGGCAACAACTTCTGCAGCAGTGTCCCGAGCCCTCTACCAGACTGTCTAAGCAAGTTTTTTTACCCAAAAAACTCCCTAAAGAGCCTTGGGAGGTGGCTAGGCCCCAATCTTACGATTGAAAATCAAGCCAAAAAATGTACGGCCAGTTGCTATGGCATCCAGAGACTGCTGAGGAAGGTTCTTGACCTCCTTCCTTTCATAGCCTGGAGATTTATCATACAAGGCATTATGTTATCATGCCTTGACTATGGGAATGCTTTGCATCTTGGCTCTCCTCGTTATGTTGTCAGAAGGTTGCAGACCATGCAGAATGCCGCCGCACAACTCCTGGAAAACATCCCCAAACACCAGTCTGTTACCAGGGCTCTCAGAGACCTCCACTGGCTTCCTGTGGAAAGTCGAATTCAGTTTAAGACCCTATGCATTATGCACAAGGCAATCAATAAAAAGGGTCCTGTAATGCTTAGACGGTAACCCTCCCCATATCTGCCTGGGAGACCTCTTGGATCTTCTTCGGCTCATCTATTGAAGGTCCCTAGGATTCGTAGAGCACAATGGGATGGTTGTTCCACTTTATTTTTGGTGCCTGAACTTGAAACACTCTACCTGTCTGTTCAGCAACCAATTCTCCTGCAACCTTGATGATGTACGGTGTTGTTTTCAGTGCTAGAAGGCCTCCGGGTAACTATGCGCTATATAAAAATTCCAGAATGGAATCTTTGGCCCAGTGGTGATGCACCTTCTTAGGGTCCGTTTGATAGATTAGTCCTAATCCCTCCTAGGTTCACACAGCAAAAAGTTGGCAAAACGTTTATAAGTCCCAGGTTTCAGGTAACCTCAGGCGGAGTACGCTTTGACACCAGACAGGGGTCCATGATCTTGGAGCTAGCCCTTGGGCTCAAGACTCACTCCAGTAGATGCCAGCAGCAGCAACAGGAATCTGGGCAGGTTGACTTGGAACTGCTCATCCCAAACAGGAAGTCAGCTTTATGACCATTGGAGTTCACATCTTCGTACTGGTTACAAGAAGGAGAGCCAGCAGTCTTTAAGGCTCTTCTCAGGTCACAGATGGCAGGTCCAGTCCTCTTATGTTCTTCCACAGGTCCAAAAGTGATTGTCTAGGTTTTCTGGGGATGCCACATTTAAGCTCATTTCCAGCCTGTGGGTGTAAGAAAGACTGCCCACTCCATAACCAATGGGGTAAACGTTTCCGGAAGTAACCTTGCCCACATTTCAAACACTTCCTGTGGGTTTTACTGTGAACTATCCCACAGTGCCCTTCTCTACCTAAATCCAACATGGCAGCACCCTTCTTCATCTGGTCAGAGCTCCCCTTGCCCACCCAGAGGTGTGGCTATGATCATGAGAAAGCTCTCCTTTATGCTCACTCCAAATCATTTCTGGGGCTGCTCCCGTCCCTCTGGGTTTAGAGCTAAGCTGATTAGGAAGACGAGGGAGACAGTCCTAAGCATGAGCTATGTCTACCAATGACAGGGTTGGTGCCCTTTGAAGCTCAGAAAGGGGCTGGGCACAGTCCATAAGCCATTCCGCTGAAGACCAGGAGGAAAACTCTCCTCACCCAAGCCTTTTTTTTACTTCCTGGGGGCAATCAACTTCTCACCAAAGGGAAGCCATTCTACAGTCATTTAGCACTCGACAATGGAAAAAGGTCCTTTTGGACGGCAGGAAAATGAAAACTTTCTAAAGGTGACTCACTGAAGTATACAAAAGTAATGGATAGAATGCTTGAATTAATCTTAGCCACTAGTAATACTCAATGTTGCATACCAAACCATAATTGTTTTGCACACTCTGTCACCTCAGTTTGGACACAGCCATATGCAAATCAGTCTTGACCCTGCTCCAATGGGAACAGTACATCTTGAACCAGAACACAAGCAACCTAGAACTGGTTTCACTGGGCTACGTTTGAGGGTGGCACAATGATTACATTTACCATGCATGCCTTTACAATGCAGTTTTTACATCGTAACATACATTTAAACCCATTCTTTTACATAGCATGCCATCACTTCTCATTTTCAGAAACTACCTTTAAAATGCATTCCATTATATCTCATTATATCTTTACAACACATACAATTACAATGCATACCATTACATTGCATTTAAGGTAAGTGTTGGATAGTATAGGGGTAATATTTACTATTCTAACTCCAGCGAGTGCAACAGTAGGGTAAGTGTAGGATGGTGTAGGGGTAAAAATGATTATTCTAACTCCGGTTAGTGCAACTGTAGGGTAAGTGTCAGATAGCGTAAGGGTACTATGAGTTGTAATGGTATGCGTTGTAATGACTTGCGATGTAATACCTGCATTGTAGTGACATGCATTGTAATGACATGTGATGTAGTGACATACAATGTAATGGTTGCGTTGTAAAGACATGCTATGTAAAGGATGTTGCGATGTAATGACTGCTATGTAAAGGAAGTGCGATGTAACGACTGCGTTATAAAGGTTGTTTCCCAATTTACAGGCCCTGGTTAATGTAGTGCGTTATACTAGGGACTTACAAATACATGTAATACACCAAATCTGAATTTAACAATGTTGATATGTTTAAGGGAGATCACAAGCACTTTACCCCTGTTTAGCAAGGAAAAAAGACAGAGTCCTATGTCCAGCATAAAAACAGGTTCAGCAAGAGAAGGCAAAAACCTTAAGTGAACCTGCAGAAAGGGCAGTTTTCATAACAGACTCCATTATATCTTTGTTATATATTTGTCATATATCTGTTCCAGAAACCGGTCATAGGATGCTTGAACGATGGATTTAGGCCCAGATCTCTGTACTGGGGTGAATGTATGACATTGTTCTGCATTTTGTCCATCAACTGTTGTTTTTGCATTTGTTACCCCGAGTGGGATGGGTATGCTCAGACCTGAGTCCCATGCTCTCCACACCACTGGAGTCAAGCTATCCTGGCTGAAGACGGCTGATAGCCAGAAACCGGTCCTAGGGTGCTTGATTCCGGTCCAGTAAAGACATGGCTTGGCAGTTCGGGCTGGACTGTTCCCATGAGGCACAGGGTCAAGGCTGATTTGCATATGGCCATGTCTGAACTGGGGTGGTGTGGAGTGCAAAAAAACAATGGATTTAGGCCCAGATCTTTGTGCTGGGGTGAATGAATGACATTGTTCTGCATTCTGTCCATCAACTGTTGTTTTTGCATATATCTATTCCAGGCATACATTTTATCTTCTGTAAGGCTTTTGGGAATGGAAAACAAAGTATCCCTAAGAAACCAATGATCATTGTGACTAAGGCTTTGATGAATTTTAGGAGCCCTCTCATTTTGTACCTGGGTATTGCCTGGTTGTTACCACTCCCAGGGGCGCTTTAGCGCTGAGGGTGCCCTGAGCGACAATCTTTGCTGCTGCCCTCGCCCCATGACTTTACCTCACTACCACCCTCCAACAGTGGACTCATCTCTCCATAGCTCCCCTCTCACATGTATTTGTATTTGTTTTATAATGCTACTCATATCAGTGTAGGGTGTCAGATCACTTTTACATCAAATACACATGCAGAGACAGGCAACCATATTTGTGTAAATCAGTGTATACGATATACACTTTGGACTTCAAGGTGCAGGAGTCACATGGCATCCATAATGGTATGCAGTATATTGTAAGGGTGCTTCGTCTGGAGAAGCACAAAATCAGAATTTGAAACATAACACAGTGGTTGGGGTTTACTTTACTAATAGGAACTTATTTCTAACCAAACAAACTCTTTTTAACAACATTGGCATAACAAAAGACTGTGGAAAAAAACATAAGGGTCTGACGATTTTACCTTGTAGTTTACAAGTACCTCTCTTGATGACAGCGCATCTCTCACTGGGTTATATTAGGATTGTAACTTCTGAACTGCAAATAACAAAAGAATATCGGTGACAAAAGCAGGCCTGGGCGTAGTTCACAGAGTTTTGCTACGCAAAACTCCTCAAAGTTACAAAAAACCTCTGCGAAGTTCCGCGAGTGGCGGAGTGCAGTGCGAACTGAAGTTTGTCCTGGTATTCAGTAACCCACTGACCTATCCCAAAAAAATACAATTCTGTGATCTGCATGATAAACATTCTTTGAAACAGACATAATAAACCTTTGCACTACTCCATTATGAGTCAAAACTACCATACAACATAACTACAATCTCCATCTAGCAGGTACATTAATCACTAGAGTCATATTGACAGCAGCAGGTGCTTTTAAACCTATGAACATTTAGAAACACAGCACCCCAATCTCAATGCCCTGTGTGGTGGCACTGGTCGTACCACCCTAAAGCCGACCCTGACCAGTACAAAAGGCTAAAAAAAGTTTCTCTGGGTGAGATGGTCTGATAACAGTAAGTGGTCCCAACATGCTGATATAAGTTTTTAAGGAATCAATGATACTTGATCTAAGTTTGCAAGACGCTGCTCATACCCCCTCTTGCTCTAACTTAAATATACTACGAATTACAACCACTCATTTGAGCCAGTCCATTGGCATCTGCTTGGCTGTTGCATCAAAAAAATATACTTGTATTTTTATTTTTCCTGATGTAATGAAAATCTGAGATTCATCAACATACTGCTTGACTGAGGAGGCCTGGATTAACTTCTTTGATACCATTTTAGTGACATTCACTGATTTTTCAATTCATATTTCGCAATTAAGCTTTTGTTTGAATAGAGGCCCAGACAGATAGTCTCCCTGATATAACCACCAGTTTATTATCTTCTTGGAAGTGCCTAGAAGAAACCATCTTGCAGTTACATTGTCCTCCCACCACACACCAAAGACAATCACCTACGGGCATTCTACGGCGTGGGTAAACTGGGTTATGGGTGAGACCCCCCCCCCCCCATCCTTTTAAGGGCCCCTGCTTGGGGTGATCAGACACTTCCTGCCGCCAGCCCTCTGGCTGCTTAGTGTGAAAGGAGCCAAGCGATCCTGTGCTTTGCCTGTTCTGTCTGTGAGGGGCGTTTGCAAGGCTGTGCCCTAATCTATATGCAACGCATCAAGTGATGATATAAATGTTTACTAAAAAAAGATGACTTTGTCCAGATGTGTCTCTTCTATAAAAAGACGGCGTTCAGAGCAGCCGCGTGTTCTCAATGCTCCATTAACACTCCTCTTATGAATGCTGCGTACAATGTGTTTAATACCTGTCATTTCCCTTTACAATTATGTACCGGGGAGGGTTGCACGTTTATCGTTGCATCGTGATACGTGTTATTCTCTGTAAATGCTCGCCTTTCAGGACTGTGATCTGGAGCTCGGCCTTGAAATAGCACACACCACTCACTCCCTGGAGCCTGGATATGTTCATAGATTGGAAAACCGAGGGATTGATTGCTTGCTGTGTGCCTGGACCGGTAAACTCTCTGTAGCCTGATTGGTAGCGCTGCTGTCAGAAACCGTTGCCTGTAAAATCTCGGTAACTCGAGGGATAGCCCTGCTGTTTAAGATCCGGGTCAGTGCCATCTCTGTTACATGAAACCAGCTTCCCTGCCAGCTGAAGGTTCTGCAGAGTTATACACAACTTAGCTGACGTCTGAACTTGTTGTACCCGATCAGTTCTTCTCTCTGAGACCTTAGCCTATAAGATCGCGTGGAAGTAAGGACTAGTTTTTCTGTTCATTACTTGAGCCCGTACGACCTGTGTACCCCTGGGATACCTTTACTGTAAGAGCCCTGAGCATGGAGGGTATATGTAACATGGGGGTATCGCGATGTCGTCAGAGGTATGACCCTTTAGGATGGGTATAACATAGCTCTGTTGGCAGTGGTCTGAGCCTCGGGGAGCTGTGTAAACTGAGAGTAACTTTGCTGGTAGATTTCTAATCCTGTAGGATCTCACTTGGATGAAAGAGAGGTGAGACCTGGTAAGGTGTAAGGTCTGTGCCACATGAAAGATAGCTGTGCTGACAGATACCTCGGGCCGTATTATACAACATCACATAACATGCGTGTTTGTAAAGAGCACGTTCACCCCTAACGGCTATCTTGGCACTGAATAACAAATATTTATTGTTAACCAACTCAACGGTACTAATTTCATCGACCTCAGATGGATGAAAGGCTGAGTGGACCCTCCAGGATTTGAACCTGTAACCATGAGGTCGAACACAGGCCCCTGCATTGGATGCATTAGTCCGCCAGACCCGGCTGGTGCCCCAGGGGCACAACAGGCGTTTGTGCTCGCTTTGCGTGGCCAGGGGTACTTTGGTATTTTTGTAATACAGATAGCGCTGGCGCACATATAGCACCATCGTTATTATCAGACGGCATTCCATCATGCGGGAAACCTCTGCACCCACGCCCTCTTTTTGACGCGGGCACAAAGATAAGGAAGCTGTCAGCTGAAGCACTGATAGTGTGCCACGTGGCATAGTGGCAAACTGTCAGTGCGTTCCCTTATGGCATCCCTCTGGAGGGGGTGAGATCCCCTAGACATTCCCCTGCAGGCAGGTGCAGTCACTCACTGCACCCGCTTGCAAGGGGATCTCCAACCCTCTTAAAAGTGTAGGGGGTTGCTGCTTGCACAGTGAAATAGGGCTGCTGATTCAAAGCCGCTTCCTATTTCACTTGAATACGCTGGCCCCAGGGCAGCACAAGTTTACGGTTGCCCTGGTGGCACAACGGCCGGACTGGGAAGGGAAACTAGCCCTGGCAATTCCACATGACCGCCCTCCCCCCCCCCCCCAAGGGGGAGAGGGGATTTGTGGCACAGAGAAGCTCTTGTTGCGAGCACCGCTGCCACTTTTATTTTGTTACAGGGAGCCTATATTGCAGCACTGCTGTAAAACCCGCCCCCAGTGATAAAACCATCCCCCAAGGCTGCAAAACCGCTTCCACCCCTCTGGGCCACCAGGGAACTGTCCAGTGCTCGCTACACCTAGTCCGGCCATGTGGGCAGTGCATTCAATGTAATACGGCTCACTCTCCTTTTTTGCGCCAACACACATTTTGAAAAGAGCAAACATGGAAAATATGCTGCATTGTGTAATATGGCCCCTGGTCAACTAATATATAATCCAAACATTAGCTCTGCTTGCATATTGCAAAGCCTGGAAAGTCTGATTCATGTGCAAATATGTTGCGTTCTCTGTAATTTGAGCAACAGATCTGCTTCTACAAGCTCTACGTCCTGCTGCCAAGCTAGCACCACCCACGGAGAGTTGGGCCACGGAGCTCCATGGATTGGTGAGCTCGCATCGTGTACAGAAAGTGTGGTTTGAGGGGATGCGCGAACGGAGTGGCTCATGCGCAGCCTTCTATGAAGCATTGAATTAAAAGTTGCATCCATCCAGGACTGACATTGGACTCTTTGTATTCCTAAGGCAACACGTAAATTATGTGAAAGCTAATTAGGGACCGTGATATTGCCGAACGATAGAACTCAAAGGCTCATCATGCACTTTCCTGACTACAAGCGCCCAGGAAGAAGTAAATACATGAAAAGCTTCGGCATAAGTCAGGTGCTTTTGATTGTCTCCTATTGCACATGCTCATACCTATTAAAGCCGATGGGGAAAGGCAACTTGCTGTCATGTACTGCCTATGCTTTGGACACATCCCCAAGAGCCTGATATATATATATATATATATATATATATATATATATATATATATATATATATATATATATATTTATATATATTACACAAGAAGGTTGCCGCACATGAAGAAGCCGCTACGGAGAGTTGCACGGGCAAATAAGCAGAAAGTGGCAGGCACAATGAGGAACACCCTAATAAGTATTGGAAGACCCGCCTTTGTGGGCGTATGCTGCAGAGCATTCTGGTGATTGCCAAAGTCTGTATTGTTTTTCAGTATTTCCACAGTGGGTTAGAATGGAGCTGGATACAGTGCGGTACTGTTCCTGAACAAAGTCTCAAAGCGGCCACTTTCTGCTTATCTGCCCGTGATCAAGAACACCAGCTGTTCGAAACGCGTTGGGCCTCGAATCATGAAGAGTGGGACTTTTACCTGCTGTGCTGAAAATCTCAAATAAAGGCATTATTATTATTAAAAAAATTTTATAGAGCGCGTAGTCACCCTGAGGTATCCCAGCGCTAAAGATCCCTACACCTGTGGGGTCGGGGGTGAGAAGAAGGGGGGGGACAGAAATGTTTCCTTTTGGAACAGAAGTGGTTAAAAATCAAGGGAACAGGTGAGTTTTGAGTCGTTTCCTGAATCGCAGGTAGTTCGGTTCTTTCCTTAGTTCTCGGGGGAGAGCGTTCCATAGGCGAGCTGTGTGGATCGAGAAACGTCTTCCGCCCGTGCGAGCTTTTTTGTATCTGGGCAAGATGATGAGGGACTCCTTGTCCGATCGAAGGGATCTAGGGGCTTTATACGGTTGTATAAATTTCCTCAGGATGGGAGGGCCCTGATTCTGCATTAATCTATGTGCCAGGCTCAAAGCCTTGAAAATTACTCGTTCCCTCACCGGGAGCCAGTGAAGGAGCTTCAGAGCAGGTTTGGCTGAAGCTCTGGCAGGGGTGTGCGTGAGGATCCGGGCGGCGGCGTTTTGGATTTTCTGTAGTTTGTTTAGGGTTGCTTCGGGTGCGCCCAGGTATATAGCGTTGCTATAGTCAAGCCTGGACAGTATGAGGCCTTGGATGAGGAGTCTCTGCGATGTGGGTGGAAGAAGGGGCAGGATCTTTCTCATTGATTTGAGCAGCCCGAAGCAGGTGCCCGCCACTTTTTTGGCCTGCGTGGTGAATGAGAGGTCTGTTTCGATCCATACTCCAAGGCTTTTTACTTCCTGTTTAGGGTCAGGGGGGGGTCCCAAACAGGGTGGCCAGATATTCAAAGGGAAGGTGATTCCTTTCTGACCCAGAAGGAGAATGTCAGTTTTAGAGCCATTCAGCTTTAATGCTGAGTTATTCATCCACCCTTGGATCTGCGTCAAGCAGTTGAATAAGTCCGCAGGCTGTTGACTAGGGTGGGAAAGGGAGACAACTAGTTGTGTGTCATCCGCATAACTGACAATGCTCACTCCGAACGGGGTGACGACCTCCTCCAATGGGGGCATGCAACTCTCCTTAGCGGCATCTTCATGTGGGGCAACCTTCTTGTGTAATATTTATAAATATAATATATATATATATATATATATATATATATATATATATATATATATATATATATATATATAGGTAGGACAACTCCGAGGCTACTTCCAATCGCGCAGATCGGCGAAGCAGGAGACGGACCACAGGATCAGGTAAAGTGGAATATTTATTTTACAAAGTGGACAGCAATGACGCGTTTCGGGCTCGGAAGCCCTTGTTCACAAGCGGAGAACATATATGTATGTATGTATGTATGTATGTATGGATAAATGCAATCCTGAAATCAGACCCCCCTCTAACTGGCTTTCCAAGCAAAAAGGTTTTTTCAAGTGTTTTCATTGTAAAGCCTGCAAACATGCTAAAAATGTGAAGGAGTAAAGTACTCCATTTTTGTCCCAACCAGTTAAAATCAAGCGACGTATTACGTGCAAAACTGAATACGTCGTTTACGTGTTGGAATGCCCTTGCGCATTGCGTTACATTGGCAGTACTAAGCTACCCGTGCATATGAGGATCCTGCAACACCTCAGGGCCATCAATAACAAGGATCAAACATATCCGGTAGCACGGCATTTCGAAGCTAAGCATGATAGTGATAACACTCTGCTTCAGTACTTTGCCATTGACTGTATACCTCCATCTCGCAAGGGTGGCAACAGAGACAGTGCCCTGAGAGTGTTGGAGACCAGGTACATCTTGGAATTTAATTCCAAAGTCCCAAACGGTCTTAACACCACAGAGGACTTATACACTTGCATATAAAACCAGTCTTACTGTCCCTGTAATAACTGATAACATGAATTTGGCAGGCTTTGCATTGCTTAAGAGATTTGACTAACTGTTTGGTTAATTATCTTTACTGGTATGGCACGTTTCTGAATCTCCATTTAGTTTAGTACACAATGCCTCTCTGCATGTCTCTCTAAACATACATCTGCGCTATAATATGAATTTAAGCATTGTCTTTTTTAATTCACGTAACACACTGTTGGTTATCCTTAGTAATAGAATGGAGTATCTTGGTTTTTATTTCATTCGTATTGTTTCACTGATTCACGGTTATGTTATCACACAATTTCTCGCCTATACATTTCAGGCAGCTGATAATATCGATCTTTCTATTCTAGGATCCTTTTGCCTTATTTTTGTTGAAGTGTTTGCCCACGTGGGCTATATTAATGTAAACAGCATATCACAGACTGAGTATGGAATCACGTATAGCATATGACCAGTGATTTGGTTATATATTAAGATTATGTGAGGAGTGCTCCCTATATTATTTTGGAGCCTAGCACTTAAAATGTCTTTATTTATTGAGAGATGTATATATATATATTTTTCTATTGAGATTTATATGTATATTTTTTTAATCAATATGAAGGTGTACATTTATGAAATAACTTGTAAATATGCATGATTTTAATTGTACATTCTATCGGATTTTACTATATATTCTATTAGCAGTCTGGTCTATATATATTGTGTTCGTTGCATAGTCTGTTTTTCAGTTTCATTCTGCAATGTAACAGCTGTTTACAATCAAATGTTACCTGTCACTTTAAATTTGGCATGGCTCCGTGAGTAACGCGTCATGTGATCAAGGTCCAGGTCGGACCGAAACGCGTCATGGCGGCATACTGATGCGTGGCAAAATAACTTTAAATAAATAATGAAAAGCACGAAAAAATGGGTCCGCCTTTGTCTATCTGAGTCCTGGCTGGTGATTGGATTCTGAAGGATAGAGTACTGGAATGTATGTATGTTATGTTATGTTATGTTATAACCCATTTATAAAGCGCACTTTGACCAAGGTTTCATGGCGCTGTTTTGAGCAGATGTGAGTTAACTGTTCTGACATGACTTCAGAAGGGACGATTACTCATGTGCCTGTATGAACAGCCATGTCTTAAGCTGCTTTCTGAACCGAAGTAGGTCAGGGCAAGAGCGGATCTCCCATGGGAGTGAGTTCCATAGTTGTGGAGCCAAATGTCCAAATCGAGACCCACCGTGTCGTTTGCGTTTAAATTTTGTGCTCACCAACAAATTTTGATGTTTGGAACGGAGGTCACGGGTTGGGACATACCTCAGTATCAGATTGTTGATAAAAATTGGGCTATAACAATTTAAAGATTTAAATGTGAGACAGGCAGTTTTGAATGTGGCCCGCTGAAGCAGTGGGAGCCAATGGAGTTTTTTTATCAGAGCTCTAGCCGATTGCCACTTGGGCTGTTGATAGATCAATCTGGCAGCCTGGTTCTGTACAAGCTGGAGCCTCTTGATCTGATAGGAGGGGAGGCCTAAGTAGATTGAGTTCGCATAGTCTAGATGAGATAAGACTAGGCCAATCACAACTTGTATCAGTGCTGCCTGGGAGAGTAAGTGGTGTATCTTTTGGATCTTCCGCAGTTGAAAAAAACATTTAGAGACAACTGAGCCCACTTGAGTGTTTAGGGACAGATCTTTATCAATGGTCACCCCTAGGCTTTTTACGGAAGAGGAGGGTTTAGGGAACGTCCCTAGTTCTGCTGGCCAATAGTGAGGGCCCCAGGAGATGCAACTATCTCCTATCAGCAGTACCTCGGTCTTTCCGGGGTTCAATTTTAGATGGTTATAATCCATCCAGTTGCGGATGAACACCATGGTGTCCTGAAAGTTGGAGATGGATTCAGTGGAGTTGTCTATAGTAAAGGAAAGCTGCAGATCGTCTGCGTAGTTGAAGGTCGTAACTTTCCTCTGTTTTAAGGCTTTGATTAGGGGGAGTAAATAGATGTTAAACAAATGTGGGGACAGGGAGGAGCCCTGGGGAACCCCACATGTGATATTCAGCCCTGGCGCTGTAAAATTTGCCAGGCGGACAGCCTGTGTACGGTCCTCCAGGAAGGAGGTGATCCAGCTTAGGGCCCTGCCCTGGATGCCTGCGCGCTCGACACGGTCTAACAAGATCTTATGGTCCACCGTGTCGAACGCGGCAGACAGATCCAGGAGGACTAGAGCCTGGGGAGTGCCGATGTCAGCCTCCCTGCGGAGCTCGTCCAGGACTGCCAAGATGACCATCTCAGTCGAATGCCCTGGGCGAAATCCAGCTTGATGAGGGTCTAGATGTTCGGTCTGTTCTATAAAGGCAGACAAGGATTTTGCAACATGTGCCTCCAAAACCTTAGCTAAGTAAGGAAGCAAGGAGATGGGGCGATAGTTAGATGGCTCTGATAAGTCAGCGCCAACCTTTTTTATCAGGGGGACCACAGTGGCATCCTTAAATGATTTTGGGACACAGCCTTGAGTGAGTGAGGAATTTAAAAGGGACAGAGCAGGTTGAGGAATAATGGAAAAAACTTCTCTCATAATATGTGGGGGGCAGCAATCCCGGGGGGATCCAGATTTGACCTTGGACATCAAGGAGGTGAGTAAATCTGCATCGATTGTAGGGAAGCTGTCCATAGCATGAGTATTCCTGACAGAGTCAGGGGGAATCACCGCTGACACTGAACACGTAATGCTATCTTTGATAGCTGTGATTTTTTCTAGGAAGAATGTGTTAAGTTTATTACATAGTTCCTGAGTGGGAGTTGGTTTAGGTGATACTCTATCAGGGTTGGAAAGTGCATCCACAATTGAGAAGATCTCTCTCGATTTGTTGGTGGATGTTAAGATTTTAGAGGAGAAATATTCAATCTTGGCTACCTTAATGGCTTTGTTATAATTTGCTTGTTCTTGTTTATAAAGGAGCTTATCCTCAGGGTTGTAGCGAGCTCTCCATTTCCTCTCTTTCTGACGGAGTAGTAGTTTCATATCCTTTAATTCGGGGGAGAACCATTTATGGGCTTCTGCTTTCCGGTTAATTTTGATCTTTTTAGGAGGGGCAAAGTGATCGCTTGCGGTTTTTAGCCAGTCGTTGATCTGTATGTCAAGGAGATCCACATTCTGGGCTGGACTAGGAGTAGATCCGGCCAAGAAGGTAGTGAATTCAGACAAGTCTACAGATTTCCAGCATCTCGCAGTTCCACCCTCGACCAAGGGGGATTTAGTTCTCATTGCCAGGGTAAGGTCAAATGTGACCAGAAAATGGTCAGACCATATACATGGGAGTACCTTCATATCAGAGATTATGGGATTTGTAGTCCAGACTTGGTCCAATGTGTGGCCCTTATTGTGTGTTGGCTTGAGGATATGTTGTGTGAGATTAAAGTTTGTCAGAAGGTTAGTAAATTCCAGGGAGTGAGGTCCACCGGTTTGGTCCCCAAACCAGTAGTTGAAATCGCCAATCAGCAAGATATTGGAGTACTTGGTTGCTAGGTTTGCTATCTGTTCGCTCAAAGACATGGGAAAGAGTGGCATAGGCTGAGGAGGTCTATAAACAACTACACATATCAGAGATGTGAGATCTGAGTCAAGTTTAATCGCTAGGTTGTCTACACAAGCTAAGTTGAGGGGGTCGATAGATCTAAAGTCATGTTTACGATGAATGATGGCGGAATATATATATTCACTGAAAAAACCATTGGTTATAGACCATATATAGTTAGGGATTAGCATTTACAAAACCTTAATTTACTCGCACAAAACCATTGAAATTCGCATATATAGTTAGTTGCACTAACTATATATCGCGCACCCGCAATCCACTGCTGATGATGTCACATATTACATCATTCATGACATGGTCAGTGACATCACTGATGACATCACTGATGACATCTCAAATGACATCACTGATGACATCTCAAATGACATCACTGATGACATCACTGATGACATCTCAAATGACATCACTGATGACATCACTGATGACATCTCATTTGACATTACTGATCACATCATTGATAATATCATTCATGTGATAATACGATGAACCTCTTCAGACTCTAATATAACCTTAGATACAATCAGTGTAAACAGACACTCACAGACTGTCACTCATCCATGGAGTTACTCACACACCTAGTTAGTCATGCAAAGAATCAATCACACCTCCATTTCCTCAACTATACAGTTATACACACCTTACTTATTCAAACATATTCTAACACATATTTACTCTCTTATATAATCCCTGATACAAGTTCACAATGATCCATACAGCCACTCACACATTCACAGGCTCTTTTGCACAGTTATTTATATATTCAACTCTCACATGTACTGTGTTTTACATATGTACTTACTTTGACATGTAGCACTGAGATATCCATTCACTCACCAATACACTCATGCACACAGTCAACTGCCCATGCAGCTGTTTCCACATGCACTTTTGAACCCATACATCTAGTGAATCATACACCTCCCATCCACCCACACACATACTCAGTCTCCCATACAAATACTTGGGCAACCAATCAATAACCCATATAGTTACTCATATAGCTACTGATTAACACATGCAGCAGTTTACAGAACAACAGACATAATAATGCACAAATTAAGACAGTTTAGTCACTAACCCATGCACTCAGTGAGACACATTTAATCACTCACTCATACAGTCAGTCATGCACCTACTAAATCCTTCATCCAGACACTTATACATCCACTCGTTCTTCAATATGTAAGACATATTTTAACTTTACAGAAACATACAGTCACTGGGTGTTGTCATCAGTGATGTCATCAGTGATGTCATCAGTGATGTCACTGACCATGTCATGAATGATGTAATATGTGACATCATCAGCAGTGGATTGCGGGTGCGCGATATATAGTTAGTGCAACTAACTATATATGCAAATTTCAATGGTTTTGTGCGAGTAAATTAAGGTTTTGTAAATGCTAATCCCTAACTATATATGGTCTATAACAAATGTTTTTTTCAGTGAATTTTCAAGGTTTTGTAAATGCTAATTCCTAACTATATATGGTCTATAACCTATGGTTTTTTCAGTGAATTTCAATGGTTTTTTAATAGCAAATATGAAAAGCTTTAAAATGTCAAGTACGTGATAGATAAAAACATTTTTGTGTTTATGCACGCTGATGTGCTTTGAACGCTGCCCCCCCCCCTCCTCTTTTCTTAAAGGAGTATTCTCTCTTTGCAGATAGTGAAGGGTAGGTAACGCAGGCCTTTGCCCCCGTTGTAATCCGTCGTGCCTGCTTCTCTCTCCATTTCATTGATTATTATCCAAGCATTTACTGTTTTAGAATTGGTTCTCTTTGTTCATTCTCTATTTACAAACAAGCACAGAGTCGCAATACTCTGTTTAGTCTTTGCAGATAGTGAAAAATCATTTAAAAAAACAAAAGGAATCAAGTAAAATCAGTAGGCCACTAATGGGATCTCTTTTTGACCTCGCTAAAATAGAAACATTAGGAACAACCCCTCATGAGAAATACGAAACTAGTGACATGAACTGAGCTCCACACAATGATGGCTGCAAGACAGCTCGGCTCCGCCACCCACCCCGCCCAAAATAACGACAAACCCTATGCAAATATTATAAATATATACAACACACCAGCAAAGTAACAGGGTAAAACGTTTTATTAAATAACTATTTACATGGCAGCCTGCTGCAACATCCATCACTATTCCTGTCGAGGTAGCATAGCTGGCGGCCTAGGGGTGGAGAACTGTTGTGCAAATTGCCCGGGGATGACACCACTCGCCAAGACTCGTCCCCAGTACATCCAGAACTGATGTCCGACAAGTTGTGTGTGAGGATGCCTTGCTGATGCCGCCACCCCCACCACCACCTTTTTGTTGCCTGATCCGGCTAGCTCAATCGATCGAGCATGAGACTCATGCACTCTGATCTCCTTGGCCTCAGTCAAGCATCAATAGTAACATTTTCATACGTGAGTGTAGGTTCATGGTTTTCCATCCACAGACTAAAAGCCTGGAGTGGGAGTGAAAGAACCATAACTAGGTAACAAGGAAGGCAGACGCTGTGGGAAGGACTCTGGATATGGTATGTTCCTTGGTCCCTGAGTTACTTCGATGTCACTGCCTTGCACAAATGGCATAAGTCCTGGATGTTGGGTGCCATAGTTGAGGGTTCCGAGAAGCGCTTGTAACACTGTCTGAAGTTTATTTGCACCTGCTGCAGCTTCACTATTCTCAAAGTAAGTGGGGGCTGTTTGTGGACCTGACTGCATTGGAAATCAATGTGATGCGGTGCCTCCCTGAACCGCTTGACGGAGGCCCCCGAGGGGCAGTGTGATGGCGCCGACCCCCTCCCCAAGTCCTGTTGCCCTGGTGTGGGCTGAGATTGCCCCCGACATAGGCGGCCGGCTCCCGGGGTCAAGCGGAACTTTTTGCCTTTTGGTGACTCTTCCATTCTGAACATTGTCCCACAATCCGTTTGACCTAAAGACACGTCCTGCGGTGCCCTAGTCCGACCATCACATATTCCTGCGCCAGGAGACGGCGTGGGATGCACTAGAAGGGAGAGGCGGCGCGAACGAGCCTCCCCCACCTCCCCAGGTGGAGGTTTCTCAGGTACACCCCAGCGCTTCACGCAACTAGCTGAGTTGCTCCCGCTCTTGCGGCTACAGCGTCTCGCCCACCATCCACTTGAATTGCGCCCACTCTTGCGGTGCAGCGATAGGCTGCTGCAACAGGACTCTCAAAATGGCGGCCGGCTCTTCGGATTTAGGCCTAGTCCACTAAAATGGCCCTGGGACACCTTGGAACTCGGACGCTTGACTGCTAGGGCATGGACCCCATTCCCAAAAGCGTCCCCTCAGCCTTGAAGATTTTACAAAAGTCACCGGGGCCCCCGACTCCCGCAGACTTCCGGTGGCGAGCGACTGCCATGATTGCTCGCGGAATGGCCACGACGTAGCCACGGGGTGCTCTCATGCTGACACCAGCTCCAATCTGAAATATCCAGAAACACTGTAGACTACCAATTCGATCAGTTCCGTTGGAGCCCCAACGTGACCCGGTAGAGAAGAACTTGCCCTCCCCTCTTTGACTGATTGTTCTTGTTGCCTGTCCCTTCTCTTGTCATTTAACAGAACTTTTTGGACTGCTGAAAGGGGTTGTATTCCGACCGCTGGTTGGTGGAGACATTTTGACTATATTCTGGAACTGCGTTGTCGCTTTTGGCGTCATATGACGCGCCTCGTTAGCGCACCCGGAAGTGCTCCGGTGCGCAAGGCGCAGCTTCCCGGAAACGATCCAGAGCGCGGCGCGCAGCGCGTAACGTAAGCATAACAGGTCATGTGACTTGTTAATAAAACTTTTCATTGGTTCATTTTACTTTTGTTATTCTAATGATGAAAGGCTTGGTCATATGACCTAAAAATAACGCTTTTCATTGCTTTCGAACATTTTTTTTTTCCCAAATGATGAAAGCCCCCCCTTTTTTTTCTCACTCTGACTTGTAAAGCAAAGGACCCAGATGCATTTACAGTTTATCACTAACAATGTTCCAGGCTAATGTATTTTCCCGGGAAATTTACAACTGTCCTGCATGTAAAATTTTCCTTTTTCGAGAAAAAGGGCGTTTCTTCGTCCCATGAGGGAGCCGTTGAGCAAAAGAGGCTCGGCCTGCTGTCTTAGTCGCTGATAGGCATGAATATCAGATTCTTATCGATCACTTTATGTTGCAGGAGTAGAAAACACAACAGCCCTTGACCATTTATCTTTACTGCGTTCCTGCGTATAATACCTTTCAACCGTCATGTAATCGGGCTGCTTTATTTCACTTGCCTTTTACTCATTTGAAAACAGTGTCTATTATTCAAAACTATACCAAAAAAGGTACTACTACCATGTTTTGTTTTAAAAACCTTTATTGTGAAAATGTCAGTATACAAATACGGGCCTATAACCACGTGGGCCGGCCACGGAGCAAACTGGAATCGTATATGATGAGGGGACATTTACACTGTAGAAGAACGTAACGAGCGGGACATTAGGTTGCAAGAAGTAAGGTGTCTAACAGTTGCGGAATCGGGGGACGTACATTTTATAATTAAAGTACGACAGGGCCAGTTACAATAAAATTATCTAGATATACATTTGCGGGCAAGTACCATGAGTGACGTTAATTCGAACTTTCAATAGTACAGTAATCAATAACACATCAGAACTTAATATCAATAGGGATGTCCAAATGTTCAATCAATTCTTGTCCCCGCCCGCCATGTGCTTCAAAACTGCATTCGTATCTCGTGATATCAAGGTTGGGCAACCAGTACACAACAAGGAGTTACGAGTCCCATTTATACCGGCGCCATTTTGTGCGAGGCCGGGCAGGTCCAGGATATAGTCAAAATGTCTCCACCAACCAGCGGTCGGACCGAACACCTTTCGGCAGTCCAAAAAGGTTCCGTTAAATGACAACAGAAGAAATAGGCAACAAGAACAATCAGTCAAAAGAGGGGACGCTTTCGTGAATGGGGCCCATGCCCTAGCAGGCAAGCGTCCGAGTTCCAAGGTGTCCCAGGGCCATTTTAGTGGACCAGGCCCAAATCCAAAGAGCTGGCCACCATTTTGAGAGTCCTGTTGCAGCCGGCTATCGCTGCACCACAAGAGTAACCGCAATTCAGCTAGATGGCGGGTGAGTCACTGTACCGCAAGAGCGGGTGGAACTCAGCTGGATGGGGGGTGAGGCACTGTGCCGCAAGAGCGGGCGGAACTCAGCTGGAAGGCGAGTGAAACGCTAAGAGGTGCCCCACTGCAGATGAGGTGCCTCCACCTGGGGAGGCGTGAGAGGGCCGTTTGCGCTGCCTCCCACCCCCCCCCCCTGGGCACCCCACGCCGTCTTTCGGCGCAGCATTGTAGGATAGCCACACCAGTGCGGCAACTTGCTGGACACCACCTCGGTGCCATCCGGATCTCGGCGCGTTCGAGTCGCTGTACCGCAAGAGTGGGAGGAAAACAGCTGGATGGCGGGTGAGTCACTGTACCGCAAGTGCGGCCGCAACTCTGCTGAACGGCGAGTGAAACGGCAAAGGGCGCCGCACTGCACATGAGGTGCCTCCACCTGGGGAGGCGGGAGAGGGCAGTTTGCGCTGCCTACCCCCCCCCCCCCCCCCGGGCACCTCACGCCGTATTTCGGCCCAGCATTGTAGGATAGCCACACCAGTGCGGCAACTTGGTGGACACCACCTCGGTGCCATCCGGATCTCGACGCGTTGTGCTGCCTTCGGCCTATTCGCACATCGGTCCGCTACTGACGCCGCCTCACAGGCCAACAGATTTTGTAGGCTTTTTATAGCCCAAAGCCGCATAACAGGTCATGTGACTTGTTTATAAAACTTTTCATTGGTTCATTTTACTTTTGGTTTCCTAATGATGAAATGCTTGATCATATGCCCCAAAAATAACACTTTTCATTGGATTGAAACATTTTTTTTTCCCAAACGATGAAAGCCCACCTTTTTTTTTCTCACTCGGCAATCCAAAAAGGTTCCGTTAGATGACAACAGAGGGGACAGGCAACAAGAACCATCAGTCAAAAGAGGGGAGGGCAAGTTCTTCCCTACCGGGTCACGTTGAGGCTCCACCGGAAGTCATCGAATTGATAGTCTACAGTGTTTCTGGATGTTTCAGACTGAAGCTGGCGTCAGCATGAGAGCACCACCATCTCGTAGCTCCGTCGTGGCCATTCCGCAAGCAATCATGGCAGCCGCTCCCCACCCGAAGCCTGCGGGAGTCGGGGGCCCCCAAGACTTTTGTAGAATCTTCAAGGCTGAGGGGACGCTTTCGAAAAAGGGGTCCCAAGCCCTAGCAGACAAGCGCCCGAGTTCCAAGGTGTCCCAGGGCCATTTTAGTGGACCAAGCCCAAATCCGAAGAGCCGGCCGCCATTTTAAGAGTCCTCTGGCAGCCGCCTATCGCTGCACCGCAAGAGTGGGTGCAATTCAACTAGATGGTGAGCGAGACGCTGTAGCCGCAAGAGCGGGCGGTAAACAGCTAAATGGCGGATGAGGCACAGTGCAGCAAAAGCGGGCGGAAAACTGCTGATTGGTGACTGAAACGGTAAAAGGGCGCCCCACTACAGCAGACGAGCCTCAACCTGGGGAGGCCCGTTCACGCTGCCTCCCCCCCCCCCCCCGGGCGCCCCACGCCGTTTTTCGGTGCAGCATTGTAGGATGCCAAAACCAGTGCGGCAAGTAAAGGACATCACCTGGGTGCCGTCCAGATCTCGGCGCGTTGTGCTGCCTTCGGACTATTCGCACAACAGACCGCTACTGACGAGACACAGTGCAGCAAAAGCGGGCGGAAAACCGCTGAATGGCAAGGGGGTGCCGTCCAGATCTTGGCGCGTTGTGCTGCCTTCGGACTATTCGCACAACAAACCGCTACTGACCATTGTTGCTGTGTTTAAATTTTTTTTTTTTACGTGTTTACTGTTTTTGGTGCTTTGTATATATTTATAAGTTATTAAAGTGTTATAATCCTACTACTTTGTTGGAGTGCTATATATTTTTAATGTGACACATAATTGTGAAGACTTTGATGTACAAAAAGGCATCCCTGGAATCTTCCGCTTCAGGCTCGGTCCCACACACCCTCACAGTGGGAATCCCCTCCCCAATCACAATACAGGATCGTTATCAGATAGTAGGAACGCGTGTGGTGTGACGGATCTCATGGGGTGGGGGCCTTGATCTACTGTAACTCCTTTGAAGAGGGGTGATTCTTTACAGTTGAGGCCATAAACTACATCCGCAGGGCTAGGTGATAGCCTGGGACCGGCCTGGACAATCAGACACAAAGGAAGAGGAGTGTCAGAGGGTGCGGTAGTGAATAGGGTGGAAGGGAGGTGTCGGGCGGGCACAGGGTGTTATTCTCAGGGAAGAGCAGCGCAGATGGGGGAGGTTTATGGCCCATGCATAAGAGAGAGAGCGGGGGTGACCAATGCGTGGGGGAGATGCTTGCGAGGGTGGGGAGCCATGCTGAGGATCGGCGGCGTGCAGAGAGTGGGTCTGGTCAAGGCATCTAAAATGGCTGCCGTGCATGACAAAAGTGTGGCATTGGAAAAAAAGCAAGATGGCCCAGACAATGTTTATCAATACGGATTAATTTATAACAATTATTTTTAACAATATATTTACTCGCAGTGTCAAAATGGCGGTCAACACTTCCTGATTTCCTTCGAATCGAACGTTAACAGACGTCACGATCGGCGTCGTGCAGAGAGTGGGTCTGGTCAAGGCATCTAAAATGGCTGCCGTGCACGACAAAAGTGTGGCATTGGAAAAAAAGCAAGATGGCGCAGACAATGTTTATCAATACGGATTAATTTATAACAATTATTTTTAACAATATATTTACTCGCAGTGTCAAAATGGCGGTCAACACTTCCTGATTTCCTTCGAATCGAACGTTAACAGACGTCACGCAGCAAAAAAAAAAAAAAAAACGCTCACGCGCAGCCGCTGGAAGACAAGTATCAACATATATGAGCATCCTCAGCCACCCTCAGAAAACATAGGGGGTCAGGATACGTCTCCCGTACCCCCTTATACCCATTTCTCACATTGTTTTTCCTCCATCTTGTAATTTAATTAAAACGAAACACAAAATGGCGAATTCCCGTTTCGCGTCCCAATTCGCTACCCGGTTCGCGAACCGGAAAGCGCTTCTACCGCAAAAAATCAATTTTTTTTTATTTGCCCCACGGGACCCTTTAATAACCCCAACATCATTCCTAGGGGGTCAAGAAGGGTCTACCTTGCCCCCTTTCATTAAATTCCCCCTTCGTTTTTCTCCTCTTCTTGTCTCTCGATCCTAGCGAGAGACAAGATGGCGGCCGCTCCGGACTGTTTAGAATGTTGACAGACACCGGAGAGCCAATCAGCTTCGCTTCGCAAACCTTCGTTACGCGAAAAGTTCGCGAACCGGAGCGCTACCCGGGACGCTGTCACAGATATATCTGTTTTTTAAAACGTTAATTTCTCAAAATCCACTGGAGCACATATATTGAGACCCAGCAAAGGCCTATCGGGCTAACAGTCCCTACAATTTTGCCAAGTTTTGTGCAAATCCATTCAGCCGTTCAAGCTAAAAGTGAGGCCAAACGCCCTATGGAAAACTCAATGTTAAAAATGCGTTTTGGGACCCCCCTTTTTTCTCGCCCCCCCTTGACGAAACCCCCCCAAATTTTCAGGGGCTGCTCAGAAACAAACTGTGCCATTTTCCTGAAAATTTCAGCCGATTCCGTCCACAAACGCCAAAGTTATTAGACATAGAATTTTCAAAAGTCCCATAGAGAAAAAATCCTAACTATATATACCTACTGGCGACCGCCAGTAGGTGATATATGTAGGCTGGAGACAAAGGGCCAATAAACCACCTTTGCATCTACTTCAAGCGCGCTTTTTTGTGGTCTGTACCTGTGTTGAAGTCGGAATCCAGGTCCGATATATATATATATATATATATATATATATATATATATATATATATATATATATATATATATATATATATATATATATATATATATATATATATATATATATATATATATATATATATATATATATATATATATATATATATATATATCCTACTGGCAGTCGCCAGTAGGTATTTATAGTTAGGATCTTGTTGCTATTCAAAAAGCGTTTTTTTCTTTTCCCAATAACTTTGGCGTCGGTTCACAAATCTTCACAAAATGTTAAAAACTAGGGCGCTACGGTCAGCTCCTATCCGCAAAGTTTCGGGGTGATTCAGCAAGTGGGTGCCGAGAAAAAAGGGGGTCCCAAAATGTGTTTTCTCCTTGTTAATTTCCATAGGAAACTTTAGACACGGCTACAGCCCGAACTGCTGAACGGAATTACACCAAATTTGGGAAAAAAGGTAACTCTTGTTTCAGAAATAACTCTTTTTGTTAAATGGTTTAAATCTGTTCAGTAGTTCCTGAGAAATAAAAAAAAAAGAGGTTGAAAAATGCATTTCCCATAGGAAACTTTAGACATTGCTTCAGCTCGAACTGCTGAACGAAATACACCAAATTTGGCATAAAGGTAGCCCTTCTTTCAGAAATAACTCTTTTTCTTAAATGGTGTGAATCCGTTCAGCAGTTGCTGAGAAAAAAAAAGAAAAGTTTCGATATATAGAGGCACGGAGGATTCGCGCACCCTACCGATCACGAGCTGCATTCTAATCGGCTGTCAACCAGGAAGTGTTGGCAGTCATCTTGTGCCTCGGTAGAACTGAGGCACAAGAAAACAGAAAAACAAAGGCACAAAACAAGAAAAGGGGACAGGGTAGAAACACCCTGACCCCCTAGCCTGCTCAGGGGGTCCCAAAAGTACCCCCAGGACACGAAAAAGCTTTTTTTTTAAATCGGCCTAATTCGCGCTGGGTGCATGAATCCAGCGGAAAAAATAAAACAAACATGATGCGCTGGCTCTCGCGCTTCGTTTAATTGAAGCCCCTGGGTGAGCCAGGTCCCGAGGGCAGTTAAAAAATGTGTGGGGGACCCCAATCCCCCCACACTGCCTGGGGACCACCACCGCCGGGGCTTTGCAACAATATTTGCGGTGGCCACACAGCCCCCCCACAGCCCTGGGGACCACCACCCCCAGGGCTTGTTTTTATCTCTGGGGGGGCCTTAGAGGCCCCCAAGCCCCGAGGACCACCATCCCCCAGGGCTTTTATTCATTAATTAGCAGTGGCACACAGTACCCCGCTGCCCCAGGGTCCGCCACTTCAACTAGGCACAAATATTTAAATGTGGGGGTCCGTAACCGACCCCTGAGTCCCGGGGATCACCACCCCGGGGCTTTGTCAATTTTGGGAGGGGGACCCCCAGAGCCCCTCCTGGAGCCAGTGATGGCCCTGGAGACCACCACCCCTCGGGCTGGCTCCTCGCAGTGTCCCGGGGTACCCACCCCCGGGACACTGCAGTTTGCGATGGCAGGGTGAGAGCTGTGCAGCTCCCGCCCTGTCATAGCAAACTCTGGTTTGGTTTTTGGAAGAGAGAGCAGGGAAACATGCTCTCTCTTCCAAAAACCAAAGCAGATTGCTTTTCCACACGGGGAGCTGCATCTTAACAGCTCCCCATATAGAAAAGCAATGCTGGATCCCGCAGGAGGTGGGGAGCTGGCGGGACTGTTGGGGAATTGGGGACCCCCCACAGTCCAACGAAGTGGGCAGACCCCGGGGGATGGGGTCCCCGGGGCCAGAAGTGGCCAGGGATGGGGACCATGTGGCCTCCTTCCATTTAAAAAAAAATAAAAAAATAGGGGTCAGGCCCTGGGGGATTTGGTCCCCGGGGCCAAATATGGCCTTGGGAGGGAGGCCACACGGCCCCCTTCCATTAAAAAAAAATAGGGGTCAGGCCTTGGGGGCCGGGTCCCCAGGGCCCATAAAATTGAAAAGGAAGGGGGGGTCACACAGCCCCCCTTCTTGAAAACAAAAAAAATACAAGCGATTGTGAGCTTCGTTGCAGAGTGGTGTAAAAAGGGGCGTGGCCTGGGCCACCTCTCTGCAACGCATCGCAGTGACACTTACTGGAGGTACCTGGTGGGCTAGTTGGCCCCCAGGGACCCTCAGGATTGCAGAGGAATTATTCCCCCAACTTAAAACGCGCCACAGGGCATGTTTGCACACATGTTACCTCAGGCCCCACCCCCTCCCTTCACCACTGTGTAAACGCGCCCCTCTGGTGCGTTGTAAGTTGGGGAATTAATTCCCCTTGAATACTGAGGGTCCCTGGGGGCAACTAACCCATTTAAAAAAAAATAGGAATCAGGCCTTGGGGGGTCGGGTCCCCAGGGCCCATAAAATTGAAAAGGAATGGGGGGTCACACAGCCCCCCTTCTTGAAAACAAAAAAAAATACAAGCGATCGTGAGCTTCGTTGCAGAGTGGTGTAAAAAGGGGCGTGGCCTGGGCCACCTCTCTGAAATGCATCGCAATGACACTTACTGGAGGTACCTGGTGGGCTAGTTGGCCCCCAGGGACCCTCAGGATTGCAGAGAAATTATTTCCCCAACTTAAAACGCGCCACCGGGCATGTTTGCACACATGTCACCTCAGGCCCCGCCCCCTCCCTTCACCACTGTGTAAACGCGCCCCCCTGGTGCGTTGTAAGTTGGGGAAGTAATTCCCCTTGAATACTGAGGGTCCCTGGGGGCAACTAACCCACCAGGTACCTCCAGTATACGCCAGGGAGCAGCGTTGCAGAGAGGTGTTCAAAGACCATTCCCCTTATTACACCTCTCTGCAATGCAGCTCTGTGGCGCTTACTGGAGGTACCTTGTAGGCTAGTTGGACCCCTGGGAAACTCAGGATTCAAGGGGACTTAATCTCCCAACTTAAAACATGCCAAAGGGCGCGTTTGCACAGTGGTGAAGGGAGGGGGTGAGGCCTAAGGTGACACGTGTGCAAATACGCCCTGTGGTGTGTTTTAAGTTGGGGAATTAATTCCTCTTCAATCCTGAGGGTCCCTGGGGGCCAACAACCCCACCAGGTACCTCCAACAAGCTCCACTGCGCTGTGGTGCAGAGAGGTGGGCCTGGACACGCCCCTTTTTACACCTCTCTGCAACACAGCTCTGTGGCGCTTACTGGAGGTACCTGGTTGGCTAGTTGGATTCAAGGGGACTTAATTTCCCAACTTGAAACGCGCCACAGGGCGGAAGAAGCCCAGATGGAAATGCAGCGTATTCAGGGTGATGCCACAAGATGCCACCCGTTGCTGGTGAGGGGTCGTTCATGTAGGACAGAATGTGCAGCAGAGTAAAGTATGCTGAACATCGCCCCACTGTGGTTTAATTTTGTTTATATCATGTTTTTTTTAACGGACTCACTTGAGCTTTATTGGACTGCAACCATTGAAACTACAAGTACCAGAGGGCCAGGTGAAGTGGCCACGCCAACTGCGGCGGATATTACGAGCTTCAAAAGGGTTGCAGTTACCATTCTCCAAAACGTGACTGCCATTGAGAAAGAGTGAAAACTTGAAACGCGTCTGGCATTATGGCATTAGAAGAAGGATGCCGGTTTTACCAAACCTGTATGCAGCCTCCATGAAATAAACAACAGAGTTTACCTACCTGCAGAGGCTCTTCCTTTTTTGAGCAAATTTATGTTGGGATATATATATATATATATATATATATATATATATATACACATACCAAAAATAGTTGCCTGCAGTTGAAAAAGGCCTAAACACCAGGTATGTATAAGCCAACACTATTTAATGGAGGAAGTGATGCGGCGAGTCAGCCCAGTCCACCAAACATTAAACAGCCCAACGCGTTTCGTGTGATTAACACTTCTTCTGGGGCTCTCAACTTTAAAATGATCAGAGTGGCAATTTTCTCAACGCTGCCATAAGTGTCATAGTCCCGCCCAATGGGAGCGGCCACCCCAGTGGCCTGTGGTAGTTGCAGTGTCTCGTTATCCTCCAGTGAGCTGCCGTTCAGTCATTTAATTTTGTGCATTATAAAATCCAAGTGGATTATGGTACGAGGCTGATGAGAGTCGCACCAACTGCATGCACCTCCAAAAACTGGAACCGATGTCCCAAGCAGTTATGCCAGTTGACGTCTCCGCAGGACCGCCGAACAAACAGCAGCCGGGCACTTCTTCGCGGCTCAGGCAAGCCGCTACACATACCAAGCGGCTTCAGGTAAGTAGATGTTTTATTTTTCTTCCAACCTTTCCAGTTGACGTGTTTCGAGCATCAAGTGCCCTTGTTCACTATATATATAGTTTTTGTGTGTTTTTTTTAGCAAAGAACTGTGCTCAGCCAGCAACATTAGTCTTCTTCCTGCCAGATGAGCTTTAGAGCTGAATGTGATGAGATTTCTGGCAGTAATTTCGCTGTATGAAAAAACAAGCACGGGAGCTAATCAATGGGCAATGTAATTTAATCAAAAGATAATATTATCCATGGAGGACTTGTGCTGATTTAATTAAAAAAGGGCATCTACTTGGGTAAATTCACGCACACAAACTTCAAAGTCAATTTATTTAAAAATATTACAATATTTAACAAATCATTGAATGTCTCTGACATTCTTATGGAAAACTAAAAGCATAATCTTCTCTGAAGCACATGGAAGTCTGAAGTACTTCTAGAATGCGTCCGATGTTCTTAATACGGGCTAGTTGTTAAATGATTACCCAGCTGCCATATGAAAATTACATCCTTACTTTATCATAATGATTAATTACAATTAACTTACTAGTGACATCTGACTGTGCATAATGAATGATAGATTGATTTATGAGAGCAGTAGTTGTCCCCGGAAATTGAAAAAAATTGGGGACCTTTGAACGCCCCCACTGAGGGGAGCCTTGCTTCTGGAACAAGAGAAGAAGTGATTTTTTTTGTTAAATAAGTCTCTGCTTGCGTGGCATTCAAGCAGGTGTAATGGACGGTCCTCATAACAATTACATATTGATTGATTTAAGTATGTTTATCCAGTTCCCCATTTATACCCTGCACAATTGTTTTACCGGAAGCTCATGGAAGCTCCCCTTTGATATGCATTCCTAAGAATCATCTCCTTTCTTCAAAAGATTCCAACATACAACTCCTGCTTTGTGCAACCTGAACTGGTGTTCCATGTGAGCTAGAAGCATGTTTAAGTTGGTGTGTGTAGTCCATAAAGCAATGCATTAAGGCTCCCCAAACAGTCTAGCTGGTAAACTGATCATTTCAGATGGTTCGGTTTGTATCAGAATCTCAGACTCTCTCCTACTAGGAACACCAGCCTTCAAAAACTCAAGGGCCTAATATCCATCCTTTCCAGTGGCTCTAGGGTCTAGAACCTAATCCTCCCTTCCGTTAGAACCATCACTTCCTACAAAACTTTCAAAAGAGAACCCAAAGCCCTACCATTTCAATTATTCCTCCTCATGGAACTAAAAACACGAGGAATATTGATGGATCTAGAGGGTCCCACTGTTGATAATCAGTGCATTTCTGATTTTGTTCTGGGTATTATAGAGTAGGACCTTTAGTTGTCTGTCTGACTTATCTCTGCTTTTGAATGTGTGCATAATGTGATTGCACGTTGGGCTGCGGTTATCATTCCTCAACGCAGGGTAAATCAACCATATTGTATGGCTTCCATGTGCTAATTTGAATCTCAAGATTACACTGTGAAGTGCTCTGTGAACCTTGTGGGTGTAGTATGGTCTATTAACAAATAAAAAGCAAATAAATAGACGTGTGCTTCAATTGTGTTTTTGGCCATTTTTATTAAAAATAAAAATAAAGAGCTTTGACAATACTTGTCAGAACAAGCAGACAATGTAAAAAAGCGCTCACTGAGCAAAATACCACCTGCTTCTACAAGAACATAGGGAAAGACTAGCTTGTCAGGTCTCTTTTTAAAACTTGCATTCATGAAAAGTCAGTCATCTAATAATAGATTTTTAATGATTATGATGGTTTATTTCACTACAGACGGATGAGTGTCGCCCCCCTCAAAAACGACAGGAAAGAAAACATAGACCGATAACAAACACTTGTTTTATTTTGCCTTTCCTACCGAGTCTTGGGGGTGGGGCCTGGAGGGTGACAGGCACTGAGGAGAGAGGTAGGTGCACTCCCTTCACTGCGCATGATGGTTTAGCCAGGTGTCATATCGTCTCTGCCTGGCCCTACGTTGAGACAGGGCAGGCGGAATGGGAAGGGGCGGGGAAACAGGAAATAACGGGGAAGAAGGCAGTATGAAGGCAGGCACTAAAGAATAAAGACGTGCCTAAATCAGCTCCTGGCTCTGCGTCTTCCTTTGGGGGTAGACAACAGTACACTGGCGACGAGGGTGGGATCTCTACAGCCCACAGCACCTGTACCCCGCCGTAAGCATACGGCCGAAGATTAGAGAGCCGACATCACCGCGACGAAAAGGCGCGAAGAAAGCGCGAAGATCGCTGAGGAATTCCACGCGTCGCCTGGACGCTGCCCAACAGGAGCGCTGCTCAATAAATGCAGCACAAGCCCAAGAAATCCTCACCGCGACTCAGACTGCACCAGGAATTGGGTGAGCCTCGGCAGCGGGCGCTAAGGGGCGAAAGCAACAAGGAGAGGTCTGGAGCGCCCCCCGTCTGTAAGTGACACAGAGCAAGCGAGGGGTGTGCCTGGATGGCGTATGAAATTGAGAGCAATTGAAGCCCAAAGTCTTACCATAACAAGGAAAGAGAACTAACCTGAGAGTCTGTGTGAGAGGAGAATTGTCCCAAACGGCAGCCATCTTGAAGTCAGGCAGGGGCCATAGACTCCTATTAGATTTTCGGTGGCGGCCATCTTAAGGTCAGGCAAGACCTAATAAGTGGAAAAAACACAGAATTTAAGTGACGGTTAAGCAGTTAACAAGTGGGATCAAGATGACCACCCAGCCTGATACCTCATGCCCCTCAAGCACTGGGGCAGTGGTCCAACTTCCACTGTTGCCTCAAGTATTTATGGGAGTATCCTACTTACGCCCACCAGACCCACAGGAACTGACCTCCGGAAACAGTATGGGACCCAAATGGAAGAGCTGGGCAGAGGACTTCGAAGACTTTATGACTGGGTCCCAAGTGCAAGATCCCAAGCAAAAACTAATAGCGTTGCGAAACCTGGTTGGGAAGGACATTGCGCAGATTATCAAAGAACTGCCCGCTGCCAGCGCCGTCTCCTATGACGATGTAAAGGAGGCCCTTGACCGGAAATTCCTACACAAACGCAACTTGGACTTTGAGCGCTTTACGTTCAACTTGAGGTCACAAGAAAAGGATGAATCCATGGGTGATTTCATTGTGCACATCAGGCGCCTGGCCCGACATTGTGAGTTCGACACCTTCACCCCAGAATATGCGTTGCGACTTCGCATAATTGTAGGCTGCCAATCTGAATCCCTATGTCTGCGCTTATTAAAGAAACACTACACGCTGGAAGAAATAGAGGAGATGACACGGATAAATGATCAAGCGGAAGATCACGCGAAAAAAATGGAAGCCACCAAGCCCAAAAAGAAAGAACAGTCGTTCAGAATGCAAGCCCGCACAGACACCAAACGTCGCTCGACCCATCACAGAACAAAAAAATTCACACAGACCTCCAGAGGGACGTCATCGCGTCATGGGACGTCATTGCGTCATGAACCACGACATGATAGAAGCAGCAGACCTGCGTCAAAGTGCTATAGCTGTGGCCAAGAATACCCTCACTCGGGGCAATGCCCTGCCATAGGTCAACAATGCCACCGCTGTGGAAGGGACAAACAGTTTGAAGTAGCCTGTCAAACGCGACAGTCGGAGCGGAAGGCAACCATATCACGGCCGACCACACGCCACCATGCTCGAGCGATAAAAGGGAGAGAAGGACGTTCCTCTAGCTTGTCAAGATCGAGTGATCGCTCGGCTGGCTCATACAAGTCTCGAAGATCAACGTCCAGAGAATCATCGCCACACCTACCCGTGTCACAAGACAGTGACGAATATATATGCATGGTGTCAGATCTGGACCGACTAAAGAAGTACCCCAAACTGGACATCAGAATAGGAAATCACCCTGCGAAATTTGTGCAAGACTCAGGTGCGCCTTTGAACTACATCTGCACCCTTGAATATCAAAGCATGAAACCCAGACCAAAACTAGAACCAGCAGCAATCCGAGTCTACACATGGATGTCCAGGAAACCGTTGCCATGTCTAGGCCAGTTTAGCACCACACTAACCTTCAAAGTCCGACAAATCCAAGTCTACGTTCACGTAGTTGAAGGTCCCCATGTAGCAGACTGTCTTCTCAGTCTGCCAACCGCAGAACGATTGAAGCTCGTAGACCTCCTCTACATGATAGAAGACGCCACAGATATCGTCAGTAAATTTCTGAATCTCTTCAAGGGCCTAGGAAAACTCAACCAGTTCAAAGTCAAGTTGCACATTGATGAGCAAGTAACGCCTGTGGCGCAACATCACAGAAAGGTACCATTTCACCTACAACAGACAGTAGATGATGAACTACAAGACCTACTAAGGACGGATATCATCGAATGCTCCTCAGGACCCACACTCTGGGTATCGCCGGTGGGGGTAGTACCTAAGAAAGGGCAAGACAACAAAGTGCGCTTGTGCGTGGACATGCGCGCGCCCAACACGGCCATTGAAAGGGAGCGACATCCGGGACCCCACATTAGCGACATGATCGCTCGCCTCAATGGGGCGACAGTTTTCTCGAAATTGGACCTCAATAAGGGATACCACCAATTAGAACTGCACGAGAAATCACGTTACATAACGACATTCACGACTCATCAAGGGCTTTTCCGTTACAAACGCCTTAATTTCGGGATATCCTCGGCCACCGAGATATTCCAAGAAGCCATCCGTCAAGTGATTCAAGGAATCCCAAATGCTTTCAACTACAGAGATGATATCTTGGTATTTGGAAACAATCAAACTGAACATGACACAGCCCTAGACAGAGTCTGCCACGCACTACTAAACGCCAATCTTACTTTGAACCCCGACAAATGTGAATTTCACAAATCAACCCAAAAATGTTATGGTCACATCTTCTCCAAGGACGGCATGAAACCTGACCCAGAGAAAGTATCAGCCCTTGCAGACACTCCACAACCACAAGACGTCAGTGACCTCCGATCATTTCTAGGTATGGCAAGCTATTGCGCCCGATATATCAGAGACTATGCAACTATCAGCTACCCACTCAGAGAACTCAACCGTCAGGGCTAACAATTCATAGGGACACCTACCTGCGACCAAGCTTTTAACAAAATCAAGAAGGCTGTTAGTTCTGCCATCAACCTCGCATATTTTGACACCAAGCGAAAGACTGAAGTAACTGTTGACGCCAGCCCAGTGGGCCTAGGCGCTATCCTCGCACAATACCATGAGGACTCTGATCTACGACACATAGTCACCTATGCCAGTCACAGTCTCACTGACACTGAAAAGGCATACTCGCAGCCTGAGAAGGAGAGTCTTGCTGTCGTATGGGCCAGCGAGCATTTCCACCTTTTTGTATACGGAAAGCACTTTACCCTTTTCACGGACCACCAGGCCCTCGTTACAATATTTGTTAATTCAAAAGCCAAAATGCCCCCGCGCATTGAGCGATGGGGATTGCGCCTCCAAGACTATGTCTATACCATCATTCATAAGCCTGGAAAATCAGAGAATCCAGCAGACTACATGTCCCGACACCCTCAACCACACACCAAGGAAAAGTGCTCCCTGGCAGAGGAATACATCCATTTCGTCATTGATAAGACTTGTCCTCCTACCGTACCACTGGAGGCTATCCGTGAGGCATCCATCCAAGACCCCACAATTCAAGACATCATGGATCGCATACGTACGAACTCATGGAGACACTTACAGGATACCTCTCAAAACACTGCTCATACCACTCAAGAACTTGTGGCATTCAAACATGTTCAAGATGAGCTGTCAATCAGCCCAGATGGTTTACTGCTGAGAGGAGGGAGGATAGTAATCCCACAGAGATTACGGCAAGGAATCATCAACCTGGCCCACGAAGGTCACAGAGGAATAGTCGCCACAAAGAAAGCGCTCAGGGAACGTGTCTGGTTCCCGCTACTCGATCAGATGGTGGAAAACACACTCAAGGACTGCACCTTGTGCCAGCTAGTAAGTCGCGACGAACCGCCGTCCCCTTTGCAGATGTCGGAACTATCGGACGGGGTATGGCAGCAAGTGGCCATCAACTTCTTCGGTCCTCTAAAGTCTGGCAAGTGCATCGTCGTTATCATGGATGAATATTCTCGATTCCCCATCACACATCAAGTCTCCTCCACCAAAGCGACGGCAGTAATCCCTATCCTTGATGAAACCTTTGCAGCCTGGGGTATTCCCATAGGAGTAAAATCAGACAATGGGCCACCGTTCAATAGCCACGAGTTCGCTGAATTTGCAAAACATCTCAATTTCAAGCACAGGAAGATAACACCGCTATGGCCCCAAGCCAATGGCATGGTAGAGCGATTTATGGGGACACTTAAGAAGGCAGTCCAACAAGCCGAACTTGCTCACCGTGACATACAACAAGTTCTAAACGAAGTACTGCAGGCTATCGCACCACGCCTCACAGTACCACAAATCAATGCCCGGCCACCCTAATGCTTGGACGAGTTCCTCGCACACGGCTACCTACCCTGAACAACACCTCTCAATCTCAAACGGTGACCACTGATCCTGACACATTGGTCAAACTAGACCACGACAAGAAACTGAAGATGAAAATCTACGCTGACAAACGGAGGCATGCAAAACATGCGGACATCCAAGAAGGAGACTGGGGAATGGTCAGACGCGATCGCACAACGAAAGCAGACAGTCGATACCTTGCTCACCCCTTGCGAGTCTCCAGTACGAAAGGGACCATGACCACAGCAGAGGCTGATCACAAACGAATAACCCAAAACATATCACACTTTAAAAGGTGCGCACCCACTGGTTGTGACGAAACCCCCATCCACGATTCCAGCGCTGACTCCCCGAGTAAGAGCGAGAACAATGACCGAGATCGCTTCAGCCCGGCAAGACATGAAGATGCTGGAGATCACGGGGCATCAGAACTGGAACAGCCCAGCCGTTCACGAAGACGCATCAAATGACCAGCACGTCTCATCGAAGAACTCTAAGAGACAGTAAGACTATTTGTACAAAGGGGGGAGGTGTCATATCGTCTCTGCCTGGCCCTACGTTGAGACAGGGCAGGCGGAATGGGAAGGGGCGGGGAAACAGGAAATGACGGGGAAGAAGGCAGTATGAAGGCAGGCACTAAAGAATAAAGACGTGCCTAAATCAGCTCCTGGCTCTGCGTCTTTCTTTGGGGGTAGACAACAGTACACCAGCCATCTCAAGCTGGCCAAACCGTCATGCGCAGTGAAAGCTCTCTCCAACCCAACAATGCAGCTGGGTTGAAGAGAGCTGGCACAGGCTCCCAGTCTGTCCTGGAGCGCAAACCGAGCGCGCTCAGGCCAATCCTGAAGCTGCTCTCATGCGTGAGTTTTTTTAATTACTTTTTTATTCCCCCCCATGACCCCTATGCCCCGCCCCCCTCCTTCCTCGCCGCTCCTCCAGCACACCGGCTGCTACTGTTTCACTGATGTAATGTGCAGGTGGTCGTGAATCTGTTTTCCTCTTACCTTAACTGCAGAGCTAACTTTGACAGTGAATTACATCAAAATGTTTCAAATATGTGTTGTAACCAATATACAAGCTGCACATCATTCTGTTTATTTTCACGGCACAGACTCCCTAGTAGTTCGACATATTTCCAACTAGAACATCTATTTACTGATCGGGCAAACAAGCAAGTAAAGGTGGCTGGAGGAAGAGGGTCGTGGAGCGAAAATATATTATAGGGAATACATTGGTATCCAATTTTCATTAAAAAAATATAGTGTAAGTTACTTCAGTGATCTGCAAACTTATCATGAAACTGGGTCTATAGCGTCACTGCTCCGTTTAGACTCAGACTACTTGAAATATTGTGGTAGGCCATGTTTGAAACCACATATTGTAAACATGAACTAAAGTGTCTGCTACCCCTCCCCTCCGACCCCCCCCCATGTCGTGTTCCTCAGCCCGGGCTGAAGCAGCTTCAGGGCACACACTCACAGCTTGAGCTGCGTGGGCTGTATGGGCAGTGGCTGGCGCCTTATCTCAGCAGCATCTCAGCATTTCACAGGACTTTAAACCCATTTAAATGCTAACACGGCTTTCTGTGTTTTTTTCCACTTGTTCCATTCGCCCCTGCGTCCCCACTCGCCTATTCCTTTCATTTGTTAAATATTTTTGCTGCCATGTAAAATATGAAGGAAGTTTAATGACTAGATCTGCCAGTTGTGTGTGTCTCGAGTCTACGGGCTCTTGCCATTAAAATATGAAACATGCATTATTTCCTGGTTTGTTTTTTCCTCATCTTTTTGAAGTTGTTTTCCTACAAATCTGATACTTAAAAAAAAGTGCTAAAACCATAGACTCGAATCCGAGTCCAAGGACTTTGTGGCAAACAGAGAAGCATTTTAGTTTTTCATTAGCTGACATTTTATATGTCCATCTACCATATCAAAGGAGGGAGTTTTATAGCAACAGGAGACATGTCATCATTTGTGAAGAGCAGTAGACTATTGGAGGTGTTAAAGTGGCAGCTGCATTTGACAACTTAACCATGGCAGGAAAAACAGTAGATTCCGGTATCATTACCAGCTTCTCCAAAGGTAAAGAAATCATTTACCCAGTGGAGAACCCAAAAAAACCCACAAAGGAAAAGAAACAGGATTAATACAAAAGAAATACACCATTAAAAAAAGGCAAGTGGTCATTGGTCACCACAGTTGCACCAATGTTCAACAACTCAGAATCCCCAATCCCCGAAATGTCATTTCGAGAATCACCCACAAAAAACAAAATTCTTGAAAGTATTAAATCTGAGGCCGTGCAATCCCACCACTGAGGTTTGGATAACGGGCCTGGATTTTAACCTGCACTCACACAAGCACACTGCTCTCTCTGCATGAACATGACACTCCACTAATATGACACTCTTACCGCTCACCCTGCAAACTCACCCATCACCATGCACAGCGCTTGAAATGGAAAAATAGAAGTTCAGGTACTCCATAGCAGAGTACCTGCTTGTTTCTTGGAAGTGCTGGTACTCTCCAATTAAAAGTATAGCATTTCTCTTGAGAATTGCCAGTACTCTCCCTCCCAAAATCAACAAGCCTTTTCAATGCAATGGTTTCGCCTTTGGAAAAGTTAGAGCTATTGGCATTGTTAATGACCAAATTTTTATTTATGTGTTGGTTTTGAAAACAGATAAATAAATGGCATTGTCACTTACATTGTTATTAGCGTAATCTTTGCAGTCTCTAGAACTCTATAGCACTCCCTAGTTACTCTACACTCCCTAGCACTGTGCACTCCCTAGCACTACCTAGCTTCCCTAGTCACTCCACACCTCTTAGCATTGTGCACTCCCTAGCACTCTCTAGTCATTTCCTAGCACTCCTTAGTCAATCCCTAGCACTCTGCACTCCCTAGTACTCTGAACTCTCTAGCACTCTGCACTCTCTAGTCACTCTGCACTCTCTAGTCACTCTGCACTCTCTAGTCACTCTGCACTTCCTAGTAACTATGCACTCCCTAGTCACACATGCACTTAGAGCTACACACTCCCCCAGAGCCACACACCCCTCCCAGAGCTACACACACCTCCCCCAGAGCCACATACACACCACCCTAGAGCTACACACACACCATCCTAGAGCCACATACACATACACACTTTGAGCTACAGATCTATCTCTAGCACTCCGTAGCACTCTGCACTCCCTAGCACTCCATGGCACTCTGCACTCCCTAGCACTCTGCAGTCACTCTGCACTCCCTAGCACTCTGCACTCCCTAGCACTCCCTCGCACTCTATAGCACTCTGCAGTCACCCTGCACTCCCTAGCACTCTGCAGTCACTCTGCACTCCCTAGCACTCTGAACTCCCTAGCACTCTGCACTCTCTAGCACTCCCTAGCACTCTGCACTCCCTAGCACTCTGCACTCCCTAGCACTATGCACTCCCTAGCACTCTGCACTCCCTAGCACATACTCCCAGACATACTCATCAAAAAACCTCCAGGGTGCAGCCACCTTCGGGTCGTGGTGTCAGTCCCAGGTGTATGTGTGCACACTCCTTGCCTCCCACTGTCCCACACTACAATCACACACAGATCCGACTAGCGTCGTGCTCTAGTGCTTATGTGTGAAGAGTACCCCCCACACACACAAACACACACTCAATCACGGCCCTGTGTGCAGTCCCCTTCATTACGCTCTGTCACAAACTGGTGCCTGTGAGGTAAGAGGCCTTGCTTTGACGCCCTGACACGCAACCCCGTGTGTGTAACCGCATCCGAAATGCAGGGTCAAGCTTTGCTGCTCCACACCCAGCCCCCGCAGCCCCGCCCACCACAAGCGTCTGTGGGCACCTATGTCGTTGGAGGCGCAGCGCGGAGTTCACGTGTGACCTTGGTGTGTCACACCTGCTTGCCATGCTAGTTATCCATGTGTTTCAATCATGTGGCGCCTTAGGTAAAGTGAACGTGTCTGAAAGATGTGGGATCCCAGCAGGTAAAAACTCATTGGTGAGTAAAAGTGTCCCCTGCGTGGGGTGAGCAGATGAGTCCATGGTGCACATCCATGGGGCCTCAGCACTGCACGGCCTCGGACTATCACTGAACACAAACTGGCATCTCGTACCCTGTTTAAAGGTATCTGCGCGTGACCTACATCCAACACCCCGCAGAGCCGCGCTCAATTAGCCGCACGCTCACACACCCCGCATTTTCGGTGGTATTTCGGAGAGTGTTTGTACTGACAGCCAATGAATCCTGCTCCCCCCGGCAACAAGTTGTGTTCTGCGGTATGTGGGACATAAAACGGCCCAGCCTGCGGCGCCCGCTATCAATATTTCAGGCTGTGGGGAGCGCACCTCGTCCCACAGAGGAGGAGTGCCTGGGGCCCTTTACGTCGACTACTCACAGCCTCTGCAGGCGCCATCAGCCCGGAGCCGGCCTCTCCCGAAGCCTGTCTGCAGGTGGCAGTAGTAGGGTTCGGGTGGCGCGGTCCATATCCGGTCAGTGGCCATACTGATCGCTGCGTGCCAGGGAGCACACCTCCACGCGACTGGCGGCGCTTTGGCAATCGGATTAACAGCTCTCAGAAAAACAGTCAGAAAGAGCTGTGTCTGCCATCTGCTGGGCTCCTCGCCGCTCATTGCATCTTTACACTACTTACACTACAACCACAGGCTGCGCTGCTCGCACTGCAGCCCACAGACATTCTACTTGCCTAAAGGAAGTTGTTTTGATGCCACAACACACGTGCTGTGTGTTCTCACTTGCATTATAGCTCGCAGATGTGCTACTGCAGCTCTATCCACGCGCCTCTGTTTACACTACAGCTCACTGGCCTCTTACCTAAAGCTGCAGCCGGATTGTTGCACTACTTACTCAGCCCACATGTTGCAGTCCTTGCACTACAACCCCCACGTTGCACTATTCACGTTATTGCACACATGTCAGGCTGGTCTTTTATCAATGCAATCTGCGAAGTCGCCGTTCTACATTGGCTGTCCAAAGGGTCTGCCTACACCAGACCCCATCCATTGCACGACTTGCCCTTCAGGCCACACGCTTCCCTACTTCCAGTACAACGTTGTGCCATTGCTGCATCTTAGGGTGGGTGGGGGGGTCGCTTTGATGAGGGGGTGGAACGCCCCACCGACCACGCACGTCGTCCCCTATGAAGACGGCGGAGCACTACCTCGTGCTATCTACGCTCGGGCCGCCCGGGGAAGCCTCCCCATAACCTCGGAGAAAACGACCTAAAGCGGCAACCATCAGTGACGTGACGCCTGTTAGGGAAGCAACACACCATCCCTGTGCTCCTCGCTGCACGGCCCCCACATGGGACACCAGTTCCCTTCCTCGGCCAGACCACGTGCACCAAATCCCCACCGCAGAAGGTGGGGCTTGAAACCACGACCTCGATCATGAGTCGATGCCTACACGCAGAGCTACGCGACACAACAAAACAGTGTGAGTAGCCCAGCGGACACGGGCATGAACAGGCGGCCACAAGAGACGACTGAAGCCACGAGCCAAACACGAGCGCATACTCTGAAAAAAAAAAACGTGTTAGGACCATACTGTGCAAACAGAAACATTAACAACACGGGCATGTACAGACAACAGCAAAAAACAAACAAAAACGTAAAACCAAAGACAACATGAGACAACCACTTCGGCCAAAGGCTTTTCCAAAATGACAAAAACATCACGGGACCAAAAAAAAATACAACACGCCCACCGCCGAGATGACGCGCACAGAGGGGCGGAGAAGGAAAAAATTGCGGGAACGCCCCTGAATCTGGTCCGGCCTTGACGGACAGATCCGGCTTCCAATGGCTAGCCTCCATTTATGGAGCTAGCCAATGGGAGCCGGGGGACGTTTCTATAGCCCATATTGTAAACATTAGATTTCGCCTGCGTGAACTGCTTGCGCAGTAACGCCAGACGAAACCTAAAATGTGCCTGTACTCCGTACCAGACAGTACCGGCCCATTTAAAGCACTGACTATGCACTCAAAGCGGTAACACTGCGCTTACACCACTCACCATGCACTTACGCTGTTCACCCTGCACTCATGCCATTCACCCTCGTTTTACCTTGCACTGACACAAGCACAACGCTCACCCTGCATTCACATGACACTCTCCTCACCTCTCATTCTCACTGCTCACCCTGCAGTCTCACCCTCACCCTGCACTGAATGTTAAACAAGCACATCACTCATATACATTCATTCTTCACATTTTGCACTTTCACCCGCACCCAAACTCAAATGAGCATATCACCCACCATGCACTCACTCCTCCCACCCTGCTTTCAGATGTGCACATCACTCACCCTGCACTTACATAGGCACACAGACAGGCTGCCCTGCACTCACATGTGTACACTGCTAAGCCTGCACTCACTCTGGCAATCCTTTTACCCATTACTCACACAGCTCACCCTACACAGGCACAATAGTCAGCCAGAACTCACTGGGACATCCCACTCACCGTGCACTAACTCCTCTCAGCAAGTGCTCACCAGTCACTCCTGCAGCTCACCCTTCTCTTTGCTGCTCGTCCTCCACTCACATAGACACACTGGTCCCTCTTCTTTTTTACACTGTAAATTGGAACTGAAAATCACAACATGAAAGTGATACTTGATAAAAAAACATTTGCGAAAGGATTCAAGTATTTCATAAGATCAGTTGAGTACTGTGATATTCATTTTTTTTAAAAGGGAATTAGTTAATAGTGTTCCTGCATGATTCACATGTGAAACCAAACGTAAAACCTTTACAGCTCTTTTATGGAAGAGCACTTTTTCATTCACATCATATTTGTAACAAGCATTGACAAGGCCATATGTTATGATTTCTGAATAGTGTATGGAGAAAATGTTTCTAATAAGCTTCACTAAAAGGCATGACAGGTATAGCAGGGGCAGAAACAGTGCAAGTCTTTCTAACGCAGTACAAGCAGATTTGACTAATGGGAGTGTGAGTATAATAAGAGTATTAATGTACGAAAGTGTGCAAGAGATTATGAAAATGAGTGTGAGTATGTGAATGAAAGATTGTCTGTGAGAAAATGTGTATGTGTATTAGGGCATGTTTGTGTGTGAGTGTGTGTGTTCTGCTCCCAAGTGTGCTTCTGGTCTGGCATACTGAAGGTTATTTTTGCAGTATGGATGAGGGCACTGACAGCATATGCATTGGAGCTGTTCCCCATGGCAGAACGCAGACTTGGGCATACTGTACATAATTCGTAGCATGGGGGTTCATTCACAGCTTATTGATGAATCTTGACAGTTGAGGTATTTCTTTCAGGTAATTCTTGTCATACAAGTCTGTCATAGGAGACCTTGTACCCCTGTGTACCGGAGGTAATGTTTGTAGGTACCCATTACTATTGGGTGGAGTATCCAGGGCAAAATTCTGGCACTAGCATATTGTATGTAATCCATGGCATAAGGGGCCCACCTACTAAAGAATGTGGATCATGCCATAGTGGTAGTCAATTCTGACTTATGGCATTTGAAGAAATTAGATCTACTCCTAGGAAAGGCCAGGCTTCTCTCATGCACTTTTAAGGTACTGGAATGTTTCACGAATACCCTTTCAGGGTCTATGGAGTTTTAGCAAATTTTACCCCAATTTTCTTTTAATTCTCTTGGGAGAAGCCCACTCTCCCCAAAACCCCCTACTCGCAGACTCAATACTCGTTTTGCTTGCTGTAATTCATGGGAAGTATAACACCCCTGCCACTTACAAAGATCTTTGGCCTACACTAGTGAGAAGAATTGTTAGGGTGCAAATGGGGCAGTTTAAGAGTAGAGTGCACACTGTGTCTGCCAAAAGGACAGTAGCAAAGATTTGGCAATGAAATAACAGCATTGTCAAATTGTAAAATGGACAAATTTCCTTAATCTCAAAAATGGCAAAGCTTATCGCTCTCTTCGCCTATCTGTATTTCTTCTCAATTTATATTCAAAATTGGGCAATGTGGTCTGGGCTATCTACCATGGCTAATCACCCAAGCTGTCAATGGGCAGGCTCCTATAGTTGGGGAGACCAAACTGAGATAGTGGGTTGGTGCGGGAGGAAGGATTGACATGAAACAGTTGAGGCTGCAGCAGCTGGCATGTCTGTTCTAGTGCTGGGATGGGAGTGCAGAACAAACTTCTCATTCTGCACAACACAAACCTAAATGCGAAAGAAAAAAACACACATGAATGATTTTGCATTACGGTGGTTGCCACACTCATTTTGAAAGATGTAACTTCCTTATTAAGAAGGTCTATTTGCCTATAGGATTAGCCTATCAATACAAACATGGCCCATGCCATAGTTAATGCACATAGTGAGCATGTCATGATGCTTTAGCAATACTATTATCCAATACCACAGCGTGGTAGATGAGCCTTCCCATTGTCAACTACCACATTGTTACCTTTTTTTAGGTTACCAAACTCCCTTCAGGAGCAAACAGGAGTACGATAACCACTGTTTCTCAATGGCTGCACATACTGTCTGCCCACCAAATACTGTACTCACGGTATTCAATATGTGGGCGGAGAAAAGCCCCTCTCTTGGGTGTGCTTCTTAAAGCTCTTTTTCGTCTGATCACATTAGGTCAAGACTGTTGCAATGTGCAGCTAGACCCAAAAAGCAAATCTCTGAATCTCAGAAATTTTGAAACAGGTCCATTAACTGTAGTGATTTAAATAAAGTGCATCACAGTGCTATACAGGTATTTTAACTTTTTCAGACTATCTGATGGATTTACGTCATGGACGCCTTTAAATCACTCATTATGCAGAAGCAGGGCAGTTGTTTCATAACACTCCCAGTTTTAGTCACAATCATATTGTTTTCATTTCTTTCATTTCATGCATTAATTTCATAAGTTAATGACAGTGACTACATGGAGGTACACAGTGAACAGTTTTCCTGTCAAACTAGGTATCTTTTCCCGTAGAGGGCATATTCATGCAGCATTATATTCTTCCTAAATTAATATGAGCTTTCCTATGGTTTGTTCACTCTGCACAGGTTTAGTGGACTGTGTTAAATGTGCCATTGCATGGATACTAGACTGATGTATATTTGTTTCTCAATTTAATCATTAATGTATAATCATTAAACTCAACATATATTCTTTCCAATAATTGTCAATGTCTATACAGCGCATGCCTACCGGAATAGCCACTGCTCAAGCTTTACATGGTGAGCAGCATGGATGTATCATTTTCTTTTCTTCTGAAGAACATCACAAGAGTAGGGAAAGCTAGCTGGATTCAAGGGGCCCGATTCACAGAATGAATTTAAGACTCAATCCTAAACTTACTACCATTTTGGTATTCACAGAAGGCACTTACTCATTTCGGTATTCACAGAAGTTAGTAGTCCTAACTTTAGGACTCCTAAATGCCTTCTGTGAATACGGAAAGTCTTAAAATTGGGATTTTTCTCAGTTTAGTAGTAGTAAAGTTAGTAGTCCTAAGTTTAGGACTCCTAAATGCCTTCTGTGAATACCGAAAGTCTTAAAATTAGGATTTTTGTCAATTTTGTAGTAGTAAAGTTAGGACCCCTAACTTTAGGACTCCTAAACTGAGAAAAATCCTAATTTTAAGACTTTCAGTATTCACAGAAGGCATTTAGGAGTCCTAAAGTTAGAACTCCTAACTTCTGTGAATACCGAAATGAGTCATTGCCTTCTGTGAATACCGAAATGAGTAAGTGCCTTCTGTGAATACCGAAATGAGTAAGTGCCTTCTGTGAATACCGAAATGAGTAAGTGCATTCTGTGAATACCAAAATAGTAGTACATTTAGGATTGAGTCTTAAGTTCATTCTGTGAATCGGGCCCAAGGTATCCAATGCCTGCTTTACTTCAGAGGAGCCTCCCCTACATTGTGGAGAGATGACCTACAACTGAACAGCAGGCCGTGCTCAAGAGACCTGAACATGAGACAGGAGATTTGAACAGGGAGAGCTGATGATAGGCCCCAAGAGCACAAAACAATCCGGCTAGATGAGTTCCCGTGAAAAAAGGTCCTCTAACCATAGGACCTTAAGTGGCAGTACCTTAGGACATCCTGATGCCTCTACAGCACAGTCAAAGGCCTCAAAGGCCCTAGCTGTGCGCCTGGCACACCTGAATTACTTCCAGCCTACCTAACATAAATTGTACCTTTAGTGGGACGGGAGCAGTTTTCCTATATTTGCACTGGTAAATATTTCATAAGCAAATTTTCCTGCCACATATGGGATCAATGAATTGACAAAAAGGGTGTTGTCCTGAATAACTTTGTGAAAATGTGTCTTACGTGCTTTGGATTAAAATCTGTATAAGACGTTTTAGTTGCCAAAACACTCAGTCTGTTTTTTGAAGATCACTTTGAGTAGCCTAGGAATAGTGTCACATCTACAAAAATAGGTTTGTTATAATAAAAAGTTTGTCTAACATGTTTAAATTGCAAAGTTTGTCACCTCTTTTTCTTATATTGGCTATGAGGATAGATCCGACCGGAAGTCTGGAAATGACAGTTCTGCCCCATTGCTGGAAGTGTTAGGCCCCTCCCCTGAATTGGGGTCTAGTTGCACCCGTGTATGAAACTACTGCACTTTGTAGGAAATGCCTTAACACCGACAGATATGTAATAATCAGGAAGTTTCCTTCTTTGTTAGAAAAGGTGCTGTGTGCGTGGTTCTTCAAAGTTAATTCATGAGGAATATGCTAGCAATGATGGATCCCGTTCGGCTGTGGCGATGTCCTTGCTCTCCCAGGGCTTCACCAATGCCCTGTTACTGCAGATGGACTATTCGCTCTGTAACATCACCGGGAAGACGTTCCATACCTGCCACCTAAAACTAAGATTTTATCGTGTGAGGGAGGCGGGCCTTGGAGGGATAGGGCCTTGGAGGGGTGGGACCTCGTGCCAAGAAGTACCTGAGAGGCACTTTTGCCCCTATCCCAACCTCAAACCCCCTCCTCCAAAAAGAAGAAAAAAAGCTTGCTGAGGCTGGTGTCCATGTCCTGGGGTGTTTTCACACCAGTTAATGGACGTCAGCACTTCAAAGCCTCAGAAAATAAGCTAAAAATCCACTGTTTACAGTGTTTTCATCTCATTTTCCCTGCCACTGTGTGATATCTGCTCTTCACCGGGTGACCTTGTGAAGGGGGAGGATATTGTGTGTCACACAATGGCACCTTGTGAGTTGGCAGGCAAGCCGTCTCACCGCACACAACAGTCTTAATCATGATTTGTGAACATGGCCATGAATCCAATACTATGGGTGACAGTAATAATTTGTTTTTTTATACAGTGGTTGTTGAAAAAAAATATTATTTCGTATAAGATGGGTTTTTATTACCAAGTCAATCGTACTCAGTGTATTGACCTCAGAACGGTGGCGGCGTCTCAAGGGAGTGCTGCGGGGCAGTAGGGTGGGCGGGGGAGAGGCAGTGTGGGCGGTAGTAAACTCCAGCATACGGCCGAACCGAGTTAAGTACATAAATAAATAAATAAGTAAAATAAATTACATTGTGCACGCTGCAACCCAATCAGCAGTGCAGGGCGTGCAATGTAATTCACTTTATTTATTTATTTATTTATGTACTTAACTCGGTTCGGCCGTATGCTGGAGTTTACTACCCCCCACCCTGCCCCTCCCTGCCTCACTGCCCTGCAGCACTCCCTCAAGGAGCCGCCACTGCCTCAGAAGGGTGCATGGAGGAACCAACCCTGCCTGGATTTGAGCCTGAGTTTCAGAGGTTGTAAACACATTTCTAAAGTAGACACTTAAATGAGAGATACCGTTGGGTGAAAAAACAAATACCAGTTCTGGATACACGTTGGTATCTTGGTTTTAAATGTCTTGTATTAGACTAAGCTTTACTGCGTTAAAACCAATGTGAGTGAAGTAACTGGAAGTCCATACCATGCCCCAGGGTCAACAAATAGGTGTTTTCTTTCCAGCTTGTGAGTGTAATTCAGCTACCTCAGGCCAGTGATACTTCAGCCGCGGCCCTTCTCTCGCTTTAGATCACACTGGCCAAATCGATACCGGGCAGCAGTTACCGCGGACGCAGTGACACACTTTATTGATAGCCTTAAACAGGGGTCACGACCTCTCCACGGGCACATCAAGCAGATCATAGCTTTACCTGGTGGCTAGAGACGCATGCACCCTCGAATCACAGACTTTCCGGCCCTCTCTCACACCTTAGTCGCTTTCACAAATTTGTTTGCTCCCAGCAGGCTCATTTCTGCCAGCTCTCGCTTCGAACGGTTCAAATTTGTCAATTGTCTTACTTCGATCATGTATGTGTTCATTAGTGCGCCAAGTTGCATTCAAAGGTCACTGTGGCCGATTGCAGCAAATAGCAATGAGCCTACATGGTCCACGCGAGACATGTTCGCATGTCTACATGTGTGAAGAGGCCCTCAGGCTAGACACGTCACCGGCAGCTGCACACCTGTGGAAAGAAGACAGTGCCTATTCTGAGGACTCGAGTCCTAGTTAGGGTGCTGGTGTTTTCAAGTGCCGGGGGCTATTTCTCGAGCCTTTGGTAGCACTGCCAAGGCAGCGACTGGATGCACACCTAGCCTGTCAATCAAAGGTTCGTGTGAGAGCTACTTATAGAAGCCCATTGTTAGCAAACAAAGGCCCTCATCAGGAGCCGAGCTATTTTTACTGCACAGTGTGCTTCTCACGTAATTACACCCCATTACTGAATATTATTTTACCACAATGTCTCATTAAGCTCAATCATAACAATGAGCCAGGCATTTGCGATTGAGTTTTTTTGGGGGGAAGAGGGGGTGGAGAGGTTTAAATAACAGGAGGAAATGTACAGATTGAGAGGCAAGAAAGCGAAGGGTACAATTAAAGGTTGTCTCCAGTGAAATCTTCCACTCCAGCTGCTGGCTGTTTCCAGGGCTTTTCACAAATCACCAAGGGCAGCGAACAATCACCCAAATTCTGCATCCCTATGTCTGCTGCATCGGGGAGTCGGGAAACACTTCCAAATAAACATAATTTTACTATTCAAACTATAAAATATAGAATTATAGATGGGCAACCGTAAATTACTGGGATGGCTTTTACTGAGGGGTTCTGAGTGACGTCAGTTGACGATGACAGCACAGCTCGAGTTGTCTATGATGTCCCTCTAGGACTCGAGTCGGGGTACCACGGGGTTGGACGGCGTCCCCCCACTTATTTTACCGGGTGGACGCCGTCCCCTCTGCCAAACAGCTGGACTTCACTCTTTGGCCGACTCTAAAAACGGGGGTGAAGTCAGGGGTTTAAAAGGGTGATACTATTAAGGTGAACGGAGTATTGGTTTTTCGTTGAGCGATGGAAAGAGGGCGACCTCAATTCTATGGGGCATTTTGCATGTCCGGAGAGTGAGCATAAGTGAGAAAAAAGTGACACCTGCCGAATGAGGACGATTGACAGACAGGTGTGCATGTTGTGTTCCGTTCAAGACATGCTGGGATAGCAAAAGGGTTCAGGAATTGAGGGCTAGATGTATCAAGCAGTTTTACCCATTCTGTGTCTATGGGAAAATGTGTTTATACATCTGGCCCTTAATCTTTAATATGCCTTCTTCTGCTGCAGGTATAAGTGAAATTAGTCCATAACAGAAATAGCCAGGTATTGGAGGCATAACTGTTCTACAGCAGCAAAAAAAGCACTTTGAGTTTTTATTTTGTGAAACTGGGCTCTAACGTTCGAATAGACTGAATTATGTTATATCGGAACAACATCTTGGCAGCGAAATAATGTTAAAATGATGCAGGGAAGTACAGACAGGCTTGGAAAAAACACATCGCAAGTGGCGCTGGCTTCTCAGATGCAAACTCAGTGGCACCCTTGCTCAATCCCTACCTGAACCATATCTGGAACGAATCCTTGAGAACGGGCAGCTTCCCTGCTAAATGGAAGCACGCCTCCCTGGTCCCTATCCTCAAGAAACCCAATCTAGACCCAGACAACCCCAGTAATTATAGGCCTATCTCTCTCCTGCCTGCCCCAGCTAAGATCCTGGAAAAACTGGCTCACTCCCAGCTGGCCAATTACATCGAATCCCATGGGCTCCTGCATGACTCTCAGCACGGCTTTCGGTCGGGCCACAGCACGGAGTCAGCCCTTGTCGAAATGGCCGACTCGGTGAGATGGACGCTGGACCGGGGGTCGAGGGAGGTGTTAGTGCTGCTGGATCTCTCAGAAGCATTCAACACCGTCTCTCATAAGATCTTGCTGAGAAAGCTGGGGGAACTGGGTATAGGCGGAACTGTGTTGAGATGGCTTTCTTCTTACCTGAGTGACCGCACACAGCAGGTATACACCCCTCCCTATACCTCCTCCTCTAGACCACTTAAATGGGGAGTTCCACAGGGCTCCTCCCTGAGCCCGCTTTTGTTTAATGTTTATTTTACCCCCCTGGCTAAACTGATTGCGCAAACTGGGATTAAATCCACCTCCTACGCTGATGACATTCAGTTACTTTTTACCTTTGATACCCCCACCGCAGCCGCCTTCGACCCGCTAAAATCATGTCTCAGAGACATTTCTAGCTAGATGGATTCCAACTCCCTCCGACTCAATGCAGGAAAGACGGAGATTCTGTTTTTCAACTCACCATCCCCTTTGGATTCCAATCTGTGGTGGCCAGACGATCTGAGCCAAGCCCCCACGCCTAAAGACTCGGTGAGAAACTTGGGAGTGCGCTGGGATAATCATCTTAGTTTCAATGCCCAGGTTCAAACAGTAACAGCATCCTGTTTTGCTAAGATCAAGACAATTAAACGGCTTATCAACTATCTGCCGTTGGACTGCCGTAAGACTGTGGTACAAGCATTGATAATTTCTCATCTTGACTACGCTAACGCACTGTACCTTGGCATTACAGCAGGCCTAAATCACAAACTACAGACTGTCCAGAATGCCGCCGCTCGGCTGGTGGAGAGAATCCCAGCCAGACATCACATCTCCCCTCACCTCAGTAAACTTCATTGGCTACCCATTGCCAAGAGATGTATATTTAAGGCCATGACTCTGGCCTTTCGCGTCTCTAAGGGCAAAGGCTCGGCACATCTGAAAAGTACTTTGAGACCGTATGTCAACACCAGGACACTACGTTCTAACTCCCTACTTCTCCTTGAAACCCCAAGATTCAAACGTACTCGCGTCGGAGGGAAAACATTTGAGGTTTGCGCCACTCGGTGTTGGAACATGCTCCCGGTTGCCTTACGTGCCTGTCAAACTGAATCAGCATTCCAAAAGTCTTTGAAGACTCATCTTTTCCCCACATAATGCCTTCATATGATTCTGAGCCTCTCAGTTCCCTGATTTATCAGCGCCGGGACGCCCCGTTGGGGCATCTGTGCGCTTTATAAAACACACAAAATAAATAAATACATAAAATAAATCAAAGGGGTGAGCGAGGGGAGGCAATAAACCGGATGGTGTAAGCCACCTATCGTGACGTCACTTCCTGTCGTGACGTCACTTCCGGTGATAGCGTCCCTCCATTTCTTTTTTCAGGACTTGTGCCCTGTGTCCTTTCAAACCCAGAGGTGAAAAATATCCCCGTAATTCACTTGTTACCCATCTATAATTTTATGTTATGCATGCCTCCCCACAACCATAACATCTGCCCCTGCCATCAACTACTCCAAAGGGGTAGAGGATAATTGGAGAGCTATACGTAACATGCCCGCTCCTCCCTGACACAAATGTGAAAAATGAATATTTTACCTACTATTCTAAACCAAAAACCACTAACTTCCCTGCCTTCCTTTCCCTTCCTGCAGCTGTGCTTTGTGCTTGCAGTCAAAGCAGACAAGCAGAGTTGCGCTGACAGGCTCTCAAAGAGCCCTGGAAGGCGTTCACAACATCACAACAGTTGATACCCAGTTTTGTTATCAACTGTTTTTTCGTCAGAGCAAGGAGTTATGACTTTCAGAGGCTTTGGACTTTTGATTTGGTGTCTGCGTACTGGGTAACGTGCTGCACGGTAACCGGTTGGAGGAGTATATATATATATATATATATATATATATATATATGACGAAGAGGACCCCCAGCTAGACGGGTCGAGGCTCCTCCAACTGGTTACCGTGCAGCACGTTACCCAGTACGCAGACACCAAATCAAAAGTCCAAAGCCAGTCTTCGAGTTGTTCTTATTTTATTTTTTCGAGCATAAAGTGCAGGGGTGCAAAAAAAACGTCGAACAGACGCGTTTCGGGCGTGAACGCCCTTGCTCACTGTTGGCGGTAATGTGGACTGGCTTACATTTAAATAGTACAATGCAACTTTGAAAAAGCACACCCAAATGCAATTCATTGACACAGTTGAAGGACTTAAATCATCATTAGCCACAGAATATCATCGTGTGTGGGGGCCATATTTGCCTAGTTAGAATGCTCTCAATCACACTAGCAATGCACATGATTATCCACAAGTACAAATACTGATTAAAATACTACTCATACAATATTTTTTCTAATAAAGATGGTATATAGATGATACATTGTTTTTGTCTGTCAACACTATAAAGTGCAAATGCATATTATAAACGTGCACATTTTGCTTATACACAATAAAGTGACAAAGTGCAATGTTATACGTTCTGTGCAAATACGCTATTTGAGTATTCTCTGTGCAAATACGCAATGTCGACAGATATGATCATGAAGAGTCAGCAATAAATATTATTGAGTGGAAAAATCATGTACTTGACAAAGGTTATCGAGCAAAAGTTACCCGGCTAAATCCCTGATATTGGATGATTAACATGATTCATTTATACACAAATGCATGCGTGCCCATCATAAATGTTTATTAGGATTTTTTCAATTGTTCTATATTGTACCCATTTCTCATAGAAGTCACAGTCCATTGTTCCTAATAAAGCAAACAAATAATAATAATGGTGAAGGAGTGAGTAAGTGTCTATGACCAGTCTTGTTAGACAACTTGGGTAGTGAAGGGATGAATCAAAATAAATAAAAATACATTAGAAATTAATCTTTCTACAAAAAGTCTGATAGTGTTTAAAACCTCATTCTTAGGATGTTAAATCACATCCTAATTTGCTTTTAAGTATGACAAAGTGGCTTAAGAACATACAGATTTTACTAAGATATTGTACGGTACTATGATTGCTGGTATTTCATGGGGAGTTACTGACTACTCGTATCTAGAGTTTTATTGATTGGTACCTAATACTGCAACATTAACAATAATGATATATGGCACATTTAAAGAAAATTACTCAGATCTTCCCCCATGTTCAGACCTCCAGGGATTTTGCTGTTTAATCGGACAATGTACATTGACTCCAACTGTCTTAATTTTTTCTCATAATCGCCACCCTTCTTGGAAGTTTTCACGGCATCTATCACAAAGTATTTGAGATCAGACAGATTCCTATTGTGATGCTGGTCAAAGTGCCGGGCTACCGGGTAGCTCTGGTCACAGTTCACTATAGCCCTGAGATGTTGGAGAATACGTTGGTGCACAGGCAATTTGGTGCTCCCAACGTATCTCAAATTGCAGGTGCAAGTTAATACATATACCGCTAGTTCTGTTCTGCAGGTATAGTGGGCTTTAATGGTGATAGGTTTGGAGTCAAAGGGGGTCAAGTAAGATCTGGTGTTAATGCCAAAATGGCATTCCACGGCATGAGATGCACCGGAAGAAACCCTTACGGGGTGACAACCAGTCATCGTTTTTTAATATCTCTGGAGAACTGGAAACCAGTTTGTTGCGCATGCTGAATGCCCTTCTATATGTCACTGTGGGTTTATTTGGTAAAATATCCTTTAGTACGGGGTCAGTTAGAATTACAGGCCACTGATTTCTTACCAAACTAGAAATCTGGCGCGCTTGGCGACTATAACTTGTGATTAATCTAATGTCATTGCTACTCTCTTTTGGATTAATCATTTGGGGATCAGGGGTAGAGGCTTCCAACAAAATGTGCCGATCTAGATTGTTAGCTTTGATCATTGCTTTGTTTAAGGCACTGGTTTTGTAGCCTCTGGCTTCTAACCGTTTCTTTGCTTCATTCTGGTGCTGGTCTCGAAGTTCCACCGTGCTGCAAGTTCTATGGATTTTAAGGAATTCCCCATAGGGGATTGCCCTGATGGTGTGTTGTGGGTGGAAACTTTGTGCATGCAGGATGGTGTTGCCTGCCGTGGTCTTTCTAAAAATATATATATATATGTATATAGCCAAAAGCATTTTGACGAAGAGGACCCCCAGCTAGACGGGTCGAGGCTTGTCGGCGACGTCACAGCCCATATCTAGCACCGGAAAGATCACATAGTCTTCACATCGGGATCACACAAACCCATCCAGTCAGAAAATAAGTACATCAGATTTTGTATTAGCAGCAGGCAGTCACTGCATGATGCGTTTCAACCCAAACCTGGTACAAAACACAAGAGTTGCCCCAAAGGAATTGCCACACACAGAGAGATCCGCACTCGCACCACAGGCTGCAGAGCTTCAAAAACAGGTAGCTGCCCTCCCTTCTGCCATAAGCGTTTCAAGCATTACGCTCTTGGTCACCAACTGGCTGAACACAGGAGGGGGCATTTGAAGAACAAATGTGCGTGTTATGCTTGAAACGTGTCTGGCACAGATACTGATGTTTTTAAACTGACGGAAGGCTCATGCTACTCCCTGAATAAATGGTGAAAACTCGCTGGGTGCGACTCCTTCATTCTGTGGCAACTCGTTCTTCGTGTATAGCGGCTTGCCCGAGCCTCGAAGGAGTCTCACTGCTCATTCAGCAGGTCCGGTTTATCAGGACATGAGATGCACAGGGAACAATGAGTCCTTGTTCGAGGATGCTGTAATTTGCGTATTATCTACCTGACTGTTGCAGATATCCCCACTTGGGTAAAAACTTTGGCAGCACGGGACCCACTGGGGTATGAATATTGAGCTAACTACACCTGCCACGGTGCACTTGTGCATCTGACCATCGGGCAGTGATAAAATCAACTTTGCGGTGTGGCACGCTTTCCTGCTGCTGCCTTCTGCGCATGCCAGTGATCAAGAGCGTGATATGCTTGAAATGCGTCTGGCGCAGATACTGATGTTTTTAAACTGACGGAAGGCTCACGCTACTCCCTGAATAAATGGTGAAAACTCACTGGGTGCAACTCCTTCATTCTGTGGCAACTCTTTCTCATATATATATATATATATATATATATATATATATATATATATATATATATATATATATATATATATATATGTGTGTGTGTGTGAGTGGTTGTGTAGGTGTATGATTGGGCATATGAGATGCTGAATGGGGGCGTGAGTGGATGTGTGAGTGGTTTTGTGGATGATGTCATCACTGATGTCATTTGAGTTGTCATCAGTGATGTCACTGACCATGTCATGAGTGATGTAATATGTGAGGTCATAAGCAGTGCATTGCGGGGCGTAAGTTATACTTAGCTCAGGCAACTATAACTGCTGAATTTTACTGGATTTGCACGAGTGAAATCTAAACCTAACTATAAGGTCCCTGTAACCTTTGGTTTTCTAAGTAAATTTCTATGTTTTTTTAACTAGTAGTCGTATTTGTAGAGTGGTGGAGAAATGGGGTGGGGCCTCCAACCAGCTCTCAGGAATCCCACTGTATTGGACTTACTGACGGTAACAGTATGGTTTCTCGGCCCCCAAGGTTCCTCAGCATCCACATCCACATCCACATCCCACACCAGGAAGTGCGTTTGCAGAGTGGTGGAGAAAAGGGGAGTGGCCTACAGCAACCTCTCAGTAATTCTGCTGTGTGGGCCTTAATGGAGGTAACAGGAGGTGTAGTTGGCCCCAAAAATGCTCATAAGCCCAGGGGACTCCATCTCCCAACTAGTAGTGCACCAGGAGGAGCATTTGCAGAGTGGTGGTAAAAGGGGGCGGGCCTCCATCGATTTGCTGGGCCAGCCTTTTTCTTATTTCTGTTTTTCTTTTATTAGTGAAAGAGAGCTTGGTGGCCCCCTTCCATGGGCTGATTTGAGCCTCAGGGACCCCATCACCCATGGCCAGGCCTTTTTAATTGTAAATTATTTTATAAGGGGAGAGAGGCCAGGCTGACACTTTTCTCAGGCCATTTTCGGCCCGGGTACCACATCCCATTTGGCCTGAGAGCCTAATGATTGCGGAGGGGGGTGAGCGAGGCCCACCTACCTGGGCCAATATCAACACCTTGGCCCCATCCCCCAAGGCCCAGAAGCATTTGGAAGGGGGCAGTGGCCACATAGTCCCCCTCCCAGCTGATTTTGTGCCCAGGGACCCCGTTCTATAGGGCCCATTGCAGCAAAATGTGGGTGCCCTAGTGCCCACCCAGGGTACACATCATACTGTCATTGGGGGCAGCGAGGGAAGCCCAAGGCCCCTGCGGCCCCAGTTGGCTCCCAGCATTCAACAGGAGCCGACAATGCTCCCGCCCCCAGAGAGCAGCTAATAATGTTGCTCCCGGAAGGCAAATCAGTCTATTCATCTGAAGCGGGAAGGCAAACAGATGAAAAGTCCGCTCCCAGAGGGCAGGAGCACTTTTTAAGCTCCCAACTGTTTGCAGCGGATTTGGTGTCTGCTCGGGCACGGTGGGAGTTTTGAAAATGCTCCTGCCAAGCGAGAGCAACACAGGTTTCCCTGCAGAGGCGAACTGATATGTCCCAGGATGGTCTGTCAGGACATACCCTCTGATCCTGGCCCAGGGATGGGGTGCCCAGTGCCATTAATGGCTCAGAGAGGGTGGCAGCGCAGCCCCCTTCCTATTTCCTTCCATTCTGGCCCCTGGGGTGAGCTTTGAAGAGCCTCTCAAGGCTCACAAAGGGTTTAGCGCATGGTCCTCCTTCCCACAAAAAGTAACGTCAGCCCTGGGAGTGGGCTTCCTGGAGCCTTTGGATGCATGTAGGTGAAGGCTGCACATCCTCCCTCCCCATATAAATAATTTTCATTCCTGGGGTTGGTCTCCCTGGGGCCTTTGGAGATTTGGGGAGCAGGCTGTGCATATCTCCTCACCATTTTAACAAATTTCAGCCAGGGAGGTGCGCTCTCCAGGGCCTTTTGAGGCTTGGGGAGGGGGGCCATACAATTTCCCTATATTGAATTAGCCTTGTGGGTAGAGTCAGCAGGGACATAAGGTATTTAAATGCTGCCCGGGTGCCATTTAGCTTTTTTTTCCAATCATGTGAGAGTGTCTGGAATCATGGCATTTTTTGCCATAATGTTTTCTTTTCTGGCATGGGAAGCTCCCACTGGAACCTTCCTGTGAGGCCTAGGGCATCAGGGTACTATACCCTGCTGCCCTACATCTTCCTTTTTATTTTAGAACTTCAGGACAGGAGACTTAGTCCTCCAATCCTGTTATGGCTGCCGGCAACATTTTTAACATGTGCTGGAAGTCAATCAGAGTGCTTGCTCTCACTGGAGTCTGACTCCCATGGGAGCGGGACAGCTCAAGCTAAATTAAGCTCCCTGGGTCAATCAGAATGTTCTATTTTTAAACTGGAGTTTCCAATAGTTTTTCCTGCAGCTCGTCTTAAAGAAGACTATAGAAAATGCATTGGGATTTTTGTGTTCTGGGACCCCTTTTTTTCTTGGCCCCAGCTTCATGGATAAGAAGACCATCACTTTCCTGGACCTGGATATCACAGTTGAGAGGGGTTATTTAGGGACCAAGACCCACTTCAAGCCCACAGCCAGGAATTCCCTTCTCCGTTTCAGAGTTTCCACCCAAGAACGTTATGAGAAAATGTACTGTTCGGGCAATATCTTAGACTGCGTAGGAATTGCAATAACATCACATATTACAAAAACCAAGCTTCTTCACTCTCCACAAAACTAAAGGAACGTGGGTATCCCGACAAAGTCATTTGCACTGCAATTAAACAGGCTAGAAACCAAAACCGAGAAGAGTTACTAGAAGAGATGCAACGCATGCCCACAACAATACCACTCACATGCATGACCACCTAATACTCTATCTCAAATAAAGTGTCAAGGATTATACAGAAACTGTGGAGGATATGTGGGACAGGGAAACTCAACTGGGAAAACCCATGTTTTCCTACAGAAGAGAACGTAGCATCAAGAAAGGCCTGGTGGCAATCCACCCACAAAGACATGAAAATCCCAGCCATACTGTCCTCAATTCTTGGGGTCTTCCTTGTGTGACTGGCAATTTCCCTTGTGGGAATTGCAGTGTGTGTCACCTGACCAGACCAGTCAAATCTTTGAACCTAGAAAGCAGAAAAACATTGCAAATCACAAAACACACAAACTGCAACTCCTGCAATGTTATCTATCTGATCACATGTCCTTGTGGTCTCCTGTATGTCGGCATGAGCAATTGAAAAATCCAAGTCCGCATCTGCGAACACAGCAGCAATATCAGATGCAAACGGAATACTACCAGGATCCCAGACCACTTCCTGGAGGTGGGACACACAACCAACAACATAAGCTGGGTTATCATTGAACAACTGGATAAAAATGTCACTAATCTACAGAGCTGTCTTCTTGAAAAAGAACAATGATCTGTCTACCGTTTGTCAATTAATGAAAAATTGACTCAATGACAACATCCCATGGAACTCACCGAAAAAACCATGACATTAGACAATCTCTGCCCTTGACTAGTTCCAGTATTTTCTAAGAAAACTGGTCATAGTGCTCTTGGGAAAATTTGTCTCACTAATAAACTGTTTTCATCCCGGGCACATTCCCAAAAAGTATGAGCATGAACACATGGGATTCAAAGATACAACCTCACAGGTCTAACATCAGGGTGCACAAACTAATGTCTTCAGCACATTTTAAATATGCACTAAATATAACCCCAACTAAGCTGCTCTAATAGGGAACATGCTCCTAATATCATGTCCCCTCCCAGTCCAGGCATCGGTGTATATTAATCACCTTTCCTTTTACACATCTACTCAGTACAGCCAAATACGTTCCATGAATTACGAACCCATTTCTGTACTCTTGACACAGTATGCCCCACGGTTTAGGAAGACAGTCTGCTCTCTAACACTCTGAACAAGCGCTGCTCAGGCCACCTGGTGCATCATTGAGTTTTGCGGTCACATTATTTCACGTATGGTTCTCCCTAAATGATTTTAAATGATTTTATATGGTACCAACATGTAATCCTTACTGGGAAAATACACCCGGGCATAGGCTTCATACCATCCTAATACATCCTAATACATCCTAAATTGTTCCAAATACAATACACATATAGGTTTTTCAACATTCAGCTTCCGCATTTTGCGCTAGTAAAGGCAGTCAGAGCTCCAGCACTCTGAACGAGCGCTGCCGACGTCACCTGACATAACGCGCCACACGTTACGCGGCTACGTCATCACACATTGGAATGCCCCTGGATAGCATTTAAAACATGGGTACCACCTCCTTCAGTTACCGTTGGGATCCTGTCAGAACCAGAATAGGTAACAAAGGCAGGCGGATAGCCTTGACAAAGTAAGGGGGCCGGGTCGAGCCATACACAGCCTCCATATCTTTCTGGCATGCTGTCTACACTCGAGGCATTGTACTTTTACTCCACAGTGTGTCACTTCAGGAGCCCGCTCCCTCCAGGATCCATATTAGCTACTTAATTAACGTAGGTGGTGTAAGACATTTCTCTTTCTCTTGCCATTTCTTCTTGCGATATGTAGTGTGCTTTCATCACTCATACATTAAATACTTATGCGCACAGACTATAGCTATATTTTGCCTCGACCAGTAATCCTATTTCTAACTGACTGCATGATGTCATCTCAACATTCAGTCTAATGTTAGCAATAGGCAGCAACCTATGACTTGAGCTTCAACCGCACCCATGGGTTAGAAGCCAGCACATGTTTACTGTTCACTATGGAACATGCATGCCTGCACTAATCACTATGCACAAATTTGCATACACTGTGTGTATGTCACATGTCCATGTGTGAATGATTATTTGAAATTAATCCTGAGTCCGACTCACTGATTGCACTTGAATATAGTTGCAAAGCACATCATAAAAAACCAGACAAGGTGAGTACAAAGCGGCAGTCATGACAATGTTTATGGGTATATTTTGTATGTCCTTTATGTTGTGCTTTGTCTCCCAGATTTTAACTAGTTGGAGGGGACCGTAAGTACGGCTACACCACTGCATGCACAGCACACCTTAGCGAGTGTGCTGAATAATTCACGTGGTCACTTACTCCTTTGCCACACTTCACTTCTCTATGGTCCTGAAGAAAGCCTCATTCTTTTAGTCGAGGCTGAAACATGTCGGCCAGTTAATGGGGATAACAAAGACCAATTTCATTTTCACAATATTCACGCTTTGCATTTAACTGTGCCCTAGGACAGCAGGAATAAACACTACCAGTGGGGGATCCCAGAGGTATTTTTAAATCACCCCTTTGAGCACCCTTCACACCCAACAAACACATACCAGCTCCGCTGTAACTCAGGCGTCGAAGCACATCTGGGTTGCATTCGGAAGCCCAGCTGGGAACCCAATGAGGAAGCATCCCACCAGCTAGGTTGATGGGTGAGGGTTCTTCTTAAAAACCCATTGACTTATTCTGTATTCCAGTGTACAACACTGAGTCATCCTTGTATGTGGCTTTATTAGTCAGTCCGTCCAAGTTGCTCTTTATTTATGAAACTCAGGGGAAAAGATGTACCCCCTTTTTTTGTTCTTCCTTGCTCTCTCCTTGTTGTCCATATATATATATATATATATATATATATATATATATATATCAAAGTTTGCGAAGCAGTAACGGTGCTCTCAGGTCACAAACAAACAACGCGACTCCAAATGCAACTCCAAGGGTGTTTATTCACCTAACAACAACATGTTTCGGCTGCGGACAGCCTTGATCACGTTAGGGTGCAAGTCAGTTTCAAATCTACTTAAAGACATCGAGTGAACATAGAAACAGGACTTCCATATGTGTTTACGAAATCATAAAGTAAATCAGGCAAAACACATGTAACCATGACACCATGTATTGTTTAATTTATTACTTCATTATTTGCACAATACCATGTATTAGCCTGCCAATAATTTGCTTGCAGTTTGGTGTCATGGTTACATGTGTTTTGCCTGATTTACTTTATGATTTCGTAAACACATATGGAAGTCCTGTTTCTATGTTCACTCGATGTCTTTAAGTAGATTTGAAACTGACTTGCACCCTAACGTGATCAAGGCTGTCCGCAGCCGAAACATGTTGTTGTTAGGTGAATAAACACCCTTGGAGTTGCATTTGGAGTCGCGTTGTTTGTTTGTGACCTGAGAGCACCGTTACTGCTTCGCAAACTTTGGAACTTCATTACCGGCGTGCTCGGCCGGCATTGGTGCCACCTCCCTCGGGGCCTCAGGCAGCACTTCTGAGCGGACTTGGTAAACATATATATATATATATATATATATATATATATATATATATATATATATATATATATATATATATATAAACACGAAATTTTAGCTGATCCCTTGCCTCTGTATCGGCTCACGGCAGGGGTAGCCACCCCCTTTCCTACTAAACACACTCCACCGGCGTATTCCTCCCTTCAATCTCGGAAAGAACAACACAGGAGCCGTGGCCTCTATTCGTGGTGCAGTTTATTGCAGACACAACGTCCTGGAAAGAACAACACAGGAGCCGTGGCCTCTATTCGTGGTGCAGTTTATTGCAGACACAAAGTTGTGTCTGCAATAAACTGCACCACGAATAGAGGCCACGGCTCCTGTGTTGTTCTTTCCGAGATTGAAGGGAGGAATACGCTGGTGGAGTGTGTTCTTCCTGGGAATGAGACCGATAATTATGGCAGATCATAACCGTATGTTATCTATGATTTCATTCTGTTTACATCACAATTTCTTTATGTTTAACAACAGATATTACCAGCAAGTCAGGGGTGTAGCCATGGGGGCCTGTTTCTTTCCTAGTTATGCCTGCCTTCATATGGGCTATTGGGAGAGACAGGTCCTCTTTGGCGAACACTCTGACATTGCCATGAGATCTATTGTGTGCTGGTATCGTTTCATAGACGATGTGTTCCTAGTTTGGAGGGGAACCCGTCAAGAAGCTGAGCATTTTATTGAGACTCTAAACTGCAATAACTACAATTTACAGTTCACTTCTGACATCAGCAGGGAACAGGTACATTTCCTAGACATGACAGTATCAGCTGGACAGGATAAACTTGAAACCAGGTTATACAGAAAGCCCACGGCGGGCAACACAATACTCCATGCCAGTAGCCACCATCCGGCCCATCTGATACGCAGCATCCCCTATGGGGAGATGTTGTGTATCAGAAGGTTGAGTAGCACTGAAGCTCAATGCCATCTAGCTCAGCAGGCTAGTAAGACCAGATTCCTGGCAAGAGGATATAATCCTGGGTTGATTGACAAAGCTATTGCTAAGGCCAATGCGTTGTCACGAAGTGAAACCTTACAACGCAAAATCGCTGTCGTGCCAACCAGCTCCCAAGATCAGACAGCCAGACTGATCTGGGCCTACAACAGGCAACATAGGGTGCTCAGTAAGATTATTTCCAAACACTGGGGCCTAATCAAATGTGACCCTATCATAGGTGATAAAATTCCATCTACACCATCAATCACCTATAGAAAAGCATATTCGATGCAAGATGCACTGGTCAAATCAAGCCCAGAGGTTTTATCTAGTAAAAACTGGCTTGATAAGAGCAAAGGCTTCAGGAAGTGCTCTTCCTGTAAAGCTTTCCAACATGGGCTAAACAAAACAGAATATGCAGTCCCATTCACCCCCAGTGCACGCAAGATCAGGAAACAACTGACTTGCAAGAGTGAATATGTGGTTTATGTGCTGGAGTGTCCGTGTGCCCTGCGGTATGTTGGCAGCACCAAACTGCAGGTGCACAAAAGGATACTCCAGCACATAAGGGCCATCAATACAAGTGATCCGGCGTATCCGGTGGCCAGCCTCTTCAAGGAGCACCACAATAATGACAGCACCCTACTACGCTATTATGCTGTAGACAGTGTGGGCCCACTGAGAAGAGGAGGAGACAGGGAGGGAGCCCTTAGGAGGTTGGAGACCAGATATATACTAGAAATGGATAGCAGAGCCCCGGGGGGGTTGAACTCTACTGAAGACTTTTACACCTGTCTTTGATATTCCAACATGATGAGATTATTCTCTGTTCTGGATCTCCCACACTCATTTCAGTCAGTCACTGAGTTTATCTATGTTGGTGTCTAACCAGACATGGCAATATGATACTTCCAGCTTTCCCAATGTTTGGGGCATGTCTAGAGATGCTTATGGCCCATTAGAGTACTGTAGCCTAGGCTTAGGCTACAATGACTGTTTAACAAATGCCAAGTAGTACTCACAAGGATAAAATGGACAAAAAAATGAATCAAAGGCAAAAATACAAAAAAACTATATAAAGGTTAGAAAAAAACAACAAAAAATTGATTTACACTATTCACTTTCACGTTAAAAGCCAAATTTTTGTCTAACTAATAATGGATGCATGTCTTAATGGAGGTAAATGGGAAGGGAGGCTGCGACATTTCTGGACCTTTTGGAAAAGGATGTCTCCTCTCTTCTTCATTTTCTCCAAGGACACAGACTACTTGTAAGCTCGTGCAACGAAATTATGAGTCAGGATGCTGTGATCTCTAGGACCGTTTAGTGTATTAATGCACTTAAGTATACGGATTACCTGAGATCTCATCTTGTGTATATAGTGTATATTTAATGTATATATATCAACTATTAATGCTTGTATATATATTTATTACACATTTGTATTTTAACATTGTGTTTTATATGATGGTTATTTATTGAAATTCCTAATATTTATATGACACTATTTGCACTTTCCTGGCTCTTTGCACATTGCCCATTTTTGCACTAGTTTCTTAAATCGTTTTCTGGGATTATCCCGAGATTGGAGCTTTGTAATGTACACTGAAGATAGCATTTTACATTTGCACTTTATTTACATTTTGTACATTGCAGAACAAGCATCTTTTGATTAAGGGATTATCCCGTAATGTTAGTAGCTACAAACGCTACAATGTTGTCTGTGTCTATTAATTAGATCATTTTGCATGTGACCATATTCCACCAATGGTTGGACATTTTGATCAGTATTTGCACTTTAAATACTGCCCCCTCCCTTGCATGCTTCATGTGACCAAGGCCTCTGTGAAGGCCGAAACGTTATGCTGAGGTGTGCCGCTTTTCTAATTGAATAAAAACACTGCTCACCTGCATTTGGGTCTCCTCTCTTCATCTGCGCCGAAGGTATCCAGGACTGGGCTCCGGGCGAGAGATAGCAGAGAATATATATATATATATATATATATATATATATATATATATATATATATATATATATATATATATATATATATATATATATATATATATATATATATATATATTACCTACTGGCTATCGCCAGTAGGTATATATAGTTAGGATTAATTCCCTATGGGATTTCTGAAAATTCTATGTCTAATAACTTTTGCGTTTGTGGACGGAATCGGCTGAAATTTTCAGGAAAATGGCACATTTTGTTTCTGAGCAGCCCCTGAAAATTTGGTGGGGTTTCGTCAAGGGGGGGCTGAGAAAAAAGGGGGGTCCCAAAACGCGTTTTTTGCATTGAGTTTTCCATAGGGCGGTTGGACTCACTTTTAGCTCGAACGGCTGAATGGATTTGCACGAAACTTGGCAAAATTGTAGGGACTGTTAGCCCGATGTGCCTTTGCTAGGTCTCAATATATGTGCTTCAGTGGATTTTGAGAAATTAACGTTTAAATCAAGATATATATCTGTAACAGCGCTCCGGGCAGCGATCCGGTCCGCTTACTTTTCGCTTATCGGAACTTTGCGCGCAGAAAGCTGATTGGCTCTCCGGTGTCTGTCAACATTCTAAACAGTCCGGAGCGGCCGCCATCTTGTCTGTCGGTAGGATCGAGAGAGAAGAAGAGGTGAAAAACGAAAGGGGAATTTAATGAAAGGGGGCAAGGTATCCCCCTCTTGACCCCCTAGGAATGTTGTTGGGGTTATTAAAGGGTCCCGTGGGGAAAATAAAAAAAAAATGATTTTTCACGGTAGAAGCGCTTCACGGGCCGCGAACTGGGCCGCAAACTGGTAGCGAAACGGGAATTTGCCATTTTGTGCTTCGTTAATTAAATTACTAGGTATAAGTGGGTGCAGGAGACGTATCCTAATCCCCTATGTTTCCTGAGGGTGGCTGAGGAGGCTGATATATGTTGATACATCTCTTCCAGCGGCTGCGCCATCTTGCCTTTTTTCCAATGCCACAATTTTGTCGTGCACGGCAGCCATTTTAGATGCCAGGCTGGTCCCAGGCTATCACCTACCCCTGCGGATGTAGTTTATGGCCCCAGCTGTAGAGAATTCAGACATGCCAACCCTCCCGATTCAGGCGTGTGACTACTGATTTCAGTGCTAGTCTCCCGCCTCCCGATTTCTGCAAGCAAAAACACGGGGGCATATTACGAACAACTAGCGATAATTTTTGTCTCTAACTTGTTTAGAGACAAAAATTATCGCCGCACATCGGCGATTTTTATCGCAGATAAACCTTGCTATTATCGCAGAAAAGTCAGCGATATTCATGTATTATCGAGCAAATGCTCTTAGCCATGTTATCCACCTCCCATTGGATAACATGGCTAAGAACTGCTCAGGGCAGGTGTTAGATTTTGGAGATATTCGCGCTTAGCGCGAATATCTCCAAAAGTTGGTAATAGAAGGTAGCGATGTTAGGGACTGTTTCCAGTCGCTAACATCTTGGCACGCCACTTAGCATGTCATTAGTGATAAGTATCACTGACATGCAAAGCGGGGCCCAAGATGGTCGCTATCTCCTTTTAGCTGTCACTAACTGGTGTTAGCGACAGCTTGGTAATAGGGAGATAATTTTATCTCCGCTTTCAAGGCTTTTAAAGCCAAAAAAGCGGAGATAAACCCCCTTGATAATATGCCCCACGATTCCTTGGGGGTTTCAGCTGACAGGGCTTGGTATTGTGTTACATGGTAATTTTTCCAGGAAACGTCAGAGGGTCGATGCAGGGGTTCTAGAAGAGGTGATAAACCATTTAAGCCTCATGAACAAGCGCATGGTCTTTTAAAGATTTGTGAAGTACTCGGAGCGGCGGTGTGTGTGTGTGCCCCCTTTCAGGAGCAGGCGGGGGGGCACTGCCAGCAACTTGCCAGGTCAGGTAGTGTTCAACACGTGCATCACCCTTTCTCTGCTTGCTATTGCGCTCCATGCTTCGGAAAGGTAAGAAAAAGAATGTGCATTTGAGTTTGAAATGTCCGATCCTGCAGCAGCACACTTCCAAAGCCCACACATGACAATAACCCGATTCAAGGCCCCATTCACCCGTTTTTAAAAAAATAGATAACACTCCAACAAAGTAAGGTTATAAAACTTTATTAACTATTAACTTTAACGAACGGAACAAAAACTAAAAACATTTAAACATTTCTCAACACAAAAAGCAACAATGGTTAGAAGCTGTCTTTTGTGCGAATAGTCCCAAGGCAGCACAACGTGCAGAGTTCTGGACGGCACCCAGGTGATGTCGCCTGGGTGCCGCACTGGTTTAGGGATCCTACAATGCAGCACAGAAAAACAGCGTGGGGCGTCCCGGGTGGTGCGGGGGGAGGCCTCATCAGTAGCGGTCTGTGTCCAGTGTCACATGGCTGACACAACATGTACGACAGGCACCCAGGTGATGTCCAGTAAACTGCCGCACTGGTTTTGGTATCCTACAATGCTGCTCCGAAAATTGGCGTGCGGCGGCCCGGGGGGGGGGGCGTGGGGGAGGCGGCGTGAACGGGCCTCCCCAGGTGGCGGCCATCTAGCTGAGTTGCGCCCGCTCTTGCGGCTACAGCGTCTCGCTCACCATGTTGTTGAGTTGCTCCCACTCTTGCAGTGCAGCGATAGGCGGCTGCCACATGGCTCTTAAAATGGCGGACGGCTCCTCGGTTTTGGGCCTGGTCCACTGAAATGGCCCTGGGACACCTTGGAACTCGGACGCTTGCCTGCTAGGGCTTGGGCTCCATTCTCGAAAAGCGTCCCCTCAGCCGTGAAGATTGTACAAAAGTCTTGGGGGCCCCCGACTCCCGCAGGCTTCCGGTGGGGAGCGGCTGCCATGATTGCTCGCGGAATGACCACGACGGAGCCACGAGATGGTGGTGCTCTCATGCTGACGCCAGCTTCAGTCTGAATGATCCAGAAACAAGGTGGGGCTTTCATCGTTTGGGGAAAAAAAATGTTCTAAACCAATGAAAAGTGTTATTTTTAGGTCATATGACCAAGCCTTCCATCTTTAGGAAACCAAAAGTAAAATGAACCAATGAAAAGTTTTATAAACAAGTCACATGACCTGTTATGCGGCATAGGGCTACAAAAAGTGTAGAAAATCCGTTGGCACGTGAGGCGGCGTCAGTAGCGGACCGATGTGCGAATAGGCCGAAGGCAGCACAACGGGCCGAGATCCGGATGGTACCGAGGTGGTGTCCAGCAAATTGCCGCACTGGTGTGGCCATCCTACAATGCTGCGCCGAAAGACGGCGTGTCCAGCTGAGTTGCGGTCACTGTTGCGGTACAGTGACTCGAACGCGCCGAGATCCGGATGGCACCGAGGTGGTGTCCAGCAAATTGCCGCACTGGTGTGGCCATCCTACAATGCTGCGCCGAAAGACGGCGTGTTAGCTGAGTTGCGGTCACTGTTGCGGTACAGTGACTCGAACGCGCCGAGATCCGGATGGCACCGAGGTGGTGTCCAGCAAATTGCCGCACTGGTGTGGCCATCCTACAATGCTGCGCCGAAAGATGGCGTGTCCAGCTGAGTTGCGGTCACTCTTGCGGTACAGTGAGTCGAACGCGCCGAGATCTGGATGGCCCCGATGTTGTGTCCAGCAAGTTGCCGCACTGGTGTGGCCATCCTACAATGCTGCGCCGAAAGTCGGCGTGGGGTGCCCCGTTGGCTTATGAGGTGATGTCAGTATTGGACCGATGTGTGAATAGGTCGGAACCAGCACAAGGCGCCAAGATCTGAATGGCAAGTCCTGGATGTTGAGTGCCTCAGTTGAGAGTTCTGAGCAGTGCTTGCAAGACTGTCTGAAGCTTATTTGCACCTGCTGCAGCTTCACTAGGTCCGGCGGAACTTTTTGCCTTTTCCTTTCTGCTTCTTTTCCTACAATGCGTTTCATCTGAAGACACGACCAGGTCCCTGAATGTGTGCAGGGGGACGCTATTGATTGAATGAAAATGGCGGCTTGAGACAAAGCTGACTCAAGCGTTGCTGTTGATGCTATACAGACAAAAATTGGTTTTCAGTTTGTACATTCTTCAGGTTTTTTTTTTCCATCCAAGTCTGATTGAGAGTTTGTAGAAAAATGGCTTCAGATTTTCCACATACTACTCTTCAACATTCTTCCTAAATGTAACAATGTGAAACTCACTAGGAGAACGGCTGTTTCTGTTTCCTTTCAAAATGCTGCCAACAATATTTTCTGAATGGAAGACACCATCTTGTAGCATAAAGGGCCGAAAGGGGTTCTGGTCTGGCCGATGGTTGGTGGAGACATTTTGACTATATCTTGGACCTGCCAGGCCTCGCCCAAAATGGCGCCGGTATAAATGGGACTCGTAACTCCTTGCCCGCAAATGTATATCTAGAAAATGTTATTGTAAGTGGCCCTGTTCTATTTTAATTACAAAATGTATGTCCACCGATTCCGCAACTGTTAGACACCTTAGTTCTTGCAACCTAATGGCCCGCTCGTTACGTTCCTCTACAGTGTAAATGTCTCCTCATCATATACGATTTCAGTTTGCTCCGTGGCCGGCCCACGTGGTTATAGGCCCGTATTTGTACACTGACATTTTCACAATAAAGGTTTTTAAAACAAAACACAGTAGTAGTATTTACATTGGTAAAGTTTTTACTTTTAGTCACTGTTTTCGAATCAGTAAAAGGCAAGTGAAATAAAGCAATCCAATTACATGACGGATAAAAGGTATAATATGTAGGAACGCAGTAAAGATAAATGGTCAAGGGCAGTTGTGTTTTTCATGTCTGCAACATAAAGTGATCGATAAGAATCTGATAATCAGGCGTATCGGCGACTAAGACAGCAGGCCGAATCTCTTTTACTCAACGGCTCCGTCATGGAAGGAAGAAACGCCCTTTTTCTCGAAAAAGGAATATATTTTACTTGCAAGACAGTTGTAAATTTTCCGGGAAAGTACATTAGCCTGGAATATTATAACATATGTTTGAAAAAAAAATATTGTTCGAAAACAATAAAAAGCGTAATTTTTAGGTCATATGACCAAGCTTTTTATCATTAAATTAACAAAAGTAAAATGAACCAATGAAAAGTTTTATTAACAAGTCACATGACCTGTTATGCTTACGTTACGCGCTGCGCGCCGCGCCTCGGATCACTTCCGGGTGCGCTAACGCGGCGTGTCATAAAACGCATTACGCGACAACGTAGGTCAAGAATATAGTCTAAATGTCTCCACCAACCAGCGTTCAGAACACAACCCCTTTCAGCAGTCCAAAAAGTTCTGTTAAATGACAACAGAGGGGACAGGCAACAAGAACCATCAGTCAAAGAGGGGAGGGCAAGTTCTTCTCTTCCGGGTCATGTTGGGGCGCTACCGGAACTGATCGAATTGGTAGTCTATAGTGTTTCTGGATGTTTCAGACTAAAGCTGGCGTCAGCATGAGACCACTACCATCTCGTAGCTCCGTCGTGGCCATTCCACGAGCAATCATGGCAGTCGCTCCCCACCAGAAGCCTGCAGGAGTCGGAGGCCCCCAAGACTTTTGTAGAATCTTCACGGCTGAGGGGACGCTTTTCGAGAATGGGACCCATTCCCTATCAGGGAAGCGTCCGAGTTCCAAGGTGTCCCAGGGCCATTTTAGTGGGCCAGGCCCAAAACCGAAGAGCCGGCCGCCATTTTGAGAGTCCTGTGGCAGCCGCCTATCGCTGCACCGCAAGAGCGGGCGCAACTCAACTACATGGTGAGCGAGACGCTGTAGTCGCAAGAGCGGGCGGTAAACAGCTGAATGGCGGAAGAGGCACAGTGTAGCAAAAGCGGGCGGAATGGCAACTAAAACGATAAAGGGGCGCCCCACTACAGCTTGTCTTCAGGTCAAACGGATTGTGGGACAAGGTCCAGAATTGAAGAGTCATCAAAAGGCAAAAAGTTCCGCCGGACCCCGGGAGCCGGCCGCCTATGTCGGGGGCGATCTCAGGCTACACCAGTGCTATAAGACTTGGGGAGGGTGTCGGAGCCAAGCGTCTTCTCCGAGTCCATGGCCATCACACCGCCCCTCAGGGGCCTCCGTCAAGCTGTTTAGGAAGGTAACATATCACATTGTTTTCTAATGCAGTCAGGTCCAGAAACGACACTCACTTACTTTGAGAATAGTGAAGCTGCAGTAGGTGGAAATAAGCTTCAGACAGTGTTACAAGCACTGCTCAGAACTCTTAACTATGGCACCCAACATCCAGAACTTATGCTATTTGAGAATGGCAGTGACATCAAAGCATCTCAGGGACCAAAACCATTAACGTACTTTCACGTATGAAAATCTTACTTGGGGAGGGGGCAGGAGCGAAGCGCCCCCTCCCAGTCAGCGCCACCACACCGTATGTTGAAAATCTGAAGCCATCGTTCTACAAAGTCAACCAAACTTGGATTGAAAAATCTAGAAAAATGTACAAACTGAAAACCAGTTTTGGTCTGCATAGCATCAGTAGCAACGCTTGAGTCAGCTTTGTGTCAAGCCGCCATTTTGATTCAACAAAGCACAGGCATTGAAAAAGGCTGAAATTCAGAACTCTAAACTATGGCACCCAACATCCAGGAGCTTGCCATCCGGATCTTGGAGCCTTGTGCTGTTTTCGATCTATTCACACATCGGTCCACTACTGACATCATCTTATAAACCAACGTTATGTAAATAGTTTTTTAATAAAATGTTTTACCCTGTTTCTTTGCTGGTGTGTTGTCTATATTTTTAATATTTGCATAGGGTTTGTCGTTATTTTGGGCGGGATGGGTGACGGAGCCGAGCTGTCTTGCAGCCCTCATGGTGTGGAGCTCAGTTCATCTCACTATTTTCGTATTTCTCATGAAGGGTTGTTCCTAATATTTCTATTTTAGCGAGGTCAAAAAGAGATCCAATTAGTGGCCTACTGATTTTGCTCGATTACTTTTATTTTTTTTACACGATTTTTCACTATCTGCAAAGACTAAACAGAGTATTGCGACTTTGTGCTTGTTTGTAAATAGAGAATGATCCAAAGAGAACCAATTCTAAAACAGTAAATGCTTGGACAACAATCAATCAAATGGAGAGACAAGCAGGCACGACGGATTACAACGGGGGCAAAGGCTTGCGTTAACTACCGTTCACTATCTGCAAAGAGAGAGTACTACTAAGACAAAAGAGGGGAGGGGGGGGGGTGCAGCGTTCAAAGCACATCAGCGTGCATAAATACGAAAATGTTTTTATCTATCACGTACTTGACATTTTAAAGCTTTTCATATTTGCTATTAAAAAACCAATGAAATTCACAGAAAAAACCATAGGTTATAGTGGATATAGTTAGGAATTTGCATTTACAAAACCTTGAAAATTCAATGAAAAAACCATTGGTTTTAGGCCATATATAGTTAGGGATTTGCATTTACAAAACCTTATTTTACTCGCATAAAACCATTGAAATTCCATATATAGTTATAAGCGCTAACTATATATCGCGCACCCGCAATCCACTGCTGATGATGTCACATATTACATCATTCATGACATGGTTAGTGACATCACTGATGACATCACTGATGACATCTCAAATGACATCACTGATGACATCACTGAAAACATCTCATTTGACATGACTGATAACATCACTGATGATATCATTCATGTGATAATACGATGAACCTCTTCAGACTCTAATATAACCTTAGATACAATCAGTGTAAACAGACACTCACAGACTGTCACTCATCCATGGAGTTACTCACACACCTAGTCAGTCATGCAAAGAATCAATCACACCTCCATTTCCTCAACTATACAGTTATACAAACTTTACTTATTCAAACATATACTAACACATATTTACTCTATTATACAATCCCTGATACAAGTTCACAATGATCCATACAGCCACTCACACATTCACTGGCTCTTATGCACAGTTATTTATATATGTCAACTCTCACATGTACTGTGTTTTACATATGTACTTACTTTGACATGTAGCACTGAGATATCCATTCACTCACCAATACACTCATGCACACAGTCAACCGCCCATACAGCTGTTTGCACATGCACTTTTGAATCTATACATATAGTGAATTAACTACTCACACATCTATGTACAGAGTCACACACCTCCCAGCCACCCATACACACACACTCAGTCTCCCATACAAATACTTGGACAACCAATCAATAACCCATACAGTTACTCATATAGCTACGAATCAACATATGCAGCAGTTTGTAGAACAACAGATATAATGATGCACAAATTAAAACAGTTTAGTCACTAACCCATGCACTCAGTGAGACACATTTAATCACTCACTCAATCAGTCAGTCATGCACCTAGTAAATCCTTCATCCAGACACTTATACATCCACTCATTCTTCAATATGTAAAACATATTTTAACTTTACAGAAACATACAGTCACTGGATGTTGTCATCAGTGATGTCATCAGTGATGTCATTTGAGATGTCATCAGTGATGTCATCAGTGATGTCACTAACCATGTCATGAATGATGTAATATGTGACATCATCAGCAGTGGATTGCGGGTGCGCGATATATAGTTAGCGCTTATAACTATATATGGAATTTCAATGGTTTTATGCGAGTAAAATAAGGTTTTGTAAATGCAAATCCCTAACTATATATGGCCTAAAACCAATGGTTTTTTCATTGAATATATATATATATATATATATATTTGTATATGTATATATATATATATATACATATATATATCAAAAGCAAACGTCCCTTGGTTGAGGAGGAGCGGCCATTCAGCTGGTGCAGGCGACGAGTCAAGGACAAGACTCGTGATTTATTATCTAGCAATTCAGAAAATACACCGCACTCTTCTCGGATGATTAAAGCAGTTTAATCCAGCTCAGAAAAACATTATGGAAACGGAATGGCAACCCACATATCTGCTAGCCACAATTGATGTGGTATCGCTCTATACATCTATCGAACACCAACTGGGCCTAGAAGCTGTCGCATATTTTCTTAAACAACGACCAATTGGGGAACTCAATCATACAGCCATGCTTTTAGATATGATAAAGACATGTCTAACAAACAATGTGTTCCTCTTTAACAACAGAGTGTACTCTCAGAATCGTGGAACTGCTATGGGAGTTTCCTTCTCTCCAAGCTATGCTAATCTCACCATGGGATGGTGGGAGAAACACATAGCTTGGAGAGAAGAAAATGATCCATATACCACTAAAGTGGTCTTATGGTTGAGATTTATCGACGATCTCTTCCTATTGTGGAAGGGCACAAAGGAAGAATTGCTCCAGTACATAGCGATCTTGAATACTAACAATGTGGGATTACAATTTACATTTAACATCCAAGAAAAGGAAATTGATTTTCTCGACACCAAGGTATACATAAAAGAAAAGAAAATACATACTACCCTCTTTCGAAAGAAGACCTCCACTAATAGCATCCTCCATGGAACTAGTTTCCATCCTGTGTCACTAAAGCAGAATGTACCCTATGGGGAATTCTTAAGTATGAAACGTAATTGTTCAGAACCGATGGAAATGGAAGAAAAATTTGTAGAAACAACACAATGGTTCACAGAGAGAGGATACAGTATTAAGACTATCAAACTTGGAGAACAAAGAGCAAGAAAAAAGACAAGAACTGAAACTTTAATTGAAAAAAAGAAAGAAACAATCAAAGAAACGGAGGAAAAACCACGTCTCATCCTGACATACTCCAAGGAGAGTGCACAAATCAGAAAAATAGTCACGAAATACTGGAGTGTATTAAAAAAGGATCTGGACATTGGAAATATAATTGGGGATGCACCTCTAATTTCATTCAGAAAGGCACCATCTCTTGGAGATACTTTGGTCAACAGCCACTTCATGGACAAAAAAGAAGAATCATGGTTACAAAAGAGACAAAAAGGCTTCACAAAATGCATATCATGTAAAGCATGTAAGATCGGGAAGAATCTAAAGTCTCTGAATGACCCCAAAGGACAACCATTTGAAATCAAAAACAAAATAACATGTGAATCTCATTATGTTGTCTATTTGTTGGAATGTGACTGTGGCAAACGGTACATTGGATCCATATGTGCTCTCAAAAAACGGATGTTGGAGCACATTAGAGCGATACAAAACAAAGACCAAACATATGCTATGGCCAAACATTTGATGACTCATAAGAACAAAACCTGGCAAGATGTTAGATACTCAGGAATCGCAATGGTACGTTTGGAATCAAAACTGATAATAAGATTCAAAACTAAAGTCCCGATCGGTCTGAACGGGGACGAAGAACTGTATGTACATTTATAAAGAGACTATGATACCTAAAAAGAAAGACTTTGAAAATATAAATTTTGATTATGCCTTCCTATCATGTTTCCTACTTCTAACATACTCTAGAGTTCTAATCCATAGTCTGTTAAGATGGGAGACAGCATGAAGTATCTATTAACAAAAATTAGAATGAATTGCATATGAAATATTCGAAATATGACAATAAGACTTCTTTGCCTTGACAATGCAAAACTGCTTGTTCTTCGGAATACATTTTGGACTGAATTTAAATTGAATTAAGGGTCAGAATTGAAAAATAGCATGTAATATAAATGTCTATCGTAAAAGCTGCCCGGAATTTGAATTGTGCATGTTTTTATCAATTTCCCATACAAAGATACAAGCCACAGAAACACATCAATGATAAGCACTAAGCTATCACACATATATATGTATATATATATATTCTTTGAGGAATTATTAAAATAAGTTCCTTTAACAAACTGGGCACTCAGCCCACAACCACCTAAATAGCCGAATCAGGCTTTCCAATGTAATTGTCAAGCATATACAAACTTGTGGCTTGAAAATATGTAGGGAAAATGATAAATGGTTTTAATTAAGCCTAGTACAAATTACCCCCCCCCCCCACAATGCATCCTAACTGTCAAAGTGGGAAGGAGGGTATAAATAACAGAAAGTGAAAACGGACTTGTAACTACCGTGATCAGGAACATTTATTGTTCGAAACGCGTAGGTGAAGGAAGTTTTTCTGAGCTGGATTAAACTGCTTTAATCATCCGAAAAGAGTGCGGTGTATTTTCTGAATTGCTAGATAATATATATATTTGACCGGTGAGGGATCACAGCCCGTATTGACTGCCCCTGCTCATTGGGCTCAACGCGTGCGGTCATTGGTAGCAACGGTACGAGGGACCAGGTACGGGCAGCCGTGGATGTTCCCAGGTGTTGGATGAGCGCCTACCTCTGCCTTCCTGCATCCAGCAACAGCCTACAGCGGACCCCATCCCCCTACGCCACCCACCCGGACTAGCCGACACAGTGCATCCTGGGAGATGTGGTTCAAAACTTTGGAGAACTACGGAGGGTGAGCCAATTGCCTCGAGGGGGAGGTGACACTCATGCTGGAGAATATTTTAAACAGGAAGAGTATCATTTAGGGGAGGACATGCCACAGTGATTGGGCGCTGAGGAAGGCCACGGAGCCGAAATGCATTCGCCGCCACTGCTTACCGGTGAAATAAACGGCTGTTTGTCCTGCAATCCCTCTGGCCTCTGAGTCCTTCTTAATTGGAGTGCTTTCCCGTCATATATATATATATATATACATATATCCTTCCAAAATGGTCTGCAGTGGCACGCTCTTGTTGACAGTGGTCGCTTTAAGGTCGGACCACCTAAAAAAACTTTGTAAGTAAGGAAAAGAAGCACTACAGTTTTTATCTACTGTACACATGGATGCAAGACCATTACAGAACAGCTTTGGAGTACTCCTTTTCCCTTTTCCTTCCGTACAAATATATTGCCTACTGGCGATTGCCAGTGGGTAGTTATAGTTAGGACCTAGTTTCCATAGGAAATACGCAAAATTCTATTCGGAATAACTTTGGCGCCGGTTGACGAATCTTTGCGAAATTCTCAAAGAAGATGGGGCGCTCCGCTCTGCTCCTTCCCTGAAAGTTTCGGGGTGATTTGTCAAGTGGGAGGTGATAAAAAGGGGGGTCCCAAAACATGTTTCCCCCTTGCAATTTTCCATAGGGACCTTTAAGTGGTGCTACAGCCCGAACTGCTGAACGGAATTACACCAAATTTGGTAAAACGGTAGAGTTTGTTTCTCAGATTACGCTTTTTGTTAAATGGTGTAAATCCGTTCAGTAGTTCCTTAGAAAATCAAAAGTAAAATCATAGATATATTTGCGAAGTTGTACCGTACGCATACGTCTGAGGACAATATGCGTACCATTACGAGCATGAGCTGCATGCTAATTCGCTGAAAACTGTTTGTCAACACTCCAAACCAGGAAGTGTTGGCAGCCATTTTGTGTCTCAGTAGAACCGAGGCACAAGAAAAGTGAAAAACAAGTGCGCAAAAGACGCAAAGGGGGCAGGGTATAAAGACCCCGACCCCCTAGGCCTGCTCAGGGGGTTCTACCAGGACCCCCAAGGCCCCAAAAATATTTTTTTTTGGTTGAAAAAATCATGGGATACGCGTAGGGTACGCATACCCTGCCGACCCCCAAGGCCCAAAAAATTAAGGCACCAGGGGGAAATAATTCACATTGAATACTGAGGGTCCCTGGGGACCAAGTAGCCCACCAGGAACCTCCAGTATGCGCCAGGGGGCTGCCTTGCAGAGACGTGTAAAGAGGCCACGCACCTTTCTACACCACTCTGCGACGCAGCCCCCTGGCGCATACTGGAGGTTCCTGGTGAGCTAGTTGGCCCTCAGGGACCCTCAGTATACAAGGGGAATTGGTTCCCCCTCTGCAAACGTGCCAGGGGGCTGCCTTGCAGAGACGTGTAATGAGGCCATGCCCCTTTTTACACCTCTCTGCAATGCAGCCTCCTGGCACATATGGAGGTTCCTGGTGGGCTAGGTGCCCCCAGGGACCCCCAGTATGCAAGAGGACTTAATCCCCCAACTAAGAACGCGCTATGGGGCGCGTTTGCACAGTGGTGAAGGTAGGGGGTGGGGCATGAGGTGATATGTGTGCAAATATGCCCTGTGGCACGTTTTAAGTTGGGGAATGAATTCCTCTTCAATCCAGAGGTCCTCTAAGGGCCAACTAGCCCACCAGGTACCTCCAGTAAGCACCACAGAGCTGCGTTGCAGAGTTTCGTAGAAAAGGGGGCGTTGCCTCTGAACACCTCTCTGCAACGCAGCTCCCTGGCGCACACTGGAGGTGCCTGGTGGGCTAGTTGGCCCACAGGGGACCACAGGATTGAAGAGGAATGAATTCCCCAACTGAAAACGCGCCACAGGGCGTGTTTGCACATATGTCACCTCAGGCACGACCCATTCCTTCACTATTGAGCAAAATATTCCTCTGAAATCAGGCGAACTACGAATTCTAATTTACTCACCTGTTATCAGGAGAGTCCTCAGTGCTGTATCTTTCAGCCCACTACTGATCCCGAAAAGTAATTCTAACCATACTCACAGTAACTTGAATTTCCTTCCATAGGCTAACATTGACTGGTTTCACTTGGATATTCTTTTAAGTGTGGGGTTTTGGAACTTTAAAAAATTTCTCTAAAATCAGCTGAACTACGAATTCCAATTTACTCACCTGTTATCAGGAGAGACCTTAGTGCTGCATCTTTCAGCCCTGTACTGATCCTGAAAAGTAATTTTAACCGTAATTACTAGTAACTTGAATTTCTTTCCATAGGATATCATTGCCTGCTATATAAAATATATGTACATTAAAAAAATATTACAATTGTAATATTTTTAAACACATTTTTTTCAATTTATATTAAAAATAGGCAATGTAATTTAAAAAAAAAATCAAAAAATAAATAGTTTAAAACAATGTAGTAAATCGGAATAAATTTTTTTAACAATTAATACATTTAAAAATGATCATTTACAAAACCTTTGAAATTCACTGAAAAAAACATAGATTTCATCCACGTTATAGTTAGGAAATAGTGTTCAAAAAACCGTATAAATTCAATGAAAAAAACCATTGGTTTCACACATGTTATAGTTATGAATTAGCATATAAAAAACCTTAGAAACTCATTGAAAAAACCATAGGTTATAGTTAGTTCAGCTAACTATAACTCGCGCACCCACAATGCACTGCTGATGACGTCACATATTACTCATGACATGGTCAGTGACATCACTCATGACATCACTCGTGACATCTCAAATGACATCACTGATGACATCATCCTTGTCAAAGAGTGGCAGACCTGCTCTCACCCTAATATAAACTTTGATACACACATTCTAAAAGAGAATCTAAAATTTTCAAAACAATGGCGACACCAATACCAGTTACAACAACCTATTCAGTAATTCCAACATCTACATACACATCCACTCATTCACCAACAGTTCTATATAGTCACTCATACATGTACTCACTCATAATATGTACTCATACACCTATACATCCTGTTACACACTGACACTCATCCATAGAGTTACTCACACACATGCAAATAAACATCAAACATCCATGTACTTGCATATACAGCTATACACACACCACTACACTTACTTCTACAGAAACGTACACATACTTACTCTCTTAAAGAATCACTTATAGAAACACATAATTATTTATACAGGAACTCTTCCAATCTCTCACTCTCACATATACTCACTTATATACATCAATACTCACATATACTAATTTAAAACATATGTAGTTACTCATAAAGATACTTTTGAGAAGGTAATTTACTCATTAACACACCCATACACACACTCATCCACCCATACAGTCCTGCACACATGCTGTCTTCAAAACACATACAAACAGTGAGTCACTCATTCATGCATCTGTGCGCTAATACCCCCCACCAAACCATACAGACACTCATTCTGATACTTAAAAAAACACTAATCCATATACACACTCTTGAAGCTACTCACCAACCCATGCAGCCATTTATACACAAAGTGAGACACTGATACAGATATTTAAATATTTAAACATTACTCGCTAATACATGTATTCATTAAGATACACTTAATAAGTCAGTTATACAATCAATTTTACAAAAAAAACCATCCATTTAGACACTTATTTAACCATTTATTCTTCCATCGACGTTTAGGTATACATATATAAAAACTATTTATTTTTCAGAAAGACACACATTCACTGGATGATGTCATCAGTGATGTCATTAGAGATGTCATCAGTGATGTCATGATTGATGTCACTGACCATGTCATGAATGATGTAATATGTGCCGTCATCAGCAATGCATTGCGGGCGCGCAAGTTATAGTTAGCTGAACTAACTATAACGGGGGAATTTCAATGGTTTTGTATGAGTGAAATGTCCAGCTAACTATAACATGTATAAAACCTATGTTTTTTTCAAGGAATTTCTAAGGTTTTTTAAATGCTAAATCCTAACTATAACATGTGTGAAACCTATGTTTTTTTTCAATATCCACTAACCTATTTATCCTTATATTAAAGTGCCTCTGAAGGAACCCCCTCTGGCCTCCGCTGTTTCTCTTCTGGGTTAGTAGTTCTGGGATATATTCTGCGCCAAGCCAGGAGCGCAGTACGAATGGCCCTGTTGTGCAAGCGACCCGGACAGACTGGCAACGCACTGCCTGCAGTGATTGATTGGTTTGAGGGATTGAGAGGTCCGGTGTCCGCCGAAACAATTGGGAGAAAAGTGTGGTGGGAGGTATTTTACCCACGTCAGGGCGTTGTGTGGCTGCATAGCTGCCCACGTACATGGATTTCCCTGTTTATTTGGCTGCAGCAGTCTGAGGGATCCCGAGGAGGCGCTTTGGGATTTTGGTGCATTTTAATGAGTCACGCCATCCGAACCTGCAAAGGACATTGGAGCTGGTACAGTTATTGAATTGCCCCCCACACCACCGGCCCAGCAGCATGAACATGTTGCATGCTGGGAGTTGGAGTTTGCTCATTGTTACGTGATCTCCAACAGGTGAGCAGATTCAACTAGGGGAGGAGCTCAGTGCCACCCGCATTAACTCAAAGCGAAGCAGGATTGTCGGAATAATTGCGAGACTCTTGTTGATGTAGGGCGCTGAGGAAGGCAACATACACGCCAAAATGTATCCGCCGCCACTAACCTATGCATCCTTGTATTAAAGTAAAGTGCCTCTGAAGGAACCCCCTCTGACCTCCGCTGTTTCTCTTCTGGGGAAGTAGTCCTGGGATATATATATATATATATATATATATATATATATATATATACATATATATATATATATATATATATATATATATATATATATATATATATATATATATATATATATATATATATATATATATATATATATATATATATATATATATATATATATATATATATATATATATATATTGCGAAATCATCCTCCAAAAAAAGAACGAGGCAGGACCCGGAGGGGAACAGGTGAGACAGGCTTTATTGCTCAGAGCAACAGCAAGGGTGGTGGCAAATGCATTTCGGCAAGGTGAGCCTTCTCCAGTGCCCTGCACCCGATGCAATCCTGTTGTTTGGAGATTTCCTGCTGCCTAGAAGAAACTGGCATAGGTCCGCCCCTCCCTAGAGCAATGCAGCACACCTGTGGAAGTTCGTGGGTAAATCCTGAACTACCACTCCCAGGATGCCGCAAATTTGAGAGCGTCCCAGGCCGGTGGAATAGGGAGAGTGTGGAGTTGAAATCCCGCTGCGGCCACTGTAGCAGGATCCGATGATGGCAATGGCGATCTCCCAAACAAACAAGTCCGCCCTCGAGTCCCCTCGTATCGCCACAGCCCCCGTTTCAGCGTGTCCATATGAGCAGGGGCTAGATTTGCGCAGTGCAAAAATGCCCAAAAAGAGGTGGGATACCTCTACTGTTCAGGGGCCCCCGAAACATATATATATATACATATACATATATATATATATATATATATATATATATATATATATATATATATATATATATATATATATATATATTGCGAAATCATCCTCCAAAAAAGAATGGGTGTTGCTTGACATTCTGTGTTGAATAAGACTTCACGCAAAAAGGATCTGGGCTCGAGTTAACTTCTTTGAAGGTAAAGTTGTTGTGTGGAAATATATATATATATATATATATATATATATATATATATATATATATATATATATATATATATATATATATATATATATCAATCAATTAAACTATGTGCAACACGAGTCACGCACACTCAGGATGAATAATCCAAAAAGACTTTTTGACCTCTCAGTTTATTCATCCTCAGCGCGTGTGACTATTGTAAGTAGTTTAATTGATGTTTTATGCTGAGTGACAGAAAGGTGTAAAGTGTACAGAGTACGTTGATATATGTATATACTTTTCCAACTCTTCGTCCCTCACTCATTGGCGTCCACTTTATTGCCTAAGTTGTTAGAGAAAGAGCAGAGAGTAGAAACCTTTAAAAGTAAGCAAGTGTCTTTGAACTTTGTTGATTTCACTCTCTGGTTCTGCCAGTGAATCCTTAATCTCTAGGTTTATGGGAGGCCAGGGAAGTGCCAGGAGACGAAGGAGCACATCAGGAATAGCATCTGCCACCCCTGAAACCTCGAAATTGAGGTCAGCGATGAAGAGCTGGAAAGCGCAAGGAACTGTACATACAGTAGCTTTCCATGTGAAACTTTCACCTGACAATGAGATAGGTAGCTGATGTGTGGCAAAACACCTAGCTATTGCATCCACTGACTTTCATGATATCTGGGTTGATAGAATTAGTTCTGATGCGCTAGCTCATTAGTGACGAAAAGAAGCTACATCTCAACATTGGCACAGGCGGGGACTGGAAATCCAGACGAAGGAGCAAATGACAAGTGGAGTGACAGGTAGACACATTTAAGCTTGAGGAGCGGTTAAGTACTCCCTCAGCAAAGCTATTGCCACCATGTCCTTGTGGATAATGGTCTAATGAATGGCTTCTCTGCTGAAGTAGGTTATTTTGGAGTGTCACATCTAGGATGAAGACATGGACACAAGAGTGTTAAGTTTGGTGAGTGTGTGTTTTGACATCTCGAGGCCCTCCTGTCTCAGACCTAGAGTTACAACATTTTCTACATTCTTTACGACATCATCGCCATAAAGTAAGGCAACAGCAGGAAGAAGGGTGTTGGCTCACTACCTAATTATCCTGTTATTTGTACATATTTCCTCACATAAACCTGGGCAGCACCAAAACCTTACACCTCCCTAGAGCAGCCGTGAGAAATGTTTTCCTTTCTCCTCGTTTTTTCCTCTTTCCAAATGTGCTGCATTTTGCAGAACGCATAGAATGAGGAGAATGCCTCTATAGACTGCTTTTGTGCACCATGGTTCAAGGGTGTCATTCTTACACCTGCTCTGGGGTGGTGTACGGTTCTGGTGCTGCCCCAGGTTTATGGGATTAAGTAAATCTTGGGCAGTGTCAAAATCTATGGGTTTTGAATAGGAAACCCCACAGCACACCCATGGTGAAGAATAAGGCAAGGCAGTGACTTAAGCTGCTTTTTCTTACTTCATATCTATAATACCTTGCAAAGCCATGCAGAGTAGCTTTGCGTCACATCATATATATGATTGAGAGGCTAGCGCTTCCAGAGCTTCCAAAAAAGTGATGCTCCGAGAGCGCAGACCTCTTGTAAATAAGCCCCTGTGTTTCCATCTTGAAGTGTTGTTACACTGATTCTGCTAGCCTTGCCTCCCAAGCCCTTGTGGTAACCCAGAAGTGACACTCCTCCTCCCTCTAGTTTGTATTACTGCAATGCAAACGCCATCTTCCCTTTCTACATATCTGCCAAGTTCTGTCTATTTAGAGACAGCTTGCTCTAAACGGGTCCTGACAGCTATTGGAAGGGAATCCACACGCACACTGACACCTCTGTAACATTAAACAAAGGAACAGAAGCAAGACAATGTTTAGCCCAATGACATCACAAGAAGTGGCAGTACTGACGTTTGATCTTGTTCAAATCCCAGTAGTGGCCTTATTAAAGTGAAGAACATTTTTCGGTAATCTGTTGTAAAATTGACAAAATAACTTCCACGTTTATGAGAACAGGCTCAAATATTCCCTAAGAAAATATTAGTTTACTAATTCCCACGATAAATGATTTTTTTTTATATAAACTTCACAGTGCAAATAGTGGGAAATTCAAATACGCAGTTCTAGATGAAGCCAGAGTGGGAATCAGTTTTAAAGTTCCCAACTCCAGTTTCCCGTGGTGGATATCCATTTTTTATCTATTATCTAACACGAGGACCAGGGATCCCCACAAGACCCTGCAGGCCTGTACCAAGTGGTTTGCATGCCCCCTCTTCTCATATCTCTTATATAAATTTGAGGTGCCCCTTGTCTAGCAGCCACACCTCAGTTGAGAATGCAGCTCCTACTTCACTTCCGGTTGCCTGTTGCTAAAGGGCTTCCTGGGGCCATCTTCCCCTCAGCTGCGACCCTAGAGTGTACGAGCGAATGTACAAAGAAAGTGACGAAGCATGATGTTGAGCCTAGAAGGCTAACAACATGCTTGTTCACTTTAGAAATGCAGGGCTGCAACATATTTACAAGAATATGGTGCAGTTCTGCATTTCTCCCTGTGCTGGCCCTAAATTTAGCTGCCTAGAGCCAATGCAGGCACCCTTGCACCATAGTGCAAGGGAGCATATGTTGAGGGGAGTGTTTATTTATGTGCAGGAAGGTGTTCCTTCATGCACATAAACAATCTTTAAATGGTGTATTGTAACTTCTATGTGTGCTGCTTAATGCAGCACACATAGAATTACTAAACGTACTTTTTTAAAAAAAATGATTGTTTATGTAAGTGAAGGGACACTTTCCTGCACATAAACAATCATTGGCGTTTTGCTGTTTTTATCTATGCTGCACAACGCAGCACACATGAAAACAGCAAAAATTAGGTGAATTTAAGCATTTCTCCTCATTGAGCCTGTTTATGAACAGGTTTTCCCTGGACTTAATTTTGGCGCTGTCCCATAGGTATGCCACCCTTGTAAATATGGGGCAGGGTCAAAATCAAAGGGTTTTGCTGTGGAATGCCCACAGTAACACCCATTGCCCTCCCCTTTCACTCTAAGTATAGCATGAAAGGTAACCTTATTTACAACACTGCCTTGTAAATAAGGCGAAGCCCCTATTGCCACCACAACGTCATGGAAAGTGACGGTGTGGTGGTGATAGCTCATTGTAAATATGCCCCTAAATCTTTTATGTGTTGTTAGCTCCTCACATGAGAGGAATGCCTGAGGTGCAGAGCAGGGGCAGAGCTCACCCTAAGAGGCTATGTACACAAACAGATCAAGTCACGCTATCTCTTCTTCATTATGGGGCCATTCACAGTGACAAATAATCAAATATTCTATTGCCTTATAGTGTAGGCAGCAGTACACTTTATTGCCACCTCCCAACAAACATTTGTATAATACCAGCTGCCGCAAGAGACAGCCCCTCTCTCTCCACACCTTCAAGGAATGTATTCCTTTCTTTAACCAATTCGCCTTGTGCAAATCAGCAATGCAAGTGCTGTCCTATTGCATCTGTTTAAATATTGGCAATGTTCTCAGCGGGATTTCCAGTGATGTTCTACTCTAGTCTCACAGGACTGTTCAAATTAGGTTTCTCATCAGATAAAGTGAACAAGCGCTTTCGAAAACAGGCCAGTATTGTCTGGGTTTTGTGACAGTCTACCGAAGAGTGACTCGTGCTTCTCCCCTGCACCAATTTTATCTCTATAAGTCTTCCAAGTCGATCCATCACTCCACCATGCCTGAAGTAATGGATTTTGCCTCCCACAGCCTTCAATTGTCTTCTCTCCACATTGGAGCAGGACTGCCCCTCGTCGCATACCTATAACAACAGTAGCCTCATTTCCAGAGCAACCGCAATATATCTGAGTAAAGCAGCCTGGAATAAGTTTTGCTGAGGAAATCTGTGTGTCTAATTTCCTTTCTGGGTTGAATAGAAATGGAAGAAGGAACATCCTCTGTTCTGGGTAAGCCACTCAATCTTCAGTGCCTACATTTTTTTTTATGACTGTGACCTTGTGTAATGTAGCTGATACTTATGTAAAGCACTCCAATATCTTCGGGTCGAGTCTGCAATATATATATTTTTTTTCACTGAAAAAAACCACAGGTTTCAGGGACGTTATAGTTAGTTTGACAATTCACTTGTACAAAACCAGCAAAATTTTGCCGTTATAGTTAGTGGAGCTAACTATAACTCGTGCCCCCGCAATGCACTGCTGATGATGTCACATATTACATCACTCAGGACATGGTCAGTGACATCACTGATGACATCACTGATGACATCTCAAATGGCATCACTGATGCCGGCTTTTAATTTTTTTTTTTGTTTGTTATAAGAGGGGTTGAGTGGCCCCCCCTTCTCTTCATATTTTGTGGTCCCTTGGGTCCTTGGGACCCACCCCCAGGACCTGACCTGTTAAAAAAAAACTGTAAGGGAGCCGTGTGCCCCTCTTCCTGAGGCTGATTGCGGCCCCGGGGTTCCCCATCCTGTGGGGCATGGCCTTGTTCATTTTTTGATTATTAATACAGGAGGGGGGTGCGTGGTCCCCCATCCCTGGGCCACTATTGGCCCCAGGGACCCCATCCCTTGGGGCCTGGCCAGCCTTCATTTTTAATTTTAAATGGGGGCTGCCTGGCCCCCCTGCTCAGGCCAATTATGGGCCCGGGGACCCCAACCCCCTGGGCCGGCCTTCCGCTTAAAAGATTTTTTTTTAATTGAAAGGGAGGGGGGCTAGTGCCCCCCTCCCGGGCCACTTCTGGCCTAGGTGACCCCAACACCCGGGGCCTCACCTCAATGTTGGGGGCCGCGGAGGGAGCCCCAATGACCTACGTCCCAGCCGGCTGCCCGCCTCCTGCGGGAGCAGTCATTGCTTTTGGACAAGGGGAGCAGCTGACATGCAGCTCCCCTTGCCCAAAAGCAATCCGCTTTGCTTCATGCTCGCTTCAACAAATCAAAGCAGTGTTTGCAATGACAGGGCGAGAGCTGTGCTCCCACCCTGTCATTGCAAACTGCAATGTCCCAGGGGTGGGCACCCCGGGACATTGCTGGAGCCAGCCCTGGGGGGGTGGTTGTCCCCCAGGCCATGGAGGGCTCCAGGAGGGGGCTGTGCAGCCGCCCTCCCAACATTTACATAGCCCTGGGGAGGTGGTGGTCCCCGGGGGTCCACAAAGGACCCCCACATTATCTTAATTAGTGCCCCAGAAAGGTGGTGGTCCCCAGGGCAGTATGGGGGAGCAGGAGCCACCCCACACTTATTTATTTAAATGTAAGCCCCAGGGGGGCTTGAGAGGGCCCGCAAGGCCACCTGCCTCATATACATTGAACTCACGGGGAGGAGGTGGCCCCCAGGACAGCATGGTGGGGTTGGAGCCCCCCCACACATTTTTTTCAAGCCCCGGGGGGTATTGGCCCCCCGAACTGCGGGGGAGGCATGCCCTCTGCACATGGTTAATAAAGCCCTGGGGAGGTGGCGGTCCCTGGGGCTGCGGGGGCCCGCGCAGCCCTGCATATATTTTGCACATTGCCCCCGGGACCTGGCCCAAATGAGGGCTCATTAAAATGAAGTGCAGGTGCCAGTAGTTCATTATTTTAAAAAGGTTTCACCCAGCGCAAATCTTGCCAACATTTTTAAAAAAAATCCTTTTTTGGGACCCCCTTAGCATGCCTAGGGGGTCAGGGTGTTTCTACCCTGCCCCCTTTTCTTTTTTTGAACCTTTTTTAACCTTTTTTCTTGTGACTCAGTTCTTACAAGTCACAAGATAGCTGTCAACACTTCTTGGTTTGGAGTGTTGGCAGCCAATCAGAATGAAGCTTGTGACCAGGAGGGTTCGCGGATCCACTGAGGTCACCAGATATTGATATTTGATTTTTTTTTATTTCTCAGGAACTACTGAATGGATTTATGCCATTTAAAACAAAGAGTGCACTCTGAACCAATAACTACCTCTCTTCCAAATTTGGTGTAATTCCGTTCAGCAGTTGGAGCTGTAGCTGCGACAAACGTTCCTGTGGAAATTAACATGGAGAAAACACGTTTTGGGACCCCCCTTTTTTCTCAGCCCCTGCTTGACAAATCACCTAGACAATTTCAAGACAGGAGCTGATTGGAGCGGGCCATTAATTTCGAAAATTTCACGAAGATTCGTCAAACGGCGCCAAAGATATTGCCAAATCAACCAAAGCTTTTCCTATGGAAATTAGGTCCTAACTATAACTACCTACTGGCGATCGGCAGTAGGATATATATATATATCAATGAAAAGCTGGGGAAGGCTAAGCACAATTGATTGCATGGATAAAAATAATGAAAGTAGTTCAGTTTTTATTACAGAAATCTGGATACAGACCTGCCAACTCTCACAGTGCGGCCACAGCCATGTGTCACACAATACAGGCTTTCTCCACAGGACTTCAACGTCCACCTCATAAGTCCTTGAACTTTGTTTTTTTGGGGGGCAGAGTGGAAGTTGTCCTCGTATCCCTCATTGCTCCCCCCTCCCCAATCTCCTTCCTAGGTCTGTGCTTTCTTTACTCCAGACCACACCCCTCCAAGCCCTAGCTCCTCGTCCAGTAAACGTGGTTTCAAAGTTGTCAGGTCTGTGGGTGGCTGCAGCATTTAAGAAAGTGTGACCGAGAAGGGTACAAGCATCCAGTTAATAGAAATAACTTAAGGGAGAGGTACACCTACCTCTAGACGATCAGTATCGGACTGACTTAATCACGTGGAGCCAAACTACTTGTACTTTGTACTCTTTTTTAACCTGCGCACATGTCACTTTTTCCTCCTGTAATGCACTGTTTGCTACCTCATGTATTTTGTTTGCTCACGATTGTCACTTTTGCCTCATGTAATGCACCGTTTGCTTTTGTAATTTGTTCACTTGTAATGTTCTCATGTACCAGTTCTGTTCCTATTGTGAAGCGCTCTGACACCTTCAGGTAAAGTCTGCGCTATATAAAATCGCATAAATAAATAAATAAATAAATAAATAAATAAATAAAGGTAGAAGAAAATAGCACCCTTGTGCTTGCACATTCTTTTTGTTATGGATTCACTTTATGAGCAGTTGTCTGCCAGTCTCGATTAAAAAAATGCCAGGGTTCGTGGAAGTAATGCCACACACTCTCCAGCCCCAGAAGCCATCACAGCATTCACACCTTGTCCCACCCTTAAATCCCCAACTAGCTAATGTAGCTATGGGAATTGCAAGCATTGGAAACTGCAGAAAGGGATCGGAGCTCTAGAGCCGTGTTTACTTTTTAGGTCTGGGTTTGGACAGCCGAGCTGTCAAACACACCTGTTTCTTTCAGTATATAGAGACTGGTCTTTGGTTCACACCCTGGCAATGAGAGACTTTTTTGGTCACAGTCCTCTTCCAGCCATTGTTTTGAAACTGTGCCAATCATGTCTAGGAGTACTCACCTTTAAAGCTGTTGGCTTTTTCGGTGCCATCTTCCACCTCAACTTGAGAGTTGGGATCATACTGTATAAGTGACTACTCTATGGGCCCGGTTCACAGAACTAACTTAAGACAAAATCCTAAACTTACTACCATTTTGGTATTTACAGAAGGCACTTACTCATTTTGGTATTCACAGAAGTTAGGAGTCCTACCTTTAGGACTCCTAAATGCCTTCTGTGAATACCGAAAGTCTTAAAGTTAGGACTTTTCTCAGTTTAGGAGTAGTAAAGTTAGGACTCCTAATTTTAGGACTCAGAAATGCCTTCAGTGAATACCAAAAGTCTCAAAGTTAGGATTTTTCTCAGCTTAGGAGTAGTGAAGTTAGGAGTCCTAACTTTACTACTCCTAAACTGATAAAAATCCTAACTTTAAGACTTTCGATATTCACAGAAGGCATTTAGAAGTCCTAAAGTTAGGACTTCTAACTTCTGTGAATACCGAAATGAGTAAGTGCCTTCTGTGAATACCAAAATGGTAGTAAGTTTAGGATTTTTTCTTTAGTTAGTTCTGTGAATCGGGCCCTATGACTCTATCCCTCTTTGTTTGCTTTTGCTCTTCCCCCCATGGGCTGGGACAAACTGGCTACTGGGCGTTTTGGAATGCTGCTGAGCTGGGGGCTGATTTCGTTGATGGGGACCCACGTGTGCTGAACGAAATTTGTTTTGCTTTGTTTATTTCAAAACACACGCAGGTCTCCATCAACTAAATCAGCCCCCACCGCAGTGAAATCAGCCCATAGCTCAGCAGCATTCCAAAACGCCCGGTAGTCAGCCCGGCCCTGCGCATGTGTCTCACTATATTCCTTTTCCATTCTTATTTTCTATTCCCTCTCCCTCCTCTCTCTCCACTCCTTCGCTTTTGTGTTCCTTGTTCTGACGCTCGCCACCTTCTCATACCTCCCTCCTACCCCTCCCGACTTCCTCCCCCGTTCACTACTTGTACCGCCACCTTCTTGTAATTCCATCACCCCTCCCTCCATTGTACGCTTCTTGTTACCCCCAATTCTTCCTTCCAAGCGGCTTTTGATCAGTGCTTCTACGGCTAGGTTTTTTTGGTCATTTTATAGAAACAAACAACGGGCTGTAGTGAAGTCTCACTTGACTTCAAAGCTGTCTTTTTGTTTTATGCTAGGAGCAGATCAAGTGCCTTTGTCAGGATATCGTCTTGTTGTCTCTACCCAGCTTTGTTTCATTAAAGTGAGAGTTTTTTAGACTTCTTCCTGCGCTTCTCCTCGATGCCCATGGTCAGAAGAAGTAATAGGTAGGTGAGAGTAGCAGAATGGCAATGATAGGTAGCATTGCCAATTTAAAGGGAACTTTGCCTATTATCCCTCCACTGTCAAAATGGTTAAATACTCATACTGCAACGCTCTACTCTATGCCACTCACTGGTCGCACAGAAAAATTTGCTTATGATTATGTAGAGTTCCTCTCATTTCCCCTTCACTATTTCCTGCACACACTGGAGGTGGAAAGGTTTCCTGAATAACATTGGCATTTGGAGGATGGCCCAAAACACTGCCAGTTGAACTTTTGTTATTATGAGGGAATGCAAGTTTTTATATCAGGCAAGAATACTGTGGTGACATATTTGCAGAATCACTAGGACAGAGGCAACAGGGCAAGGTGTCCACCTTCCCCCATTGTTCCATGTAAAACGAGGAAAGAAAACTGGTTATAGTAGTTGGAAAGACATACAATTTAAAAAATTGTACTCATTAAGCTATAAGAGCAAAATGTAGGTAGTGACTGAATCATTTAGGCATCCAAGTCACAAGGCAGTAAATGGCCAAACCATAGAGCTTTCCAGGTTATAACACCGTCATTGGGTCCATTATTAATCTCCCCAGCGCACAGTGCAGATGCCAACTCGCTTAAGTCTGAGAAGTATCCAATGTTTAGGGGATGGCGTTGGGTCAATCGTAGAGCTTACTGGCCCATGGAATAGGTACTGGCTCTATTGTTGAGGCCACGTGCATTGGATCAAACTTACTACGCTTCTGTACAAAGAAGAAATGGCGCAACCAGAGAACTCTCTTCAAAGTACAAAGACACTGACTCAACTATGGAGATCTTCACGTAAGAAGAGGCGATCCTCATAAAGCTTTCTTGGCGAAAAGTACAGTAGTTGGCCTAACCCGTAATCACCTATTAGTACAAAGGAGCCACTGGGCCAAAAAAAGAGTTTGTCGAGTCACAGAGAAGGCACTAACCCGAATGTGATGTAAGAAGCTAGCTAAATCCTGTCACCGGGGCATAGCCGCTAGATCACTCCCGCACATAGACTCAGAGCCAATATCAAGCTGAACATAGAACCAGCCCATAAAGCCTGTTCGGTACCAAAGGCGATGCTGATCCGCTCTTAAAGGCATAAAGATGATGTTAGCTAAACCACAGCACACTTCGGGACACGGATCTCAGAGTTTCACAATCACAGAAATCTAAAGAGCCCTGGACTGGAAATGACCAAACCACAGGATTCGTAGCTGCATCTGAACACTGCCCACAGAGCTTCTCAGGGCAAAGCAGAGACACCAGGCTAACGGCCAAGCAACCCCATGAAGCAGAGCAGGCATTGACCCAATCAATGAGCCGCCCAGAACAGATGAAAGACATTAGTCAGATGAAGGTGTTGGTGAAGAAAAACTTGTCAACCAAACCAACAGTACAAGACAAGCAAGTGATGTTGGAGTTAGACAATCATGATAGTCTAATGCAAGCATTAAAGCACAATGCTAATCTCTGAGCGGAATAGGCCAGGCCTTAGAACTTTTATCTGTAGTTAGTTTTCGACCAAAATATATTTAAGAGATATGTACCAACCTGTCAGTTACAATTTGCATCACTGTTTTGTTTGCATGGTCAGTTTAAAATATTCTTAGTGTTCTTCCTGTGCTCAGGAAAGGTTGGTCTTGCTGGCTTCATGGAGGCCTTGGTCTTCCCGACTAACCAGGAAACTGCCTACTAGGCATGCAGTGTAATCGTACTTAACTCTCCAGGTAACTGTGAACGAGCAATGAACTACACACAGCTCCACATATGAAATCACAAAATGACTGCCCTGGCACGGAGCATGGGCATTTTACTCAGATTGGTCTTGGAGACAACAGCAGCAAGCAAAGAAAACATTTTGGGGGATGTGATTTTCCTTATTGTATTGTTGTGTCTGGCAGGCATCCTCCATTTTGATTCACTATCTCAAACCAATAGATGATCCCACGAGAAGCCCTGGGCATCAACAGGTGCAGCTAAGGCAGTTTTGAACTGTCTTCTGTCCACACGTAATCCAAAATACATCACCCTTAAAGCATGAAGCACATGCATAATGTTCACAAGCAAACACACTCATTACACTGATAAACACGTAGTGGCTCTTTCATGGCACCCCGTGTTGGTAAACAGCTGTGGGTAACCCTGAAGGAAAGAGCGCTGAAGACACTCACAATGTATTTACTGTGAGCACACATCCCGATGTTTGCAATCTGTATGGGACAAACACATCTTCATGCAAGAAACCCTTACTTTCATCAGTAAGGCAGTGGTCATGTCCCCGGGGGGCTGTGTGCTGCAGGGCAAGACATGCGGCGGGGGCTTGCGCTTTGCAGTGGCACACAACACAGGGCAAGCACACATAGTTGTACTCAAGTGGGACTGCCACAGTACAGCCCCACCCGTTTATTTGTAACCGTGGTCACATGACCATGGGTGCAACCAAACAGGTGCAGTCAGGCCGAGGTGTCAGCAGGAGCATCCCTCTATGACCAGCCCCATTACATTCCTACTTTATTATAACAAAAATAAACAATTAACCAAAAATGGCCAACTGCCTGAAGGTGATGTTCATCAACATGCTGTGCTCTCTGGGACCCAACAATAGGGTTGCAATGTACGAGGGCTAAGTACTGATACAACTGACATAAGAGGCACAGAGAATAAGCTGAAAGGATACAGAAGGTTCGATTCTCTTCGCGCACACTGACCGACTGCCACCTCTCGATCAGTCCTACATGAAGTCCTGGAACTGGTGAGGTGGTGTCAGGGTTGGCTGGAGTTTGTACATGTGGAGACCCTGCTGTATTCCAGGAAACTCAGTCTCAGTGGGGGCCCTCTCTGTGCCGGAGGCTGTTGCAGCTGATTGGGTGGGTTCTTTTACCTTTCAGGTTGGCGGGGAAACAAAAAATCTCTTAGGGAAATGTGCAGTGGTGGTAGTTCAGATCCTTCATGGTCGTCTTGTGGCTGCTAAATGTCCTGATCCCAATCTGTTGCACCGTCTGGTCAATAAAGAGGTGAACTGACCTGTCTATTGGGCATCTGATGCCTTGGCACATTTGTTCAAATTTGCCCAGCAAAGGACCCGGGGTGCTGATGTGGACCCAAAATGTGAAGTGGACTAGCTGCAATTGCTCAGCGGTATAGCAGCTAAGCAACATGTCTACCCCTCCTTTTGTGACATACGCGTTTGTTCGGGTAGCTTGTCCATAATGGCTGATGGTGGAGTTGAAGACTCCTGCTAGCAGGAGGCACTTAGCAGTGTCATAGGCATACACTCTTGTGGTGGTTGGGTACAGAGTTGGCAGTGTGGCCATCTTCTTGTGTAGTGACAAGGGTAGGATACCCTGATCAAGGGCCCATGTTGATTAGCACCACTAGTTTGGCCTCACTTTGCCTGGCAGACTTGGCCAGGACTTGGTTCTATGATGTGAATGCTGTGGACAGTGCTTTTGGACTTATCTTCATCTGCGGCTTCAAGTTCTGCACCCAGCTTGTTGGTAGTCTGCTTTCTTTGGTCCCTTTGCAGCTGGCATTGACCTGCAGAGGGCGAAGTGGTTCATTTTTCCACAGGCTGAGCACTTTTGTCCTTTGGCTGGGCACTCTCCTGCATGTGGTGTGCGGCCTCCACTGCACTGACATGGTCTGGTGGTTTGCTGAGTCTTGGGATGGCCTTTCTTTGCTTGAGACAAGGCAGCCGCACCAACTTGGTTGATGGGATTGGACTAGATAGCCTGTTGGAGTGTGACTTCCATGTGGGCCGCTTATGATTTAGACAGCTCCTTCAATCTGCACATGGTGAGGATCTCATCCATTGTCATGTGGGGTACTTGCAGATCCAGTTGGAGCAAAAAGAGCTTTGAGGGCCTCTTTCAGTGTGTCGTAGGTGTGTGGGTGCCTCATTCTCGTATCTTCTTGGACATTTTGTGGAAAGCAACACCTCCAAGGTGCAGGAGTATAGGAATGTTCCTGTCTTCTTTGAGTACCACTGTATTGAAGTATGTCTCTAGATGGTCTACCCATTTTGCGCGCTTGGCAGCCTGAAAAGATGGAGCCCCTATGACTACAAAAGATTCAATGGAGGATATAGACATCATGTGTGCGGACGTTTGGCACTTGTTCTTCCTTCAGAGGTGGTGAGGGCACTGGTGATAGTGTGGTGTCCTCCTTGGTCTTATACATGTGAGGCGCTGGTGGGCACAGGCAGCGTGCAAGATTGAGCTCTGAGTTTAACTGGCTTGCTAGATGCTCTTGCTGGCTCTTTTCCATGGTGTTTTTGATGTGGGCAGGGCCTCTGTGCAGATTTCTACCCTGAGGGGTTATGCATGTAGTGCTGGCTGGCAGCTGCCTCATGGATGCTCACAGGGATGGAGACTTGAGGTTTACTTTCCTCTCTCCAAGTTTCTGGGGTTTTCCATAAAATGTGCTTGCTGAGCATGTGTCTTCCGACAGGTGAAGGGACGCAGTGTATGTGGTGGGCTATGAGCTGCAGGGCTGCTAAAACTGCCGCCCAGACTTTCTGGGATCTGGTTATTCAATGGGTGGAGCCACACCAGTACCGCCAACACTGTTTATTGCTGCCGAGGGTGCTAGCGGGCACAGCTTGCCCCACGATGCATCATGGGTGGTGGATCCCACGCTCGTCGTCAGTTGCCGTGTCCACATGCTGCATGACCAGGACACACTGCTGGGCCTTGTGCTGTGCAACGGCGCACAAAACAGGAGATGCACACGTAGTTGGACTCTAGCACGGGACAGCCCCAGTGGAGCACCGCCCATTTATTTATATCAGCGGTCACATGACCGCAGGCACAACCAATTGGGCATGGTCAGGCCGGGGTGTCAACAGTTACACGCCTGCGCGGCTAATCAAATTACAGCAGCTCCAAAGCTCAGTACGTCCTTGGGGCTAGCCACGGAGGGAAGGCCTGTACTTCATGAATGGTGTGATGGTTAGTCAGGGATTTATCCGAGAGGTCATCACTGTTGGGTTCTCTACCTTCAGCTAAGTGTTTTAGTGATATAGCCCGTCATTGATTTTAAAGATTAACAATTAAGGAAACAGAAAGGAGCCGTTTGTTAAACCCTTATGTTATCTATTGCACTGAATGTATGTCAAATTATTTTATAGGAAGATCGCAGATTAATATTTCAGTCCTTCATGCGAATCCGCTTGATTGTTTGAAGAAGAATCGTTGAAATAGTATAACAAAAAATCACAACACGCATTTCAGCACTAGCACCTATCAATAATACTCTTGCAGGGGGAACTTTTTTTAAAGATCGACAGCAAACACTGACTTGCATCCCTCCTATTGTAAAATAAACTTAGCGAACCACGCCTGTTACCCTGAGCTCACCAGCTATACAATAAAGCACAGTGAACCTAATGAAATTATTAAAAGTAAATAGTAAATGAAATTGTCAACACAAACTGGAATGGAATTCCTGAAATCAACAATTTACACTTCACTGATGAAAATGCAATACATGACAGCCTAAACCATCTTATTGACAGTAATAAAACATTAAGAAAACATTAAGAAAATAACTCTCTTATCCTAGGTTATCTATCGGAATGTAAATTTTGTCATTACAAAAATGTAATATATATAATGATACAAATGAGATGCACAACGGGGTTGAAAATATGTTAAAATGATCCCGACATCACTGCCCCGGCTCAGGTTAGCTTTTTAATAATGTGAAGCTTTTTTCTGGTTTGACGCTGAAAACGACACCTGCATCAATTTGCACCAAACACCTCAAAATAAACAGGAGGTCGTGTGATTAAAATGTTTCAATCTATAGTGGGGTCAGGAAGGTGCAAGCCTGTTTTTATTAACTTCTTCAGGAGAAAGAATAAACGCTGCCAATGGTTCACTGTTTATTTGACTGAAAAACATGAATGTACCTAATCTTGCAGGAAACCAGCATCTCCAAGTAGGTACTGTGGAAAAGTCAACACAAGCATAAATGGTTACACTACTGAATGTCAGAGAAAATCTTTAGGTACACTATATTAATTTAAGTCCATAAAGCATATGCAATTTGCAACAATATAGTGTGAAAGTAGAGGCGGAGCAGTGGGCTAGCAAGGGACATATTGTTCGCCTGATTCTAGTGCCTAACAAAAGTACCTAATATAGCACTGTCTCACAAGCACATAATGTTGTTTCTATCTACAATTTTACATTCTCAGATTGTATGTTATCTCAAAAAGACTCCTTTACACTCCTAAAACCGGCATGAAAAACTGGCCTTGGCTTGAAACTGCGGACTGTTGCCGCTCCTTTTCTTTTCAATGACCGTATCCTTCCTTTCCATCCGCTACATTCGTTCTCTCCTGGCACAGGCAACTCTGAGTCACTTACACGTGTGCCTTGGGGCCTGATGACAAGTATAGGTGCTATTTATTGCACATGTTAAATAATGATACCACGGGGTTGTTATTAATTGGGTGCGATATGTAGCACCTATTATGAGTTTCTGGGATATAGCATGCAGTGTTTAGTTTATACACAGTAAAATCGCCATGATACAATCAATACGGTATCCTTTTCCCAATTAAATTTTGGCAGCGTTGAACTGCCGACATATAACAAATGTTGAGGTATTTAAAGTATCCGATAATTATTGGATGCGATAAATAAAACCAAACTCGTAATTCGGATACAGGCGTAAACAAGGGTTTATGCATGGGTCAGAAATTAACAAGCAACTCGTAATCAGGGCCTTATATTTTTACAAATTGCCACACTTTATTTCAAAGATCACTGCCTTCTTCTTTGAAAGTCCTACCCTAACAATATCTAATCTCCTCTAGTTCATCTATCATACCCAGCAATCATCTGTGTAAACTCACATATTACCCTCGCTAATGACCACCAAGGAATCCTATTAGTTTAATATACTGGAAGAAACACTTGGAATGGGTGCCTTTAGTGCACAAGGCAAATCCCAGTAACCAAAATGATCCACTGGATCAGGGTTGCTTTTGTTAATGAGGGTGAGGGGTCTCCACCCACATCGTATTTCCCATCTTCTGTTTTGTTTTCATTGTCTTTACATTGCACAGTATGTCAGGCAGAGTCAGGCAAGTTTCCCGGGCAGATGCGCTAGTGCGAATGTGCTGCTTTTCGCAGGCTTTACAGGTTTTTAGGGCTCGCCTGCTGTGCGCATGCGCACAGCTGGAAGCTCTATGGGGGCTTATCCAGTGTTTAACCACCACTGGCGATTCCACTGGCGATTCCTTTGAGTGCATGTGCTTTTTAGGTCATTGCGCAAGCGCAAGCCCTAAAAAGCGCGTGCACAATGCCACCAGCCATCTGCCTGCCTGCCTCGCATTACCACATCAAAGGCAGCCGTCCCAGGTCATTTGTCACCTCCTAATTATTCACTGCCTGCCGGCCGTATTTTCAGTTTCGTCTCCTAATCTTCCCGCCCCTTGCTGCAACAACTGTTTATGCTCTGCTTGAAAAGAAACATGGAATGCATGCTGTATCCAGGACCACGAATTCCATGCTTCTTAAGAGGGCTTTTCGGAGTTTTGGTTTAAGTACTGAGTGCACTGTGTAGTAGCTAGCTAAGGCGCAGTTATGTTGCCATGTGCTGTTGCCGTGCCCAGACAACATTCATATATATTTTCTTTCCTTTCTGCACACATTGTTGCGATTTATTTTGCCCTGCTACTTATCATTTTCTAAGCAGACCTTTAAAATTCGTCATTCCTTAAAATATAGTGTAGCTTCGGTATTAATTAAACACCGACAGGTTTAACAAAACCTTCTCCCAATGCAGATGTTAACAAACAAACCTCTCTCATTTACGATTCGTACTCTTTTCTTTTCTGTGATTTAGTTTTCCTTCCAGAATAACGTCCTACATATTTTTCTGCATGTATCTGTTGGAACAGTAGCAAGCACTTGTCATAATTTATCCAGCATCGTTAAAGGATAGATTTTTTTTGTTTTGAGAGTTGTAATTTCCGTTAAGGCTCCCACCACACAGCTTCACCTACACAGCTCCACCAAGGCACCCACCACACAGCTCCACCGAGGCACCCACCACACAGCTCCACTGATGCACCCACCATACAGCTCCACCGACACAGCTCCACCGATGCACCCACCACCCAACTCCACCTACACAGCTCCACCGATGCACCCACCACACAGCTCCACCGATGCACCCACCACACAGCTCCACCGAGGCACCCACCACACAGCTCCACCGAGGCACCCACCACACAGCTCAACAGATGCACCCACCACACAGCTCCACTGATGCACCCACCACACAGCTCCACCGATGCACCCACCACACAGCTCCACCGATGCACCCACCTCACAGCTCCACCGATGCACCCACCACACAGCTCCACCGATGCACCCACCACACACCTCCACCGATGCACCCACCACACACCTCCACCGCTGCACCCACCACACATGCCCCCACTACACATGCCCCAACCACACAGCTCCACAGATGCCCCCACCACACAGCTCCACCGATGCACCCACCACACAGCTCCACCGATGCACCCACCACACAGCTCCACCGATGCACACAGCTCCACCGATGCACCCACCACACAGCTCCACCGATGCACCCACCACAAAGCTCCACCTATACAGCTCCACCGATGCACCCACCACACAGCTCCACTGATGCACCCACCACACACCTCCACCGACACAGCTCAACCGATGCACCCACCACACAGCTCCACCAACACAGCTCCACCGATGCAGCCACCACACAGCTCCACCGATGCACCCACCACACAGCTCCACCGATGCACCCACCACACAGCTCCACCTACACAGCTGCAGCGATGCACCCATCACACAGCTCCAGTGATGCAGCCACCACACAGCTCCACCGACACAGCTCCACCGGTGCACCCACCATACAGCTCCACCGTTGCACCCACCATACAGCTCCACCGTTGCACCCACCATACAGCTCCACCGATGCACCCACCACACAGCTCCGCCGAGGCAACCACCACACAGTTCCGCTGAGGCACCCACCACACAGCTCCGCCGAGGCACCCACCACTCAGCTTTGCCGAGGCACCCACCACACAGCTCCGCCGATGCACCCACCACACAGCTCCGCCGATGCACCCACCACACAGGTCCACCGATGCACCCACCACACAGCTCCACCGATGCACCCACCACACAGCTCCACCGATGCACCCACCACCCAACTCCACCGATGCACCCACCACACAGCTCCACCGACACAGCTCCACCGACGCACCCACCACACAGCTCCACCTACACAGCTCCACCGATGCACCCACCACACAGCTCCACTGATGCACCCACCACCCAGCTGCATTGATGCTCCAACTAAGTTCCACCAATGCACCCACCACACAGCTCCACCAATGCATACACTAAGCTTCACCGATGCACCCACCACACAGCTCCACCGATGCACCCACCACACAGCTCCACCGATGCACCCACCACACAGCTCCACCGATGCACCCACCACACAGCTCCACCAATGCATCCACCACACAGCTCCACCGATGCATCCACCACACAGCTCCACCGATGCACCCAACACCCAACTTCACCAATGCACCCACCACACAGCTCCACCGATGCACCCACCACACAGCTCCACTGATGCATCCACCACACAGATCCACCGATGCATCCACCACACAGCTCCACCGATGCACCCACCACCCAACTCCACCGATGCACCCACCACACAGCTCCACCGACACAGCTCCACCGACGCACCCACCACACAGCTCCACCTACACAGCTCCACCGATGCACCCACCACACAGCTCCACTGATGCACCCACCACACAGCTCCACCGAGGCACCCACCACACAGCTCCACCAAGGCACCCACCACACAGCTCTACCGAGGCACCCACTACACAGCTCCACTGATGCACCCACTACACAGCTCCACCGATGCACCCACCACACAGCTCCACCGATGCACCCTCCACACAGCTCCACCTACACAGCTCCACCGATGCACCCACCACACAGCTCCACCGATGCACCCACCATACAGCTCCAACTACACAGCTCCACCGATGCACCCACTACACAGCTCCACCGGTGCACCCACCACACAGCTCCACCTACACAGCTCCAGCGATGCACCCACCACACAGCTCCACCTACACAGCTCCACCGATGCACCCACCACACAGCTCCACCGATGCACCCACCATACAGCTCCAACTACACAGCTCCACCGATGCACCCACTACACAGCTCCACCGGTGCACCCACCACACAGCTCCACCTACACAGCTCCAGCAATGCACCCACCACACAGCTCCACCTACCCAATTCCACCGATGCACCCACCGCACAGCTCCACCGACACAGCTCCACCGATGCACCCACCACACAGCTCCACCTACACAGCTCCACCGAGGCACCCACCACACAACTCCACTGATGCACCCACCACACAGCTCCACCGAGGCACCCACCACACAGCTCCACCGAGGCACCCACCACACAGCTCTACCGAGGCACCCACTACACAGCTCCACTGATGCACCCACTACACAGCTCCACCGATGCACCCACCACACAGCTCCACCGATGGACCCTCCACACAGCTCCACCTACACAGCTCCAGCGATGCACCCACCACACAGCTCCACCGATGCACCCACCATACAGCTCCAACTACACAGCTCCACCGATGCACCCACTACACAGCTCCACCGGTGCACCCACCACACAGCTCCACCTACACAGCTCCAGCGATGCACCCACCACACAGCTCCACCTACACAGCTCCACCGATGCACCCACCACACAGCTCCACCGATGCACCCACCATACAGCTCCAACTACACAGCTCCACCGATGCACCCACTACACAGCTCCACCGGTGCACCCACCACACAGCTCCACCTACACAGCTCCAGCAATGCACCCACCACACAGCTCCACCTACACAGCTCCACCGATGCACCCACCACACAGCTCCACCGATGCACCCACCACACAGCTCCACCGATGCATCCACCTCACAGATCCACCGATGCATCCACCACACAGCTCCACCGATGCACCCACCACCCAACTCCACCGATGCACCCACCACACAGCTCCACCGACACAGCTCCACCGACGCACCCACCACACAGCTCCACCTACACAGCTCCACCGATGCAACCACCACACAGCTCCACCGATGCAACCACCACACAGCTCCACCGATGCACCCACCACACAGCTCCACCGATGCACCCTCCACACAGCTCCACCTACACAGCTCCACCGATGCACCCACCACACAGCTCCACCGATGCACCCACCATACAGCTCCAACTACACAGCTCCACCGATGCACCCACTACACAGCTCCACCGGTGCACCCACCACACAGCTCCACCTACACAGCTCCAGCGATGCACCCACCACACAGCTCCACCACCCAACTCCACCGATGCACCCACCACACAGCTCCACCGATGCACCCACCACACAGCTCCACCGATGCAACCACCGCACAGCTCCACCGATGCACCCACCACACAGCTCCACCGATGCACCCTCCACACAGCTCCACCTACACAGCTCCACCGATGCACCCACCACACAGCTCCACCGATGCACCCCCCATACAGCTCCAACTACACAGCTCCACCGATGCACCCACTACACAGCTCCACCGGTGCACCCACCACACAGCTCCACCTACACAGCTCCAGCGATGCACCCACCACACAGCTCCACCACCCAACTCCACTGATGCACCCACCACACAGCTCCACCGATGCACCCACCACACAGCTCCACCGATGCATCCACCTCACAGATCCACCGATGCATCCACCACACAGCTCCACCGATGCACCCACCACCCAACTCCACCGATGCACCCACCACACAGCTCCACCGACACAGCTCCACCGACGCACCCACCACACAGCTCCACCTACACAGCTCCACTGATGCAACCACCACACAGCTCCACTGATGCAACCACCACACAGCTCCACCGAGGCACCCACCACACAGCTCCACCGAGGCACCCACTACACAGCTCCACCGATGCACCCACCACACAGCTCCACCGATGCACCCACCACACAGCTCCACCAATGCACCCACCACACAGCTCCACCGATGCACCCACCACACAGCTCCACAGAGGCACTCACCACACAGCTCCACCGAGGCACCCACCACACAGCTCCACCGAGGCACCCACCACACAGCTCCACAGATGCACCCACCACACAGCTCCACCGATGCACCCACCACACAGCTCCACCGATGCACCCACCTCACACCTCCACCGATGCACCCACCACACAGCTCCACCGATGCACCCACCACACAGCTCCACCGATGCACCCACCACACACCTCCACCGATGCACCCACCACACACCTCCACTGATGCACCCACCACACATGCCCCCACTACACATGCCCCAACCACACAGCTCCACAGATGCCCCCACCACACAGCTCCACCGATGCACCCACCACACAGCTCCACCGATGCACCCACCACACAGCTACACCGATGCACACAGCTCCATCGATGCACCCACCACACAGCTCCACCGATGCACCCACCACACAGCTCCACCTATACAGCTCCACCGATGCACCCACCACACAGCTCCACTGATGCACCCACCACACAGCTCCACCGACACAGCTCCACCGATGCACCCACCACACAGCTCCGCCGACACAGCTCCACCAATGCACCCACCACATAGCTCCACCGATGCATCCACCACACAGCTCCACCGATGCACCCACCACACAGCTCCACCGATGCACCCACCACACAGCTCCACCTACACAGCTGCAGCGATGCACCTATCACACAGCTCCAGCGATGCAGCCACCACACAGCTCCACCGACACAGCTCCACCGGTGCACCCACCATACAGCTCCACCGTTGCACCCACCATACAGCTCCACCGTTGCACCCACCATACAGCTCCACCGTTGCACCCACCATACAGCTCCGCCGAGGCAACCACCACACAGTTCCGCCGAGGCACCCACCACACAGCTCCGCCGAGGCACCCACCACACAGCTTCGCCGAGGCACCCACCACACAGCTTCGCCGATGCACCCATCACACAGCTCCGCCGATGCACCCACCACACAGGTCCACCGATGCACCCACCACACAGCTCCACCGATGCACCCACCACACAGCTCCACCGATGCACCCACCTCCACAGATGCACCCACCACCCAGCTCCACAGATGCACCCACCACCAAGCTCCACAGATGCACCCACCACCCAGCTCCATCGATGCTCCAACTAAGCTCCACCAATGCACCCACCACACAGCTCCACCAATGCATCCACTAACCTTCACCGATGCACCCACCACACAGCTCCACCGATGCACCCACCACACAGCTCCACCGATGCACCCACCACACAGCTCCACCGATGCATCCACCACACAGCTCCACCGATGCATCCACCACACAGCTCCACCGATGCACCCACCACCCAACTCCACCGATGCACCCACCACACAGCTCCACCGATGCACCCACCACACAGCTCCACCGATGCATCCACCACACAGATCCACCGATGCATCCACCACACAGCTCCACCGATGCACCCACCACCCAATTCCACCGATGCACCCACCACACAGCTCCACCGACACAGCTCCACCGATGCACCCACCACACAGCTCCACCTACACAGCTCCACCGAGGCACCCACCACACAACTCCACTGATGCACCCACCACACAGCTCCACCAAGGCACCCACCACACAGCTCCACCGAGGCACCCACCACACAGCTCTACCGAGGCACCCACTACACAGCTCCACTGATGCACCCACTACACAGCTCCACCGATGCACCCACCACACAGCTCCACCGATGGACCCTCCACACAGTTCCACCTACACAGCTCCAGCGATGCACCCACCACACAGCTCCACCGATGCACCCACCATACAGCTCCAACTACACAGCTCCACCGATGCACCCACTACACAGCTCCACCGGTGCACCCACCACACAGCTCCACCTACACAGCTCCAGCGATGCACCCACCACACAGCTCCACCTACACAGCTCCACCGATGCACCCACCACACAGCTCCACCGATGCACCCACCATACAGCTCCAACTACACAGCTCCACCGATGCACCTACTACACAGCTCCACCGGTGCACCCACCACACAGCTCCATCTACACAGCTCCAGCGATGCACCCACCACACAGCTCCACCTACACAGCTCCACCGATGCACCCACCACACAGCTCCACCGATGCACCCACCACACAGCTCCACCGATGCATCCACCTCACAGATCCACCGATGCATCCACCACACAGCTCCACCGATGCACCCACCACCCAACTCCACCGATGCACCCACCACACAGCTCCACCGACACAGCTCCACCGACGCACCCACCACACAGCTTCACCTACACAGCTCCACCGATGCAACCACCACACAGCTCCACCGATGCAACCACCACAGCTCCACCGATGCACCCACCACACAGCTCCACCGATGCACCCTCCACACAGCTCCACCTACACAGCTCCACCGATGCACCCACCACACAGCTCCACCGATGCACCCACCATACAGCTCCAACTACACAGCTCCACCGATGCACCCACTACACAGCTCCACCGGTGCACCCACCACACAGCTCCACCTACACAGCTCCAGCGATGCACCCACCACACAGCTCCACCACCCAACTCCACCGATGCACCCACCACACAGCTCCACCGATGCACCCACCACACAGCTCCACCGATGCACCCACCACACAGCTCCACCGATGCACCCTCCACACAGCTCCACCTACACAGCTCCACCGATGCACCCACCACACAGCTCCACCGATGCACCCACCATACAGCTCCAACTACACAGCTCCACCGATGCACCCACTACACAGCTCCACCGGTGCACCCACCACACACCTCCACCTACACAGCTCCAGCGATGCACCCACCACACAGCTCCACCTACACAGCTCCACCGATGCACCCTCCACCCAACTCCACCGATGCACCCACCACACAGCTCCACCGACACAGCTTCACCGATGCACCCACCACACAGCTCTACCTACACAGCTCCACCGATGCAACCACCACACAGCTCCACCGATGCAACCACCACACAGCTCCACCGATGCACCCACCACACAGCTCCACCGATGCACCCTCCACACAGCTCCACCTACACAGCTCCACCGATGCACCCACCACACAGCTCCACCGATGCACCCACCATACAGCTCCAACTACACAGCTCCAACGATGCACCCACTACACAGCTCCACCGGTGCACCCACCACACAGCTCCACCTACACAGCTCCAGCGATGCACCCACCACACAGCTCCACCACCCAACTCCACCGATCCACCCACCACACAGCTCCACCGATGCACCCACCACACAGCTCCACCGATGCATCCACCACACAGATCCACCGATGCATCCACCACACAGCTCCACCGATGCACCCACCACCCAACTCCACCGATGCACCCACCACACAGCTCCACCGACACAGCTCCACCGACGCACCCACCACACAGCTCCACCTACACAGCTCCACTGATGCAACCACCACACAGCTCCACCGATGCAACCACCACACAGCTCCACTGATGCTACCACCACACAGCTCCACCGAGGCACCCACTACACAGCTCCACCGAGGCACCCACTACACAGCTCCACCGATGCACCCACCACACAGCTCCACCGATGCACCCACCACACAGCTCCACCGATGCACCCTCCACACAGCTCCTCCTACACAGCTCAACCAATGCACCCACCACACAGCTCCACCGATGCACCCACCATACTGCTCCAACTACACAGCTCCACCGATGCACCCACTACACAGCTCCACCGGTGCACCCACCACACACCTCCACCTACACAGCTCCACCGATGCACCCACCACACAGCTCCACCGATGCACCCACCATACAGCTCCAACTACACAGCTCCACCGATGCACCCACTACACAGCTCCACCGGTGCACCCACCACACACCTCCACCTACACAGCTCCACCGATGCACCCACCACACAGCTCCACCGATGCACCCACCATACAGCTCCAACTACACAGCTCCACCGATGCACCCACCACACAGCTCCGCCGAGGCAACCACCACACAGTTCCGCTGAGGCACCCACCACACAGCTCCGCCGAGGCACCCACCACTCAGCTTTGCCGAGGCACCCACCACACAGCTCCGCCGATGCACCCACCACACAGCTCCGCCGATGCACCCACCACACAGGTCCACCGATGCACCCACCACACAGCTCCACCGATGCACCCACCACACAGCTCCACCGATGCACCCACCTCCACAGATGCACCCACCACCCAGCTCCACAGATGCACCCGCCACCAAGCTCCACAGATGCACCCACCACCCAGCTGCATTGATGCTCCAACTAAGTTCCACCAATGCACCCACCACACAGCTCCACCAATGCATACACTAAGCTTCACCGATGCACCCACCACACAGCTCCACCGATGCACCCACCACACAGCTCCACCGATGCACCCACCACACAGCTCCACCGATGCACCCACCACACAGCTCCACCAATGCATCCACCACACAGCTCCACCGATGCATCCACCACACAGCTCCACCGATGCACCCAACACCCAACTTCACCAATGCACCCACCACACAGCTCCACCGATGCACCCACCACACAGCTCCACTGATGCATCCACCACACAGATCCACCGATGCATCCACCACACAGCTCCACCGATGCACCCACCACCCAACTCCACCGATGCACCCACCACACAGCTCCACCGACACAGCTCCACCGACGCACCCACCACACAGCTCCACCTACACAGCTCCACCGATGCACCCACCACACAGCTCCACTGATGCACCCACCACACAGCTCCACCGAGGCACCCACCACACAGCTCCACCGAGGCACCCACCACACAGCTCTACCGAGGCACCCACTACACAGCTCCACTGATGCACCCACTACACAGCTCCACCGATGCACCCACCACACAGCTCCACCGATGCACCCTCCACACAGCTCCACCTACACAGCTCCACCGATGCACCCACCACACAGCTCCACCGATGCACCCACCATACAGCTCCAACTACACAGCTCCACCGATGCACCCACTACACAGCTCCACCGGTGCACCCACCACACAGCTCCACCTACACAGCTCCAGCGATGCACCCACCACACAGCTCCACCTACACAGCTCCACCGATGCACCCACCACACAGCTCCACCGATGCACCCACCATACAGCTCCAACTACACAGCTCCACCGATGCACCCACTACACAGCTCCACCGGTGCACCCACCACACAGCTCCACCTACACAGCTCCAGCAATGCACCCACCACACAGCTCCACCTACCCAATTCCACCGATGCACCCACCGCACAGCTCCACCGACACAGCTCCACCGATGCACCCACCACACAGCTCCACCTACACAGCTCCACCGAGGCACCCACCACACAACTCCACTGATGCACCCACCACACAGCTCCACCGAGGCACCCACCACACAGCTCCACCGAGGCACCCACCACACAGCTCTACCGAGGCACCCACTACACAGCTCCACTGATGCACCCACTACACAGCTCCACCGATGCACCCACCACACAGCTCCACCGATGGACCCTCCACACAGCTCCACCTACACAGCTCCAGCGATGCACCCACCACACAGCTCCACCGATGCACCCACCATACAGCTCCAACTACACAGCTCCACCGATGCACCCACTACACAGCTCCACCGGTGCACCCACCACACAGCTCCACCTACACAGCTCCAGCGATGCACCCACCACACAGCTCCACCTACACAGCTCCACCGATGCACCCACCACACAGCTCCACCGATGCACCCACCATACAGCTCCAACTACACAGCTCCACCGATGCACCCACTACACAGCTCCACCGGTGCACCCACCACACAGCTCCACCTACACAGCTCCAGCAATGCACCCACCACACAGCTCCACCTACACAGCTCCACCGATGCACCCACCACACAGCTCCACCGATGCACCCACCACACAGCTCCACCGATGCATCCACCTCACAGATCCACCGATGCATCCACCACACAGCTCCACCGATGCACCCACCACCCAACTCCACCGATGCACCCACCACACAGCTCCACCGACACAGCTCCACCGACGCACCCACCACACAGCTCCACCTACACAGCTCCACCGATGCAACCACCACACAGCTCCACCGATGCAACCACCACACAGCTCCACCGATGCACCCACCACACAGCTCCACCGATGCACCCTCCACACAGCTCCACCTACACAGCTCCACCGATGCACCCACCACACAGCTCCACCGATGCACCCACCATACAGCTCCAACTACACAGCTCCACCGATGCACCCACTACACAGCTCCACCGGTGCACCCACCACACAGCTCCACCTACACAGCTCCAGCGATGCACCCACCACACAGCTCCACCACCCAACTCCACCGATGCACCCACCACACAGCTCCACCGATGCACCCACCACACAGCTCCACCGATGCAACCACCGCACAGCTCCACCGATGCACCCACCACACAGCTCCACCGATGCACCCTCCACACAGCTCCACCTACACAGCTCCACCGATGCACCCACCACACAGCTCCACCGATGCACCCCCCATACAGCTCCAACTACACAGCTCCACCGATGCACCCACTACACAGCTCCACCGGTGCACCCACCACACAGCTCCACCTACACAGCTCCAGCGATGCACCCACCACACAGCTCCACCACCCAACTCCACTGATGCACCCACCACACAGCTCCACCGATGCACCCACCACACAGCTCCACCGATGCATCCACCTCACAGATCCACCGATGCATCCACCACACAGCTCCACCGATGCACCCACCACCCAACTCCACCGATGCACCCACCACACAGCTCCACCGACACAGCTCCACCGACGCACCCACCACACAGCTCCACCTACACAGCTCCACTGATGCAACCACCACACAGCTCCACTGATGCAACCACCACACAGCTCCACCGAGGCACCCACCACACAGCTCCACCGAGGCACCCACTACACAGCTCCACCGATGCACCCACCACACAGCTCCACCGATGCACCCACCACACAGCTCCACCAATGCACCCACCACACAGCTCCACCGATGCACCCACCACACAGCTCCACAGAGGCACTCACCACACAGCTCCACCGAGGCACCCACCACACAGCTCCACCGAGGCACCCACCACACAGCTCCACAGATGCACCCACCACACAGCTCCACCGATGCACCCACCACACAGCTCCACCGATGCACCCACCTCACACCTCCACCGATGCACCCACCACACAGCTCCACCGATGCACCCACCACACAGCTCCACCGATGCACCCACCACACACCTCCACCGATGCACCCACCACACACCTCCACTGATGCACCCACCACACATGCCCCCACTACACATGCCCCAACCACACAGCTCCACAGATGCCCCCACCACACAGCTCCACCGATGCACCCACCACACAGCTCCACCGATGCACCCACCACACAGCTACACCGATGCACACAGCTCCATCGATGCACCCACCACACAGCTCCACCGATGCACCCACCACACAGCTCCACCTATACAGCTCCACCGATGCACCCACCACACAGCTCCACTGATGCACCCACCACACAGCTCCACCGACACAGCTCCACCGATGCACCCACCACACAGCTCCGCCGACACAGCTCCACCAATGCACCCACCACATAGCTCCACCGATGCATCCACCACACAGCTCCACCGATGCACCCACCACACAGCTCCACCGATGCACCCACCACACAGCTCCACCTACACAGCTGCAGCGATGCACCTATCACACAGCTCCAGCGATGCAGCCACCACACAGCTCCACCGACACAGCTCCACCGGTGCACCCACCATACAGCTCCACCGTTGCACCCACCATACAGCTCCACCGTTGCACCCACCATACAGCTCCACCGTTGCACCCACCATACAGCTCCGCCGAGGCAACCACCACACAGTTCCGCCGAGGCACCCACCACACAGCTCCGCCGAGGCACCCACCACACAGCTTCGCCGAGGCACCCACCACACAGCTTCGCCGATGCACCCATCACACAGCTCCGCCGATGCACCCACCACACAGGTCCACCGATGCACCCACCACACAGCTCCACCGATGCACCCACCACACAGCTCCACCGATGCACCCACCTCCACAGATGCACCCACCACCCAGCTCCACAGATGCACCCACCACCAAGCTCCACAGATGCACCCACCACCCAGCTCCATCGATGCTCCAACTAAGCTCCACCAATGCACCCACCACACAGCTCCACCAATGCATCCACTAACCTTCACCGATGCACCCACCACACAGCTCCACCGATGCACCCACCACACAGCTCCACCGATGCACCCACCACACAGCTCCACCGATGCATCCACCACACAGCTCCACCGATGCATCCACCACACAGCTCCACCGATGCACCCACCACCCAACTCCACCGATGCACCCACCACACAGCTCCACCGATGCACCCACCACACAGCTCCACCGATGCATCCACCACACAGATCCACCGATGCATCCACCACACAGCTCCACCGATGCACCCACCACCCAATTCCACCGATGCACCCACCACACAGCTCCACCGACACAGCTCCACCGATGCACCCACCACACAGCTCCACCTACACAGCTCCACCGAGGCACCCACCACACAACTCCACTGATGCACCCACCACACAGCTCCACCAAGGCACCCACCACACAGCTCCACCGAGGCACCCACCACACAGCTCTACCGAGGCACCCACTACACAGCTCCACTGATGCACCCACTACACAGCTCCACCGATGCACCCACCACACAGCTCCACCGATGGACCCTCCACACAGTTCCACCTACACAGCTCCAGCGATGCACCCACCACACAGCTCCACCGATGCACCCACCATACAGCTCCAACTACACAGCTCCACCGATGCACCCACTACACAGCTCCACCGGTGCACCCACCACACAGCTCCACCTACACAGCTCCAGCGATGCACCCACCACACAGCTCCACCTACACAGCTCCACCGATGCACCCACCACACAGCTCCACCGATGCACCCACCATACAGCTCCAACTACACAGCTCCACCGATGCACCTACTACACAGCTCCACCGGTGCACCCACCACACAGCTCCATCTACACAGCTCCAGCGATGCACCCACCACACAGCTCCACCTACACAGCTCCACCGATGCACCCACCACACAGCTCCACCGATGCACCCACCACACAGCTCCACCGATGCATCCACCTCACAGATCCACCGATGCATCCACCACACAGCTCCACCGATGCACCCACCACCCAACTCCACCGATGCACCCACCACACAGCTCCACCGACACAGCTCCACCGACGCACCCACCACACAGCTTCACCTACACAGCTCCACCGATGCAACCACCACACAGCTCCACCGATGCAACCACCACAGCTCCACCGATGCACCCACCACACAGCTCCACCGATGCACCCTCCACACAGCTCCACCTACACAGCTCCACCGATGCACCCACCACACAGCTCCACCGATGCACCCACCATACAGCTCCAACTACACAGCTCCACCGATGCACCCACTACACAGCTCCACCGGTGCACCCACCACACAGCTCCACCTACACAGCTCCAGCGATGCACCCACCACACAGCTCCACCACCCAACTCCACCGATGCACCCACCACACAGCTCCACCGATGCACCCACCACACAGCTCCACCGATGCACCCACCACACAGCTCCACCGATGCACCCTCCACACAGCTCCACCTACACAGCTCCACCGATGCACCCACCACACAGCTCCACCGATGCACCCACCATACAGCTCCAACTACACAGCTCCACCGATGCACCCACTACACAGCTCCACCGGTGCACCCACCACACACCTCCACCTACACAGCTCCAGCGATGCACCCACCACACAGCTCCACCTACACAGCTCCACCGATGCACCCTCCACCCAACTCCACCGATGCACCCACCACACAGCTCCACCGACACAGCTTCACCGATGCACCCACCACACAGCTCTACCTACACAGCTCCACCGATGCAACCACCACACAGCTCCACCGATGCAACCACCACACAGCTCCACCGATGCACCCACCACACAGCTCCACCGATGCACCCTCCACACAGCTCCACCTACACAGCTCCACCGATGCACCCACCACACAGCTCCACCGATGCACCCACCATACAGCTCCAACTACACAGCTCCAACGATGCACCCACTACACAGCTCCACCGGTGCACCCACCACACAGCTCCACCTACACAGCTCCAGCGATGCACCCACCACACAGCTCCACCACCCAACTCCACCGATCCACCCACCACACAGCTCCACCGATGCACCCACCACACAGCTCCACCGATGCATCCACCACACAGATCCACCGATGCATCCACCACACAGCTCCACCGATGCACCCACCACCCAACTCCACCGATGCACCCACCACACAGCTCCACCGACACAGCTCCACCGACGCACCCACCACACAGCTCCACCTACACAGCTCCACTGATGCAACCACCACACAGCTCCACCGATGCAACCACCACACAGCTCCACTGATGCTACCACCACACAGCTCCACCGAGGCACCCACTACACAGCTCCACCGAGGCACCCACTACACAGCTCCACCGATGCACCCACCACACAGCTCCACCGATGCACCCACCACACAGCTCCACCGATGCACCCTCCACACAGCTCCTCCTACACAGCTCAACCAATGCACCCACCACACAGCTCCACCGATGCACCCACCATACTGCTCCAACTACACAGCTCCACCGATGCACCCACTACACAGCTCCACCGGTGCACCCACCACACACCTCCACCTACACAGCTCCAGCGATGCACCCACCACACAGCTCCACCTACACAGCTCCACCGATGCACCCTCCACCCAACTCCACCGATGCACCCACCACACAGCTCCACCTACACAGCTCCACCGATGCACCCACCACACAGCTCAACTGATGCACCCACCACACAGCTCCACCGACACAGCTCCACCGATACACCCACCACACAGCTCCACCTGCACAGCTCCAGCGATGCACCCATCACACAGCTCCAGCGATGCATCCACAACACAGCTCCACCGACACAGCTCCACCGATGCACCCACCATACTGCTCCAACTACACAGCTCCACCGATGCACCCACTACACAGCTCCACCGGTGCACCCACCACACAGCTCCACCTACACAGCTCCAGCGATGCACCCACCACACAGCTCCACCACCCAACTCCACCGATCCACCCACCACACAGCTCCACCGATGCACCCACCACACAGCTCCACCGATGCATCCACCACACAGATCCACCGATGCATCCACCACACAGCTCCACCGATGCACCCACCACCCAACTCCACCGATGCACCCACCACACAGCTCCACCGACACAGCTCCACCGACGCACCCACCACACAGCTCCACCTACACAGCTCCACTGATGCAACCACCACACAGCTCCACCGATGCAACCACCACACAGCTCCACTGATGCTACCACCACACAGCTCCACCGAGGCACCCACTACACAGCTCCACCGAGGCACCCACTACACAGCTCCACCGATGCACCCACCACACAGCTCCACCGATGCACCCACCACACAGCTCCACCGATGCACCCTCCACACAGCTCCTCCTACACAGCTCAACCAATGCACCCACCACACAGCTCCACCGATGCACCCACCATACTGCTCCAACTACACAGCTCCACCGATGCACCCACTACACAGCTCCACCGGTGCACCCACCACACACCTCCACCTACACAGCTCCAGCGATGCACCCACCACACAGCTCCACCTACACAGCTCCACCGATGCACCCTCCACCCAACTCCACCGATGCACCCACCACACAGCTCCACCTACACAGCTCCACCGATGCACCCACCACACAGCTCAACTGATGCACCCACCACACAGCTCCACCGACACAGCTCCACCGATACACCCACCACACAGCTCCACCTGCACAGCTCCAGCGATGCACCCATCACACAGCTCCAGCGATGCATCCACAACACAGCTCCACCGACACAGCTCCACCAATGCACCCACCACACAGCTCCGCCGAGGCACCCACCACACAGCTCCGCCGAGGCACCCACGACACAGCTCCGCCGAGGCACCCACCACACAGCTCCGCCGAGGCACCCACCACACAGCTCCGCCGAGGCACCCACCACACAGCTCTGCCGATGCTCCAACTAAGCTCCACCAATGCACCCACCACACAGCTCCACCAATGCACCCACCACACAGCTCCACCAATGCACCCACCACACAGCTCAGCCGTGGCACCCACCACACAGCTCCGCCGTGGCACCCACCACACAGCTCCGCCGTGGCACCCACCATACAGCTCCACCGATGCTCCAACTAAGCTCCACCAACGCACCCACCAAACAGCTACACCGATGCACACACCACTCAGCGCAACCACAGCATCACTGGTTCAAATATGTTCTTTCAATTTTTCAAGCTTTCACGCTTTATTACAAATCACAAAAAGATGTTAATATTTCACTTCTGTTCTTGGATTTTCGTCACAATAAAAAACACTGAACATAATCTTCACAAATGTTATTTACAAAAGTTTAAGCTATTGCCATTACAAATTAAATAAATAATTAAGTATTAATTATTTAAAAAAATTAAAAGCCATTGTTATTTGTAATATCAATACATCTAAGTCACGTAAATACAAAACATGTTGCATTGCAAATGCTATAGGTGTCACATTTGCGAAAGTTAAAACTATTGGCATTGTAAATGATAAAGCTATTAATTTAGCTATTTAAAAAAAACACATAAATAAAAATAATTCATTTATAACACCAATAGCTCAAACTTTCCTAATGCGAGCCCTATTGCATTTCCAACGCTTGTTCATTATTCCAGCCCTCGTCTACTGTGGGCTGTGCCCGTGTAGGGCCACACCCATGTGTGACGAACGACATGTCTCGCTAATTGAACACAGCTAGGATGCATTAGCCTTAAGCCCTGTACTGCCCGAGGCTATGAGTCCATCAGCGAGGGTGTCAGAGGGCGGTCTCAGAATACACCTCTATTGGGGAGGAGACAGGCAGAAGCACGAATCAGTGTGCATGTGACTGGCATCGTATGTGACACCAGTCACATGCTGTAAACAAATACACTGCACATGCTTCGGGGTGCACTGAAGCATGCAGAGTATATCTGATCAAATCAGCTTCTTTCTGTTTACAAAAGCTGGCTGTGACCTACTGTGAACTCTCGCTCCACTACCGTGAGCTCACTTCAACTCCCTCCCAGTGCAGGTAATGGGGCAGAATCAGGCACAGTCGGGTTAGACGGTATCAGTGAGGCCCTGGCCATCATTCAGGTATGACTTGCCTCACCCAGCCAGCAGTGTGAAAATGTAGCTCTGCACTCTTCTCTATCTCATCCAGCAGTCTTCTCTGCGAACAGCAGGCATATCTCTTTCCAAAGCACATTTTCCAGCAGGCATATCTCTTTCTAAGACACATTTTCCAGCAGGCATATCTCTTTCCAAGACACATTTTCCAGCAGGCATATCTCTTTCCAAGACACATTTTCCAGCAGGCATATCTCATTCCAAAAATCACATTCGTTCTGAGCGCACACAGGTCTATCGATGTACTAAACTGCATGCTTCTGATTACGAAGTGATTGATGTGCAGAACTGCACGCGTGTAAGGAATCGGTGCATGTGATGCTTTTGATCTGTAGGTCCACAGTGCAAATGATGTGCCGGCCTGCATGCATTCAGCAAACACTACACACTCTGAAGACCTGTCCTGGCTCCCCTGCTATGCGACTACTGTTCAGTAATTTGTATGTTGTCGAAGCATGTTACCTGCCTAGACAAGCAAAGAGAAGTTCTAGACTCCATGCAGATGATGAAATAAAGGTTCCCAAATGGCACCTGACTGCCTCTGGCCCAGTCTTACAGGCCTTTTAACAAGTGTATATTAGGCCAGTTGAGGACCTCAGTGTGGGCCAGTGGTTCTCCAGGTAGAGTTAACTACAAACCTGGGACAGGCTTCTAATGTCAAGTAAACTGGTGCAGGCAAAAACAGCCGTACTCGTGATATTGCGTCATCAGGGGCGGCTCTCGGCTCATGATGGCCCTGGGCAGGGAGCATAGGTTGGGGGCCCCGGAAGAGGGGGTCCGGGCGGGGTCGAGCACGGAGGGCAGTGAAGAGGGGGGGGGGTTCAGGGTGTTTGGAAGTGGAACAGAGCCGGAGGCCCCCAAATCCCTGCCAGGGGCCGCCACACAAATATGTATCCATCCTCAGAGGATTATGATATGAGGGATATATATTGGCGTGGTGGCCCCTGGGGTTTGGTGGCCCTGTGCAGGTGCACAGCTTGCACATGCCTAAGGCCGCCCCTGGCGTCATCTACCATCTGATTCCATAAGACTGGATCACAGTTTACAGTTACTGAAGTGAGCTGAAGACATGAACCAGTGCAATGCATGCAGCCCGGTATGTAGAACTTGGCTTGTCTTGAACACTTTTATTATGGAATGCTCAATGTACGGGGCTTTGGAGTACCGCAACATTATTAAAAGTCTGTTATTCTTTTATGGGGATTGTAAAGTAAAATAGTTTACCAAGGCCCAGATTTTGTTAAATACTTATAGCAAGCTCATGGGTTCTGCAACACTGCTTCCTTTCCTAAACTCTCACCCAGGCACACACGCACACTGTGCAGTCTCTGTGCATTTCAGAAAGGAGTTGCCTGGAATTAAGACATGAAAATCCAGGAGTCGTAGGCATCCATCCATGTTTCCCATTGTCTTCCGTCCTCAATCTGTGGCAAGGCAAACTTCCTCTCCCGAAACCACTGGCTGTGTTAAAAATCGTTCCTGGACTGAAGTGATTTGGGAGGTAGTGCTCTGAAAAGCATTTCCCACGAAAGCTGAAATATCCCCACAATGGCACTTTCTTTCTAGTTCTGATACTTGTGGTGTCAGAAGTGTTTTAGTTGGTGAATTTGTAACACATTGATTTCCTTTTGAAGGCATGATTGAGTTTTGCTACAGACACACTGGATCCATTTTGAATTAGGTATCACCAGAACACCACGTGTCCCTTGCTTTTCTTGCAGGGTAACTTAGTGGGTTGAAGTATCAGTAGAGCACTGCATGAAACCTACAAGCCACAGTTGGAATACCTTCATGACAGACTTAGACCTTTATCCTCCCAAGAGTGATAAAATGAGTATCACTGTGTGTGTAAAGGGAACAAATGTTTCCTTCCCAACAGCATCCATCATAAAGAGCTACATATCAGAAAATGGCGTGTAAGAGTGGACTACACTTCCATGATGCTCCATGTGCAGCAAATGCAAGATTTGTATCCAAAGCTTCATACTGTCTGCATTCTTTACAGCTACGAAACGAAGATGTGACAAAGTCAGGACAAGGGCCCTACACAAGAGCTGTGTACACAACAGGCAACAACACTACACGATTTCATATATCGAAGTAAAATAATTGGATGAGGTGAAGCTGACACAATCCTCTGCTCTGCAGTTCTCATCCAAACATGACCAATACTGGAAAGGTGCATTTTGAAGACAAGGCACAGAGTAGACATTTTTATTATATTCCCTCTGTGAAGAATAATAAGTTAATAACCATACAGTCCTTGAGCATGGTCCATTCTCTCCACGCCAACCACCCTACACTCTCTCTTGCCTTTGATTTCTATCTACTTTATTCTCCAGCCACTCTCAGCTTTTCACTAGATGCATCCCTTTTGTTCAATCTAACACCAAGTCTGCCTTGAATATTGTCTCAATTTTCTGAATTTGGTCCTCCATCCACACATCTCCCTTTTTGTCCACTCTGAACCATAGCCCTCCTTCCCATCCAGCATCCATTTTATTTCTTAAATCTCCCCTCCATTCAACTATTTTCCCTCCATGTTTTTTGTCTTCTCACCTCTGATGCCCTCTTTGACTATCACCACTAGCAGCCTTGAATTGTCAATCCTCACTGCTTTCCCCCCCTCTCTTTCCTACACCTTTTTTAAACTCTCACCTACTCTAAAGTTGGTCCACTCTCCTCAACCCCCTTTAACTCTCTCTGATTCATTGGGTTTTGCTATCTCTCCTCTACAGCCTTCATTGACGGCCCCACTAATTGCTTTTAGTCTACTCACCCCTTGAGCTCTCCTCAACTAACCATTTCACAGCTTTTGTTTGCCCTCCTTCAAGCCTGATTACCTGAAGGTTTGCAGAGCAGTACCGTGCATCCAGTGCCAAGAGTGCATGAGGCACAGTCATGCCATCTGAAGAGGATGATGCATCACAAAGTGTCATAACTTACATTAAAACCCCCGAGATGAAGGGAGATCCCCAAAAACAAATGATCAGACTCAGTGACAGCTTTGTTGTTGCTTTTCAGCAACAGAGAAGTTAAGAAAGAATAATTTGGCCTAAATGACCCTTCCTGCACTTATTGTAAGTCAGAGCACATGACCGATTCCTTGAGTGTCTTTATATGCCCAAAAATAATTAATCGCTTAGGTCGTTTTTCAGAGTCTCAGGACCCTCAGCCACACTGTCACGACAGTGGTATATCTTGGTTCTCCACTTATTTGATTAAGAGGGATGAATCATCATAGGATCTGAGCAAATGAGTGTCCCGTTCTCCAGGTTTTCATCATCCTCCACCAGGAGGGAGACTGTCTGGTGTGTGGGTGGGAAAAGTGTTGGAATAATACAAAAATATCTTCTCTCCTGTGCAGTTTGTTTTTATTTTCACGGGGGAGGGATAGGGTTAAAAGAGTGGGGGGAGCAAAATTAGATAATTATAGGTCTAAGGCACCTGGTGAGTGGTCAGCCGACATGTTTCAGCCTGTGTCGACCAAAGGTTGGATGGCATTCTGCATGACCCAGGGATCCAGCCGTCTCAAATTTTGAGGGGCTGTGTATGTGCTCAGTAAGGTGAGTGGATTCGCTCACCCTATTAGGGCAAAACGTTGTATTTAAAGCCTGTTATGGACAGGTGGTAACAGGCCTTAATTTGGTATATTGCTGGAATCTATGCAGGCGTTTCAGTTCCATAAGGCTGGCACTGCGGCTTTTAATCCTGCTATGTGCCATTCAGCAGGTGCTTTGGACCTATAATTATGTAATTAAGCACCGCCTACTTTTTTTTTTTACCTCCGGGGGCTTCGCCACAAAAGTGGCAAAGCACCTTGTCCACCAAACTGACAATCTGCTTGCTCTATTTAGTATCGGGCAGACCATCATGATCTCTGCAGGTGAAGCCCCCACAGGTTATGCTGGCAGAAACCTTAAACCCATGTCCCCATGGACATCAGGCAATCAGTCTATGCACTTCAGGACATTTGCCCTATTTAAGGCGGATAATCTATAGTATTTTTTTCCTATTATGGACTGCGAGGAAAAGCCTGGAAACAATAAAAATGACCCCCAAAATCCTGGGAGAAATCTCCCAGGGTTCAAGATCCATTAGTTATTTGTTTTAAAGAAATCGAACTGACAGTTTTGGAGTTTGTTTTTGAAAATCAAAAATGTTTGCTGAGGAGCCTTATGAAACATGGCATTAAAGACAACCACTGCTCTATCATGATGGGCAGTGTTAGAACTGGGTGTCTCTAGTTGGCAGGGGTAGGTACCACTGTCCAAATAGCGACCCTTGCTTCCAGTCAGGGTAAGTAGGAACTACTCTTTAGATAACCCCTGCTCACCCCCTTGGTAGCTTGGCACGAGCAGTCAGGCTTATCAAAGGCAATGTGCTTAGTATTTGTACCAACACTCACAGTAACACAGTGAAAACACCACAAACTGACTCCACAACAGTTTAGAAAAATAGAAGTATTTAATCTAAACAACACAAGACCAAAATGAGAAAAATCCAACATACACAGTTCAAGATTATGGTTTCAAAAGAGTTCTTAAGGTAGCGTTGAAATAATCCACAATTGCGTGAAAATAGTTCACAGTTGCGTCACGTTTAGCCAACAGTACCTTTAGATGCGACAAAGTTCCAAAACAGAAACTGGTGCGGTGGAAAACAAGCGATGGGTCGCTCCTGAGACCCTGGGGAAGCGATGCGACAGCCCCGCTGGACGCAGCGGGCGTGTTGCGACAAATCCAGTCTGTATGAGGAGGGAGGCGCAACCTTGTATGGATTCCGGTGCGTAGGTTCCATAGGGAGTGTCTCGCAAAGGCAGGATGCGACGATCTTTGGGACGGCAACGATCTCAGATGCGGCGGCGATGTGCGGTGCAGCGTCGATCTCCTCTCGCGGCCCCTCGATGCAATGGCTCTGCGACGATACTCGCAGCGACATGATGCGGTTCGCAAGCAAGCGGTGCGGCGATCTCACCCAGCCACAACAGGTTCTGTGACGATACTCGCAGCGATGGTACTTTTCCCACACCGGAGCAATGCGTTCCGCAAGCGAATGTGTCGGTTCTTGCAGGGGCAACAGGCGCTGCGACGATCTCGATCTTCGCGGCAGCAGGAATTTCCTCGCACTGACGGGGATGCGCTCCGCAAGCGAGCAATGCGTGAACATTTGCAGATAGTCTTAGTTTCTTGTTCTCCAGCTTTCCAAACAGCAGGCCATAACTTCCAGATGCCCCTCAGTCAGATTCAGCACTCAGGAAGGGCAGAACTCTCTCAGCAGAGTTCAGAGAAAGCTGGGGGTGAAGTCCTTTTGTTCCTGGGACTTCTTTAGAGGAGGCCAACTCACAACAGGCCCTTGGAGATCTCTTCAAGCAAGGGGACAAAGCAACAACAAAGTCCATCCCCTCTCCTTGGCAGCAAAGCAACTGCAGGTCAGTCCAGCAAAGCAACAGCAGGACAGTATTCCTTCTTCAGTCTTCCAGCTTTCTCCTTGGCAGAGGTTCCTTCTTGATTCCAGGATGATCTCATTTTCTGTAGTCAGGGGTCCTGTACTTCTACCCCTAAAAGTCATTGTTCCCTTTGTGCAGGAGGGCTCTGAACCAGTTCTGGGTGTTCCTTGAGCACTTTGTTTTCCTGGCCTCTCCTTTCCTTTCAGGGTGAGGGGCAGGGTCGTCAGCCGCCCATCAGGAGGTGGAGCCAGCATTGTGGAAGGCAGGCACAGCCCTATTCAGGCCCAGGTGCTACCACCTCCCACCACTCTAGATGCAGATGGAGCTATTCAGCCCAGGGATGGCCCACTCAGCCTCTGGGAGCCACCCAGCCCCTGTCACTCACAAACCAGACAGTCAATTCACAAACAGGCCAGGACACACAGAAAGGTCAGAAAGTGCTGTTCTCAAACACATGATTTAAAAACAACCTTTCCTAAAAGATGTGTTATTAAATTCTGAGTTCAGGGATACCAGACTTGTATGTCCTATCTTGCTCCTATGGGAGGATATGCTGGTAGCCACTGTGGCCAGCATTCCCCATGATAGCCTATGGGCAAGATAGCCTTACAATAGTGAAAAACGAAAATGGCTGTAATTCACTACCAGAGCATGTCACCTGCACTAGTACATGCTCTACCTTTCACATACACTGCACCCTGCCCAAGGGGGTACCTTGGGATTTCCATAGAGGTGACCAATGTGTACAGAAAGGGAAGGGTTAGGGCTGGTCAATGGGGACACTGACCAGGAGGACATGGCAGTTCACAGACTGCACACAGGCACTGCAGTGGCAGGCCTGAGATACCATTTTAGGGCTACTCATGTGGGTGGCACAATCAGTGCTGCAGGCCCACTAGTTGCATTTGGATCACTAGCACTGGCACACCCAGTGCACTTTACTAGGGACTTCTTGGTGATACAAATATGCCACTCATGGATAACCAATTACAGTAACAATGTATACAGGGATCACTTGCACTTTGACACTGATCAGCAGTGGCAAAGTGCCCAAAGCATCTAAACCAGCAAAAACTAAATCCAGCACAGCGCCAAAAATACAGGAGGTAGAGGCAAAAAGATAGGGGGAAACCACACCAAGGATGCCAGGTCTAACAGGCAGGATATTGCACGAAGGGCTTGGTAAACCACTTCTATTGACCTTATTTGATGCTATCGGGTGGTAGCAGAACAACTAGGAGTTCTGATAAACTTCTACTTAAACCACAACGTTTCTCTAAGAAAAAAACCTACAACGGTACTTTCTCAGGAATGGCCCCCAGGATTTGGAATGTCTTACCCACAGAAACAAGGCTGATTCCGTCTGCTGCTTTCTTAAAAAAGAAGTGAAAGCGATCCTCTTAGCTAGATTCACCTGAACTTTCTTATATATATATACACTTGTTGACATGTGCTAGTCGTTAACTTGTATCAGGAATGTATTTGCTTAAGTAATTTTACTCGTATGTATTTGTCAAATCACCTTTATGTGCCTTGGAAAGCACTTTGATACCCATAAGGGTCTTGTTTGCGCTACACAAAACTGTCAAAATAAAATAAATAAATATTGATGCTTTTTCCCCTAAAACTTAAAAAATCCATATATCCAATTTCCTTAATCTATCTGATTTTTGCCATTTTGTGTCACATTGCATCTGGATAATTAAAACTGAACTTGTCAAAAGCAGAGCTCCTTCTAATCTCCAGCAAATCCATTGCGAAAATCGCACCAGCTCTAAACTCAGAATGATCTAAGTTGCAGTATAGCACACTGCACTTCTCACTCTCTCAGACAGCTCAGGGGAAGAAAATGGCACAATTGGCCACTTTCTTCTCCACCACCTCAAGAAAATCAAACTTCTTCTTTCCACCAATTAATTAAAATCTGCAGCTCATGCTCTGGTCTTTTTATGAATATACACAGGCAATGCCATTCTAGCAGGTCTTCCCACATCAACCTACACTTTCCGCAAAACCCTCTTTCATTTAATAGTTAAACTCATCACTGAGAAAAAAGATTGGACCCTATATCTCCCAATTTTGGAAAAAAACTTTACTGGCATCCTCTGGAGGCATGGTTCACGTTCAGGATCGGTTGCGTCACTGGCAAAGGATTGCACTACAGCAGACGAAGATACCTCTCTATACTCCTCAAACTAAATAGAGAGGAACACTTATGAGGAGCAAGACTTCCTTCCTTAACACTGCAAACTTCAAAATACAAGTCTCCACTATAATCGAAACAGTCATTCTTAGTGGAAGATGCAAGTTTCTGGAATTCTTTGTCTCTCGACCTAACATATTCCCATGATATTTTGACTTTCAAGAAAGGCCACAAGTCTTATGTATTCAAGCCGTACCTCACCAGAGAGGGGCCAAGCATTCCAGCGGCAACATTACCTATACCCACAGAATCATTAATTGCAGATGCAGGAATACTGATGTAGTATTCTTGGTGCTCGTGTAAATAAAGACCGTAGTATTCTGGGTTGCCTAATTGAGGAAAAGCATGAGACAAGGATGTGCTGTAGATCTTTGGCCTGCAAGGTCATTACTGCTGGCCCTGAGAGCTCTGCAGCGACCATCATCAGTCAATTTCATGTGTCATTTCAAACAGTCTGTGATCTGTGAATTGTCCTAGCTATCGCATTAAAAACGTAATTAATACCTGTGATGACACCAATGATATACTCATAACTAGTAATTTTAGAACATATCAATTAATGACTTTTTAAGTGCCAGCCATTTGTGAGCGAACCAGCTTTGCTCATTAGCGAATTTACCTTTTTATGCCAAAGATCATCAATTTAAATCCCATACTTTACGCAAAAAGACCTGAGTGTTGAAATGAACACTCTTCCGTATGGCTGCCTTCTTGTAGGTGACACATTGCAGCGCTTTGAAGCTCAGGCCATTTATGCCTTCAACAAAGTCTTAATTTACTTTCATAATGCAAACTGCCTCAGAGAAAACAGCTTAAATGTGATGTTGTTGAAATATTGTGCATGCTTTTGTACCTTGGAATCTGCTCACCGCCTGCCCCATCGCCATGGGTTGAACATGCGAGGCAATTAATTATTTCTAGGCAGTCGCTGGAGAATAGAGGTTTAATGGATCTTTGTAATCACTGTGTTTTCTGCTTCACTGGTGGAACATAAAAAGAGAGGTCGGCGCATTTGTAGCTATGTAGAAAGCCATCAGCATCATTCCCTTGTTGTCCCGGATAGTAATTAAACGCTGCAATCTAAACCAACTTTCTTCACCGGCGAGATAACATATCAAGAGAGATAAAGGAGTGGCGCTTGAGAAGTTTATTGCCTCTCCAAGAGACCTGCCACTGGCATCATAACAGGCAGTGTGTTAAGGCGGGAACAGCCCCTTTTCAGATGTATTTATATTTTTGTTTATTTGTACTTTTTAAAGTTAGACACAGTAGAGTAGGCACGCTCACCGTGAGCGCCTCACACCTAGAACATGTTTTCTTGCATTGCTTTATCAAAGGACTGCGCTCTTGATTCCAGGCACCACCATGAGCTGTGGATAATCAAAAGTCCTATTGGATCAAAAAGTAATTCCTCTTTAAATATGGTCTTAGCTCTGCTCCCAGAGGCGGCCCCATCACATGACCACTTTGTGATCCCTCAATGTGATCTGCAGGCATGCTTTGAGAGTAAAGAAGACTGACCAGCCACTTATACGGCAGGAAAAAGAGAGGTCACGAGTAAAAAAAAAACCTTTAATGTCCATTCGAAAAGGTGCATTCCCAGAGCAACTTGATAAGGGACCTCTTCTTTAGCTAAAAAGTGTGCTTTTCCGATCAAACATTTACAAAGTCACAGCTTCTGTTTCTGTGGTCACAAAGGGGAACTTACACTTAAGTGTAAGTTTACTTTTATTTGCTTTTAACAAACACATTTTACAATAATATTTTCACGACTGCAGATTTTATGCACTCTAGGGCTGTTCTATCTTTTTATCTGCGCAGTCTCCGCCACGAGTGTATATTACTTCCTTATGGTGTCATTTTACACAGGATAACACTGTCTGGACAAAAGTTTCACCTCATTAATACAAGTTTAACACTAAAATAAAGCAATAAGCAACATAAAGGTGGCCAGTCAAACTGTGCAAAGGGCCTGTGACTGTGATGCAACGCGTTGCTGTACTTTTAGTAACTTTTTATCCATATGAGTTGGAAACTATTTTTTTAGTTGAAATCTGCAGACTTTGCCATATATGTTGGATCATGTGGCAAATATGGCAAACCAATAATTATGCAGAAAAACGCAAAATTAAATGGTTCCAGTAGCCCTTCTCATAACCTTGGTAATTCTTAAAGATAAGTAGTAACCCATAAACGATTTAGAATTGATTACCCTTTAATATATAAAAAACAGAGTTGCTGCAGATGGACCCGGAATGCAAGTGCCCATCATTCCTCATAAATAACCTATTCTCAATAGAGGATTCCCAATGGTACCAAAATGTAAATCCTGTGGAATTATCCTTAATTGTACAATCTCCATGAATCTCAAATCATGGCCACACATGTAATCCATTAAACACCTATGATTTGCAGATAATCACCATGCATATGTAGCGCCTTCCTTGGAGGCACATCACATTTAAATAATTTTAATTCGCATTGTATACATTTAAACTGTTCGTAATGTGCGATGATGAGATCCTTTTAGTTGTAGGGTCTAATGAATCCATAATTATTTGCATTAAGCGTCTCACTTCAATGTCATCATGCATGGATGATGCCATTTTTAATTACTTAAAAAATTTCCAAAACAAGTCAATCTGTGACCCAGCTCTTCATATCGGCTTTGAAGCAGGGAGATATATGCATTGATTTGATTAATTCTGGTCAACGCGGTTTAATTTGCAATGATTGAATTGGAGGGAATTAATTAAATTCATTGAGTTTGCCACAATCTGAACTTCACCAGAGGGCTATTGTCACACAATTCAAGTAGCAGTAAAGACAATTCTAGAGTTTATAATCTGCTTAAATCCTATATATTTAAGATTTTTAGGTGCATCTCATTAAAAAAAATCAGATCTGATAAGACATGTGTAAAAAATTGTAATCTTAGCTGAGGGGATGAGAATCCACCCTAAATAATAATGACAACCCATGTCAGGGTGAATCACCAGAGTAACTAAACAGGGCTGGGCTCAATCCTCTGGTAGGTTAGCAAAGAACAGTCAGACTTGACTTAGAGACAATGTGTAAAGTATTTATTCAGTGCTCAAATAGAAATAAAGTGAAAAAGTAACACAAGAAAAATACACAAACAAATCTGAAAAATAGAGAATGTTTTAAAAGATAAAATTACATTTAAAGGACAGAAATCCAAAAAGTAGACATGGCGACATGAAATGTAAAAACGTTGAGATAAAAATACTGGCAAAAAGCACAAAATGCCAAGTGCAGATATCTGGTTGTGCTAGACTGACTGGGCCAAAGTCAAGGATTAAGGCTTATTTTGATGGAAAGTTACCTAGGGACTAGAACATTTTATGGAGGCCGAAAGTGTTCAGCAGGGGCTAGGCAGCATAGTGAATCTGACGAGGAGCTCAATGAAGCTGGGGTGCCAACTCCAGGACTCTGAGTCAGTTTGAGGGCGCTCATCATTGGACCCGTTGATACATTTGACAATGGTTGTCAGAGCTGATTGGATGCTGCATGACATTGAGTCCGGTGAAGCCATCAATTGGGTGCTGCTCGTTGTCGAGTCCGATGAGGCAATTGCACATGTGGAGTTTGGTGTCGAGTCCAGTGTAGCCATTAACAAAAGTTGTTAGAGACGATGCTCGTTGCCTATTCCAGATGAAAATACCAGTGAAAATTTCAGTTAGGCAAAGAGGAGTACACTCTGACTAAAGCCAAGTGTCCAGGACCTTCTGGACTGTACTTGGGGTGAGGACTAACTCCCACAAAAGCCAGCAATGGGGTCCAGGTCAAGTCCAGTTGGGACTGATCAGCTGGAAAAGAGGAAACGGGGAGTGGAAGCTAGTTGCAGCCCTGTATCCAGAATAGGAGGTTAGACAACTGACCCTTGGAATCACTTCTGGGGTCTTGGAGTCAAGGCAAGTAGGTGCAATTTTCCTACAGGTTAATCAGACCGTAGGGCGGTCAATTTTCTGATTCTTCTCAGGGTTGACCTAAAAGAATATAAAATGGAAGGTTTAGGCCTGTCAAAATGACAGATCAAAATGGTAGTTTGAAACGATATGCTGAGCCTTCGATCTGTAGTCTGGAGATAGTTTGTATCAGTGCTAATTTAGTGGGTGACTCAGTGAGTGCTGGCAGTATTTGATTTACAGGCCCTGGGTACAGGTAGTCCCATACACTAAGAACGCACATGTAAACTAAATGGGTCAACCAGGTGCCTTCCCATTTTAACTTTTCCACTGGCCACCAGTGGTTAAGTGTATAAAGTCATGTGGCCAACAACAATGGGTCAGAAAAATAAGGCATGAATGTAGAGAAATGTCATGCAAAAGATGGCCATTTCCAGCAACATGGGTTCAGTCTCAGTTGACTTTGGAGGTTTAAAGGGCCTTCTCTGTATATTTTACAGCAGCCTCTTCAAAGAAAATATTAATCAAAATCTAACTTAAGGCATGTGAAAGATAAATTATGAAGTGGAATGATTACGGTGGGTCCAGAATTGAACAGTGAAAGTGTTGCATTCATCTGATGGTAGGTAGATTTCCATGAGAGGGTAAATGGTGAGTGGATGGCACTGTAGGGACGTATAATCATGAAACTTTGTAGGGGCTGTTGGAAGAAAGAATGGGAGTCATGGAAGAGAGTTTTAGAATACTGGCCAGGGAGCATATCTGATGTCTCAACATCTACTATCCATGTTAAAGAGAAAGGAGGTGTCAAAGTATGTGGTCTTTGCTATTTGAGAGTTAACTGTAAATATGCTGTTTTAGAAGCCACACTGAAATAATAATAATTTAGAAAAGTGTTATATCTATTGAACATACATTGAAAGAACGAAAAATAAATGAAAAGTGAATGAATTAAAATTAATATTAAAGAATAAACTATGTTTTAAAAATAATTGCACAAATTAATATTGTAGAAGATTTTGAAACAAATGTACATTTGCATCAGCTGTGCATGACACCATTTAGGTAGAAAGCATAATGCATGTAACGTTGGATCCTAGGCAAACCCAACCACTTTAGGACAAATATGAAAAAGCAAAAACAGGCAGAATAATAACTGGCTTGTTACTAAGCTACTGCAAAATTCATATCAGGGTATCACAAAATAATGATTGCCTGGAACAAGAGTACTTGAAATATGGAAGTCAGAATTGTTCCCCCAAATATCTAAGAGAGTCTATATTTCCCCTATATTCATTGTGTTCCAGTTAACACGGGTATTGTATAACAATGAAGGAGTCTTGAGCATATATGACTGTAGTAAACAGCTCGTCAGCACATGAACCATCTCTTAGAATTGTGCACTCAGGGTAGTTTCCTCAGATTCTCAGAAAAGGGAAAGATCACTTTCCTACTGTGATATATGATGTATTGAGGAATAAAGACCATTGCTTCTTAGGCTCATAAATGTGAGAATATGTTTGCACTAAATTTAAACTAAAGCCTAACTTGTGACAATATCTTGACTATTGATTTAGAGTTAAAGTTAGTATAGCTCTTGGATGCCTCAAAGAATAAGCAGCACTGAAATATTACAGTGGATAGAAGACACATCATTTTTGCATGTCACTTTTAACCATACGGTTTTTAAAACCTTTTCTAGGGATGGTTAATCACCCGTCTTATGAGACCTGTCTTTAAGCCCCAATTGATTCTTTTCTCCAATGTAGGTGTATTCTCTTTGCCAGTATGAATGCATACTCTGTTGGACTCTCTTCTTGTTCTGGTGTATATATTTCTTGTCCTTAGAAAGGTGCCCTCATTTCCTCACATGGACGCATGATCTGGATAAATGTATGATCTGAAGCCAGGCTGGTAGTTGTGCAGGAGATGGTTGGCATTTTTGTGATCTTGGAGTTGAACATAGACTGCTTTTTCAATAATCATGCAGATAAATGGTAGGTTAGTAATGGGCCGGTAGTTGGTGAGGCTATCAGGATCTATTGTAGGCTATTTCTTTGCAAGTGAGAGGATCTGGCCAGTCTTGAGAACTTTTGGAAAGATGCTCTGAGCGAATGGGAAGTAGATGAGTTGACAATGGTGAGTAGAGGTAAGAGAGCATCCCTAGAGAGAGTTTTGATGAAGAATAATGGTAAGAATTAATGAAGTTGAATATGTCAGCCAGATCTGAAAGTGATAAGGCTTTGAAGGCTAATCATTATGCCAGTCTACAGGAAAGTGTGATTGTAAGAGATGAAGCAGGTTTATTTTGTCAATGTGCTGTTGGATCATCTACATTTTTTTACTTGAAGAAGAGGTTGATGGACTTGCACTTTTCTGTGGGTTGAGGAACTTTTGGGTCCGGCAAAGGGTTGATGCAGTGATTGGTTGTCTTGAAAAGTGTTCTACCTCTGTAGGTAGCTTAATTGATAGTGATGGTATACTTATACTACTTTGCTTTGGCTGGTGAGAGGAGCTGTCTGCTTGCTGTGTGGGCTGTTCCAATAGTCGAATCTTGATGTAATGAGGGTGAATGCTATGATTTTCTGGCAGTGCAGGGAAGGAATTGAAACACTATTTAAAAAGATTTATTCAGGTTAAAACACCTCCCAGCTACCGCCGCTGCTTGAGGTTAAAAAGTGAGTTTGGTGCCAATTTTGACTCCCAAGTTCTTTGTTGCTGTGACCGTGTCTGGTGGAGAGGGGACTGCGTTTGGCCACCCGTGAATCGGAGAAAAAGAATTAGATTTTCCAAAGAAAAGAATTTCTGTTTTCTCTGAATTGCACTTGATCCAGCTGGTTACCAGCAACCGTTAATCTAACACCACACACTCACCTGGGCCCATAAATTCATTCACAACACACTGGCAATAACCGCTAGGGTCATGTTTTTGTAATTCTCTAGATTGGTTATCTTTTGTCCCTAACTAATCTTTCACTAATCAAAAGTTCTTTCCTCTGGTCAATGGACCATTAGTTGGAACTAGTTGATGGTGAAATGACATAAGATTTCAATATACTAACACAATGGAAATGATCACGGAGTCAGGATGTCTTTTACATTTTTATCTTAAATTTAAATTTCATGTGAACCACTTACACAGTTCAGTACAAACTCCGCCTCTCATAGGAAGGAAAATTCAAATAATCAATTGATTCTGCATTCATTTATACTTTGCAATGACACTGCATGAAAGGGAGAGGATAGAGAGAAAAGTACATCAGCAAATATTCAGATATAGATATAATTGCCAAGTATGGTGTGGAAACCAACTCCCAGGCCTAGGAATTGGAAAGGGTCCCCCAGGAAAGGTCTGGCAAACATAGACTTCAGGACAGGAAACAGGACAGGATTCAGGACAGGACAAACAACCTCTCTATCACTGACGCTTGCGTAGCACCCCTCTCTGACACTCTTGAGATTCTTCTGCTATCTTCTTCTAAATTAATTTTCTTAAGATAATTGGTTCAGTAATGCGAGTCTTCTTCAGCATCACAGTCTAGGACCTCTCTATGCTCTCGAACAGCCTCCCTGTCTCTCGACTCTCTGTTCTTTGGACAGCCTCTCAGCCTCCAGACTCACTAACTAACTAATGCTAACTCAATTATACTTTTCTGTATGCTTGTACCACCCATTAATGTTTCAAATTTATGAAACTCCTAACTCTGATTGAACAGACCAGGGGAGGTGATCATCACACAATGCTTACATTTTATTCTTTTCAGTTAGCCCTTTGTTAATAAACCCACCCCCTTAATTATTTATTCAAACTTTATTTCCCACCTGCATTCACAATGTTATTGTCACAAATTATGAAACATTCTGCAGGTTCCCATGCATTTCAGTAGACTGTGATTCCGGTTCTCATGAAAGTATTCACTGGGAGCCTTGGACAAAGTTCAAGTTGACATGACATCTTCCAGCTAGTTTGCACCACGCATGGGTGGCAGAACAAGAGGGAATAGACTGTGGTTCAGGACTCTGGGCCCATAATAAGCACTATTGAAAGAGTCAAAATGACAAATGTTAAAATAAAAAAATAAATGGTTTTACTTTATAACACCTATCTCTACTCTAATCCCATTTACTTATTATTACTCTTCATGCATTAGCATTAGTAAAATAGCTGAGTTTCGTTTTTAAGAAAGCAGGTGGCAAGCAAGTGAGTTTTAAGCGGTCATTTTGATACCCACTGCGCAAGTGAAATAAATTCTCTCCAAACGATAGATATGTCATTCTACGTAGATACAGTAGAGGCATGCGCACTAAAGAATTCAGGTTAGCGGCCATTTTATTATCACTCTTGAGTTACTCATTAGTAGGACACATAGGCAAGCTTTGATCTGATGCTCAAATGTTGTGTAAATGCATGTTATTTCCACAATACAAGTTTTAATACGGGGTTAGCGGTTACCAGAGTGGATTGCATTCATGCAAGTCTCTTTTTGGCGAGTCCTTGCTCCATCACACTTGATATGGTTATTTTGCATCCATGAAATAACATTAGAAAGACCCTTTTGGAAATTCAGTTCAGGGCCCGTAGGTCCTCTGTCAGAAGAGAGGATTAACTGGGTGTCATCCACGTAAGAAGTAGTTACGATTCTGTAGGATTTAATCAGAGATATAGAAGGGGTAATATAGATATGAAAAAGAGCTGGGCCGAGGAATGAGACCAGTAGTACACACCTTGTGATCAGTATTTTTTTGGAAGAAAATTCTCCTAAGACAACAGTTTTTCTCCTATCAGTTAAGAAGGATCTGACTCAGGATAGGGCTTTATGGGATATCCCTACAGCTTGGATGTGCAGGAGCAGAATGTTGTGTAAACTGCTATTGTGTGCTGAGGAGAGGTCCAACAATATCAGTGCTGCATCCTTCGCAGCATCTAGGGTCATTTTAATGGTCTCTGAGACCTTGAGTAGGGCTGACTCAGTGGAGAGTTTAGGCTGGAAACCAGACTTCTGTGTGTGAAGGGAATTGGAGCTTTCAAGAAAGGTGGTAAGTTGCTGGGTCACAATTGTCTCCAATATTTTGGTCAGCATGGGCAGCAGGGAAATAGGCCTGAGATTCAACAAAGTGGTGAGATCCGCTTGAGGCTTTTTTTGTAAAGGCCTGGCAACTGCCAGTTTCCGTGCTGATGGTACTTCGGCTGCAGCTAAGGCGGAATTAAGGATTTGGTCGATGAGAGGGTTTACTATGTCAATGGCCTCATTGAGAATAGATGGTTGACATGGATTATGGGGCGAGCCTAATGTACATGAAAGGAAGTTTTGCCATGAGAATGACACGAAAACATCCTCAAATGTAGCCAGACGGGCCTTGATAGTGTTGTGGGGAATACTGGAATCCTAAAGGGTCAGTCATGGAGGTGGATCCCTGTTGTATTGCCTGTATATTTTCCTCAAAGAAGAAAAAAATCTTGTTGCAGAGGACCTGGTCAGTGAGATCTCTCTTAAAAGAGTTTTAGACAGCAGAAAATTTTTTGATATTTTAAAGATAGTTTTGGATTCATGGTTTGCCTCTTCAATTTTAGTGGTAAAATAGGATTTATTCTGTTATTTTAATCATTTTATGGTTATTTTCTGAGCCTTTCTAAAATGAGCCAAGTTGTCCATGCTATAGGTCAGGCACCATTCATGTAGATAGTGCTTGCATTGGTGCTTCTGTTTAAGTAGTGCCGGGGAGAATCGGGGCTGGGAGGGTTTAGGTCGACCGTTTCTGGGGAGAATGGGCAGTGCAAGAACTAGCCCTGTGTCAGTGATATAGGCATTGAAGAAATGAATATTGTCCGCCAGATTTCCTTTATGGCTCAGGGCAGCAGTATAAACGCGAGGAATCAGCATTGGACTTGCTTTCAATGCTCCCCATTTCCGGTGAGTGAAACATGAGGGATCTGTTTTGCATGGGGGAAAGTTTTGAGGTGTGATAATTATGTTGAAAGGGACTGGGCACTGAACTGTCCAAGACTGGTTAATGGGAGCACCTAGAGATGGACTAGGATGGTTAGTACAAATTCCATTGAGGGTGTGGCCCCTAACATGGGTCAGAGCGCATATCAATTGGGAGAGTCCTAATATTCTTAAAATATCATGGAACAAGTGGGCCCCAGAGGTTTTTGGGTCATTGAACTGGAAATTGAAATCTCCTAATGTAGTGAAGTTGGCATAGTGAACTACCAAGGAGGTAAGTGCTTCCTCTACTGTGGACAGAAAGCTTTCACCGGGGCTTCAGGTTGATAGAGTAGAAATCTGGTGAAGGATTCAGAAGTGCTAATCTTAAGGCAGAAGCTTAGGCTTTATGATCCTTTGAGGGTGCTCATATCAAATGAGCTGCTTTGAGAGCTGCCTCAAAATATAATGACTACCCCACTACCCCTACCTTCTATTCCTTCCGTAGACATGATTGTATAACCAGGGAGAACAGCTATAGCTATATCAAGGTTACACCAAGGTTTCAGCAAGGTTTCTGTGATAAACAAGAAATCCAGTTTATCTTCTATGATTAAATCAGTAATATCCTGAGTGTGTCTGCTAAGAGAGCGTGTGTTAATAAACCCTCCAAGCAGAGACGTTTTGCATGATGTAGGTGCATGTAAGGCAGCTAGGGGCGGTTTTGTCAAATGACCAAACTCGTTTCTGCAACCACTACTTGATACTGAGCCCATTAGACGTACTGGGTCAAATAAATGACGTCAACTGGGGGTTGCCCTAAGACTATGGAGGACCTCGGAGGAAAGGGTATTACCTGGTTTTATCGGTCATGACAGCTCGCGCTGGCCACTAACTTTGGTAGTTAGTAGGATCTTACAGGGTGGAGCAAATGTAATGTGGGTGGGTGTCTGGGTCGGCCTACATCCGGGTATGAGTGTGGGAAGTGGCAAGAGGCACGTGAATATGTCTTACCTTGCAGGTTTTACTGAAATAGAGTTTCTGGTCTTAATCAGCCCTAACGGGCCAAAATGGCTGATCCCCATGTCTGTGTCCATCCTTAACAGGCCCAAACAGGCGACACCCATGTCTGTTTCCTCCCTTAGCTGGGGATGCCCAGGCGATAAGACGCTCTGACAGTTGATTGAAGTAGAGAAAAGTTAGGAAGTGATGACACGTCCTGTGTATTAGACTTGCCCTTTTCTGGCCCTTTCTGCAGGTTCATCTCCAAACTTTTTGCCTTAACCCTCCTGTTTTCTGAACCCAATTATGTTAGCTGTTTGAACATGTTACCACTGTTAACCTGTGCTTCAGTGCTTGGGCTCTCTGCTTTTAACATGGTACAATTGGTTTGCAACCTAATGGCACATTTAATTTATTCGTAAGTCCCTCGTAAAGTGGTACTGCAGGTACTTAGGGCATATAAATGAAAGGATTCCAGAAGGCCTTCAGAACTGATTGTGCCACCCACTGAAGTAGTTCATTAAGCATGTCTGAAGCCTGCCACTGCAGCGTGAGGGTGCAGCTTTAAACTGCCATTTTGGCCTGGCAAAATAAACCTTTGCCAGGCTTTAACCTTCCTTTTTAATACATGTAGGTTACCCCTGGGTAGGCCCTAAACAACCCAGAGGGCAGTATACAGAGTATTTTAAAGGTTGAACAAGTATTTTCAAGTTTTATATATCCTGGTAGTCATAAATGTTTAAATAATTGTTTTGCTACTCAAAGGCCTACCTCTACCATAGGATGACGTTGAGATCCCTTATTACATTACAGGTAGAAATGTTGATTTTGGTGTCAAAAGATTTGTAATTCAAAGCCCTCTTTATCAGTAAAGTGAGATTTTAGGTCACAAATATTAAAATACGACTTTTAGAAAGTTAGCATTTTTTTGTCTTAACCATTTGGTGCCTGCAGCCTGTTTACTGGGTCACATGACTAACTGTACCTGGCAGTTGGTCTTTCTGTTTTGCTCCCAGACAGTAAGGCAAAGGGATAATATGTGTTAGAAGGATGGGCCACTCTGCTATAATGAGGGGTAGGAGCTGTCAGCTACCACTATTACACATCACAAAGGCTGTGCCTAAGCACTCTTGTCTAGAGGTTGTTGTCACTAGTCTTTTGTGTCCCCATATAATCTGGGGCCAGAGCAGGGAGAAAGGAGTGGCCTAATATCAGGGGATGGAAACCTCTAGTACCTTCTCCTACTTCAAAGTTGACACCAGGCATAAATATTTGTCCTGAGACCTCAGCTCTTCAGTACACATTGGGACCTATGAAGACTCACAAGAAGGGCGTCTCTGCTGCTGTGCTGCAAGAAGGACTGCTACACTGCTGCCCTGCTACTCTCCTGCCCGAGTGAAGGACTGGAATCACCTCTTTAACACAGGATCACCAGAGTGTGTCTAAGGGCGGCTAGATGCCTTGCCTCCTGATCAGAAGCCTCAGCAACATAACAGACTTCCTCCATCTTCTACCCAGCACCTGGACCCAGGAGCAGGACTGATGCATTGGAGCCGAAGTGTAATGAACTGTTGACCAGAAGATCAGCATCAGAGCCACAGCACGATGCATCGCGTCACCCACCACTGAGTGGTGCACCTCAGGCATAGGTCTTTGCATCACTGTTGCAGCCTTTCAGTGACCACTGATGCATGACGCATCCTTCGTTGATGGCATCCTCAATGACGATGCACGACTCTGCATTGCAAACCCCATGGCTTTTTCAGAACCAGCCGGTGCTTGACACATATCGATGCAGGACTTCACATCACAAGTCCTTCCACAATTACATCCTTGACTCCGACATGGGACCTCGTATTGCAGCTTTGTAGCTCTTAGGTATCGCCACTGTACAATTAATCCTGGATGCAAGACTACAAATCGCTTCGCATCAGGATTTAAAGTAGTCTTGTTCAGCAGACCCAACTGGGAAACAGTAACCAGCCCGCTCTCCTTCGCAGACGGCCTAAACTTGTGACTTTTTCCTGGTACAGCTCCACCAGACATCCACAGTGGGCCACAGTGGGCGCTTTGTGTTTTTTGTTGCTATTTTCACTTAACTCCTTAAAATTGCATATCTCTGGTTCTAATGATTGGAATTTTGTCATCTGTGTCTTAAATTATTTATACATTTTTAGTCTGTTTCTCTGAATTGGTTTGTGGTTTTTCTTGGGCTCTGTTTCAGTTTATTAATGTTTGGATGCAGTTTAAATAGGCTACACATTGCCTCTAAGTTAATCCTGACTACTTTTATGGCAAGTTATCAGAGGGTTATGCACTAGTTAATTTGGGGTTTACTTCTTAATTCATAGTGGTTGCTGCTTAAGTAGGGTTTCACTCTCCTCAACCATTAGCCCTTTTCCCACATTGTGTTAATGGATGATAGGGAAATGAAGTCCTCTTGCTTGGCTTCTTCTTTTAAAAATGATTTTAGCAATAAACCAGTGATGTCACTCCCTCTGCTGATGGATATTGGAAATTCAGTTATGCCACTTCCTGTTCATATGAATAATGAGACATGCATTGTTGTCACTTCCTGTGCAGATGGATTATGGGAACTCCAGTGATGCCACTTCCTCTGCAGAAAAAAAAGAAAATGAAGTGCTTGAGCGTGACTCTATCATTTAAATATGGTTTTGGCAGGAAAACAGTGATATTACTTCCTATGCAGACTGATGATGGAAAATGCAGTCACTTTCTGTGCAGATGGATAATGGGAATGAAGCCCTCTTGCTTGGCTTCTTGCTTGGCTTCTTGATTCATAGACAGTTTTGATGGAAAACCAGTGATCCAGCAGAAGCGGTGTAATTTTATACACTTATTTACTATAACACCACTATAACAACGAACAGAAACTTTCATAGCAAAGAGTTTGGGCCCATAGAAACTTGACAACTACTTGAATTTATCTGGTCCTCCGATAGATCTTTGGAGAGCTAAAAGGACTCAGACAATGAGAGACGGATGCTATTTCATCCATGCGGACCTATAATGAAAGGAAAAGCCTAACCACCATAATAGTCACAGTATGCACTAATGTCAAATAATTTGCTAATAAAGACAAACTCTGTATACTTATCAAGTCACTTTTATCTAAATCATCAAAATATGAATGGTCAACACACCAAATACATTATTAATGTCAATTCAATATTTTTTCAATATTACAGGCAAAATCACAATAAAGAAATACAGTTCACAACAAATACATCATAACTCAATAACAAGAGTGAGAGGAGGGATGGAGAGAGACAAAAGGCAATAATACATTGTAATATCTGTATCCAATTCAAGATTCAAACAAACCTAAGATCAATTAACTAATGCACAGTGTGCAATAGTCCAAAGTAGCTAACCCTTTAGCCGAAAAGGTAAAGCTTGAGCATCACCGCCAGCCGGTGAAGTGTAGGGTAATCAGGATAGATCTTGTTCAAAGAAAAATCAGGATCGGACTGCCAGCATGTAACGCCCAGTATTTGCAAGGATTATAGCCAACTAGAGTGGCATAGATAGAATGTAGCAGCAAAAGGCTCTCTTCTCATAGAAACAGTTACTACCAAATTATTTTCCCATGGAAATAATTATACTCCATGATGCTCATATACCAACCCCTAAATGTTTCATTTTCACAGTTTATTGAATAATTTTCCAAGCAATGTCATACAGATCGTCAACAAGACAGTCTATTGTTCATTTAGGAAGATGTCATCAATCATCACTCCATGGAAGCAGGAAAGAAACGTGAAACTTCAACATGTACTCACGCTCCTTTCCACATCAGCTTGCAACACAGTCTACACAATTATTCATTGAAAGAAATACTCTAACAATAGAAAGGAAATTCTAGTGATATGCTGTGCACAACTAAACAAATAAATCAGCATTTTGGAATTAAAGGATGACGAAGTACAACTCTTGCAGGTTTTGGAGCCTTCATAGGAAAATAATAAATCATTGTTTTTCTGAAGAATAAAACACACACATTACTGTCTAAGAAAATGAAGAAAATATATAAGGAACAATAATTTAGGATTCCTTATTCTGATTAGACTTTACAAGCATAACACATTTCAAAATGGGAGTTATTACTTAATCAATGACTTTCTTGTTGTAAAAAAGAAAACATAATCATGAAACACTTACTCTATGCATTTTCATAATTATTTTTTTTTTAACTCTATATGTTTTGCTTTGCACATTTATCAACTTTCGTATTATTTTAGATCCATAAAAACATATTTCCCATGCTTTCTGCACGTTTATTGATTGCAACTTCTATTGTGTCTTTCTCACACAATTTCACTTTTTACTTTTCAAAGTTTCACGTTAAACATTTTCTCACTGTTAATTATGCTTATTAATAACACACTTATGAGCAGACTTGATCAAACATGATTATTCTCAAAAATCATGCTCCACCACCAGCGATTTCATGTCCTCTGCAGATGAATGATGGAAAAATTCCTCATGTCATTGCAAGCTTGCCCTAGAGTGATGCCATTTTGTCTATGTGGGTGCTAGTGCAGATGGCAGAGTTGTATTGGTGAAGGAACCATGCAGAAACCAATGTAATTAGATATATTGCAGGTGCAGTACATGTGCCATTAGGGCACAGGTTCAGAGCTCGTACTATTGGATGCAAGTGCATATTTGGTTCCAAAGGATGGAAATGCCTCTGGTGGGACCGATGGACCAGGTGCTGTACAAGTGCCCGTGGGAGAAGGTAATTAAATAGGTGATAATTCATTAGCCTGGTATTTTATTTATTTATTTATATGGAAGGTTTTATATAGTGCTGGCTAGACCCAGGGGTATCAGAGCACTTTACATGAGCAGAAACAGTTCAGAAAAACAGTTGTTCAGTAGCATAAACACAGACAGGCAAAACTAATACATATTAAGTTAAAAAGGGGCAAAAAGCAATTTACATGAGTAAGGGCAATCAAGAAAAGCAATTTTACACAGTAACAAAAATGCTGGTACAGCTCACAATTAAGTAAACGGGGGAACACAAATTCCGGGCTGATTAACAGTAAAGGAATAATCAGTTAATAAATTGGTTAAGAACAAATTAATGGAGAGAAGAGGGTATCGACGGAGAAAGATTATAGGAAGAGCTGGGGGGTAAGGGTAGGAGACGGGGAGTGGAGAAAAAAGTGGGGTAGGGTGAGAGTAAACAGGGTGGTATGTAGAAAAAGGGGGGAGAGGGGGAAGAGGCAGGAAGAAAGTGAAGGAAACTCAAAGGCAGGGGAAGCAGAATGTAAGGTCAGGGGAGAGGATTATAGACCCCAGTATTTGTTGAGAAGGTGATGTTTTAGGTCTTTTTTAAAGCTGAGGTAGGAGGGGTTACTGCCCAGGTCCCGAGAGAGAGCATTCCAGATGTTTGGGGTGTTCCCGGAGAAAGAGCAAGATTGGGTGGTTTTCTTTATTAACAGCGGGGGGGGCGAGGAGGAGTGCATTAGTGCTTCTCATCGTTCGGGAGCAGCCCGCTTTGTTGAGTTTGTTTGTAAGGTACAACATTGTTTGTTGGTAAAGAGCTTTGTGCGTAATGCATGCAGTCTTCTAGAAGGATCTTCCTTTAACGAGTAGCCAATTAAGGGCTTTAAGGGCTGCGGAGATGTGGTCAAATCGTTTACAGTTAGTGATGAGCCTGGCGGCTAGGTTGAGTACAGATCTAATGGGGGCTAGGTGTACTTTGGGGGTTCCGGTGAGGATATTGTTACCATAGTCAATTTTTGAGAGGACTAGTAGTTGGACAACCCATTTGAAGTCGTCGGATGGAATGAAGAGTTTGATTTTCTTGAGATGTTGGAGAGGGAAAAGAGCTCCATTAGCCGAGTTTTTTATGTGGTCATTAAGAGTTAGGTTTTTGTCAATAGTGAAACCAATGGATTTTGCCAAATTGGAGAAGGAGAGGGAACCATTCAGGGCATTAAAGTCCGAGATCCAGCCTTGGATGGGGAGCCGGATGTTTTTTGGAGAGAAGAGAATGATTTTAGTTTTTTTAGGGTGCAGTTTCAGATGATTGGAGTAGAACCAGGATTGGATCTTACTCAGGGTATTGTTTAGATGAAGTACGTCAGAGTGGGATATAATCTCATAGTAAAGTTGGGTGTAATCAGCATAGCGGTGATAGTTGATTCCAGCTTGTTTCAGAATGAGGGTAAGGGGTTCCTTAAAGAGGTTGAAGAGAGAGGGGGAGAGAATAGAGCCCTGAGGGACACCCAGGGAGACTGGTGTAGGATTCGAGAGGCAGTCGTTGATTTTGATTTGTTGTGTTCTGTGTTGGAGGTAAGAGGTGAACCATTTGAGGACCAGACCATTAAGGCCAAAGCAAGCTTTAAGCGAGTTAAGTATGGAAGAATAGTTACTGTATCAAAGGCAGCAGAGAGGTCAAGGAGTATAAGTAGGCAGGTCTCATCGTTGTCAAGGGCACAATGGATGTCATCCGCTATGTTTAGCATGGCGGTTTCTGTACTGCTGCCTTTTCTGAAGCCAGATTTCCAGTAGTCGATTAAGTTGAAGTTACCTATGTGTTTATCCAATTGAAGCAGAGCACATTTTTGAAGGGCTTTTGAAAGAAGTGAGGTTAGAGATAGGGCGGAGATTGTTAGGATCATTAGGGTCAGCAGTGAGGTTTTTAGAATGGGAGTGCTTTGTCCGAGTTGGAGGGATTCGGAGACACATCCCATGGCAAGGGAGGTATTAATGATAGTACTCCAGTAAGGGGCAATTATTTGATTTAGATCTTGGACAAGGTTAGATGGGAGAGGGCCTTTGGTATGTGAGGTAGGCTTTAGTTTAGCAATGATGTTAAAGACTTTGAGCTCAGTCGTAGGCTGGAAATGATGGAGGCATTATTGTTGAGCTGTAAGTTGGAAAAGATGTCATCTGGAGAAGTTGGAATGGGTAGGTTGGTGGAAGGATTAGGTGGGAGGGGCGGAGACGACAAGGGAGGTAAGTCTATGGCAACATCTACCGATAATTGAAGGCTGGGCGGGATCTGAGTTAGATAGAAGGATTGATCTATTTTGGCAATTTTGTCTGAGAGGAAGTTAACAATTTCCTCACATCTCTCTGTTGAGGCTCTGGGAGGGCAGAAAATATTTTTTTCTGACAATGTTAAACAGTTCTCTGGGCCTATTTTTGGCATGATCAACTTGTTTTCAAAAGAAGGTTGCCTTTTCATTGAAAGTGTGTTTCTTATAAGTTGATCTCGCAGATCTGAGGAGAGCGAGGTGTTAGGGAGAGGGGTGTTGTCTCCATGTACTTTCAACCAGTCTAAGTGATCGTCTTTCGTTATTGAGATCTGGATTGAACCAAGATTTGGATGGAATTTTTCTTTGTTGTTTAAGTTTAAGAGGGACTATTTGGTCCAGGACATCATTAACGATCTCATTGATATGTTCAGTGAGATCATTGGCATTTTGTGTGAGAGGGGTGAGAAAAAGTTGTGCTTGGAGTTTAGACTCAAGTTCACCGGGGGGGATTTGTTTAAGGTTTCTGGTCCATTTCATGGGTTGGATATTTTTTGTAGGGGGCGTAGGGCACGGGTTGAGATCTTAAACAGAATAAGGTGATCCTTAGACCAGTCGGTGGGGATGATATTAGACAGGGAGGCCAAGTCAGTGTTGGAAATGATGGCGTCAAGTGTGGCCCCATTGGTATGGGTTGGATTATGACATAGTTGCTTAAGGTCGTTCATCTCTAAAAGGTTGATGAGGCGCTTGACTGTGGGATCCTCAACATTATTCCAGTGGATGTTAAAATCTCCTAAGAAGAGATTTTCCAGTCAGAAAGTGAAGATTGTGTAAGAAGGTCAGATAATTCATCAGCAAAGAGAAGAGGTTTACATGGAGGGTAGTAGATATTATGTAGTTGAATCGGGGAAGAGCTGGTTCCGTGTTGACCGGGGAGTGAAGTCTGATATACGGAGGGGGTTGTGGCAGGGAGAGGAAGTCTGAACAGTGGTCATGCTGTTGGACAAAGTATTCTGCGTAGAGAAGGACAAGTAAGTTATAGGGGCAGACCATGTGGAAGGAGAGGATAAGAGGGAGTGAGGGATGTAGGGATAAGCCACTTCGCGTTGAGTGGGAAGAATGCTGTTTGAAGAGGGAGAGATTAGTGCAGGGGGGTACAGAAGGAAAACCCAGGTCCGGGGAATGGGAAGCAAGGGTGAGGGTAGAGGTGGAGTGAGGAAGGAGAATGGCGGCTGGAGGATATGGTTCATTAGAGAGAGTATGAATTGGCATGATGGTGTGAGCAGTTGTGATGTGTAGGGGAGAGAGGGTCAGAACAGAAAGGGTGGGAGACAACAAATGGGTGTCAGGCAGTTGGGTTGAAGAAGGGTTAGGAACTAGTTTAGAGAGTTGGTAGGATAAGGTACTGAAATGGTTATCAAAGATGTTGAGGTGATAGTTACCCCAAAACCGGTCCTAGGATGCTTTTTCCAGTCCAGGGAAGACTGACTTGCTAGTTCAGGCTGGACTGTTCCCATGAAGCACAGGGTCAAGACTGATTTGCATATGGCTGGTTTCAAACTGGAATGGCATGGTGAGCAAAAAACAATTGATTTAGGCCCAGATCTCTGTACTTGGGGCGAATGTATGACATTGTTCTGCATGCTGACCATCAACTGTTGTTTTTGCATTTGAGGTGGTAATCAGAGGCTTGAATGAGGATGTTACCCATTTTGAATATGGAAATGTCAATTTCACTGAGAAAGGCTGTGGATGGGGTTGTAGACAATTTGAATCCGTTGGAAATGGCCCTTTTTGCAGTGTTATCCCCAAACATTTTGCTTCTTTCTCCCTTACTTTTCCTGACCTGTGGTTGTTGGCAATAGGACTCTGGGCACTTTACCACTATTGATCACTGCTAAAGTGCATATGCTCTCTGTGTAAATTGTTATTGTAATTGGTTATCCATGATTGCCATATTTGTATCACCAAAAAGTCCCTAATAAAGCACACTGAGTGTGCGGGGGCTGGTGATTCAAATGCTACTAGTGAGCCTGCAGCACTGATTCTGCCACCCACATGAGTAGCCCTAAAATGGTGTCTCAAGCTGGGCGGCTCATGACCCTGCCCCTCTCTCTGAAAGGAAAGGAGAGACCAGGAAAACAAAGTGCTCAAGGAACACCCAGAACTGGTTTAGACCGGGCTCAGAGCCCTCCTGCACAAAGGGAACAAAGACTTTTAGGGGTATAAGTATGGGACCCCAGACTACAGAAAATTAGATCATCCTGGAATCAAGAAGGAACCTCTGCAAAGAAGAAAGCTTGAAGACTGAAGAGGAAGGACTGTCCTGCTGTGTACTTGTGGGCTGACCGGATGTTGCTTTGCTGCCAAGGAGAGGGGAAGGACTTTGCTAATGCTGTGTCCCCTTGCTTGAAGAGATCTCCAAGGGCCTGGGTAGAGCTGGCTCCTTGTTAAGAAGTCCCAGGAACAAAAGGACTTTACCCCCAGCTTCCCCACTGAGCTCTGATGTGTAAGTTCTGTCCTTCCTAGAGTGCTTGGTCCAGCTGTGGTGGCTCTGGAAGTTGTACCCGTGTTTGGGAAGATGGGAAAAAGATAATAAAGACTTTCTACAAAGTTTCACGCATCGCTCGCTTGCGGAGCGCATCCCCGTCAGTGCGAGGAAATACCCGCCGCCGCGAAGATCGAGATCGTCGCAGCACCTGTTGCCGCTGCAAGAACCGACGCATCCTTCGCTTGCGGATCGCATCGCTCCGGTGTGGGAAAAGTACTATTGCTGCGAGTATCGTTACAGAGCCTGTCGTCACTGGGTGAGATCATCGCACCACCTGCTTCCGGGCAGCATCACGTTGCTGCGAGAGTCGTCGCAGAGCCATTGCAGAGAGGAGAAGATCGACGCTGCGCCGCGCATCGCCGCCGCATCTGAAATCGACGCCGTCCCGAAGATCGTCGCATCGTACCTTTTGCAAGACCTACGAAACCTGCGCACCGGAATCCATACAAGGTATCGCCTTCCTCCCCATACAGACCGGATTCGTCGCAACACACCCACTGCGTCCAGCGGGGTTGTTGCATTGCCTCCCCAAGTTCTCAGGAGTGACGCATAGCTTGTTTTTCAACGCTGCAGCTTTCACTTGGAACTTTTGTCACATCTAAAGGTACTGTTGGCTAAAACGTGACGCAACTGTGGATTATTTTAACACAACCTTAAGAACTCTTCTGAAAGCATATTCTTGAACTGTGTATGTTGGATTTTTGTCATTTTGGTCTTGTATTGGTTTAGATTAAATACTTCTATTTTTCTAAACTGTTGTGGAGTCCATTTGTGGTGTTTTCACTGTGTTACTGTGAGTGTTGGTACAAATACTTTACACATTGCCTTTGATAAGCCTGACTGCTCGTGCAAAGCTACCAAGGAGGTGAGCAGGGTGTATCCTCCTTTCCTGACTAGAATTAAGGGTCCCTATTCGGAAAGTGGCACCTACCTCTGCCAACTAGAGACCCTCAGATCTAACGGAATCCATATGGAATTTGATTTGATTTGGTGATTGTCAGGTGAAGAGGTGAAGAAGTAAAGTGTTTTTCCCTTTGGAGGGGTGTTTGGAGTAGAAAATGAAACTTGTTTTCATATGAGAGTAGAGGCTCTGGTAGGTATCAACTATTAATGTTTCAGGGTGATGAATCAATAATTTATGTTTAAAAATGTTCTTTAGTTTTTGGAAAGATTAGACGACTAGAAGATGTTCCATGAGTTGGGGCCATGTCTGGAGAGAGCAGGATCAGGGGGAGGGAGGAGGGCATTAGGGGGGACATGTTAGGTCGAAGATGAGACTGGGGGAAAGAAATAACAGGATAGATATAAAGAAATAAGAAGAAGGAGAGTAAACACTAGTGGGTAAATAGTTAGAGAGAGAGAGGAGAGACTTTGCTTGGGGGGAAGAGAGGGGAGTCGTCAGAGTACTAAACAGTTTAGAGTATTACAAAAAGGGAACATCAATATTGAGAAACCGGAACATATTCAGACACTTGTTGGGGTAGGGGGGAAAAGCAGAAGGAGCAAGGATAGACGATAGAAGAAAGGGGGGTGAATACTGTAGGAGAGAGGAGAGTCAATACTAGGTGGAAAGAGGGGTAGAGAGTCAATATGATAGACAGTAAAGAGTATCAATATAGGAGAATATCAAAATTGCAATACTAGAGTAACTTTAGAATTCACTAGAGCATCAGTGGTAGTTGCATGAAAGATACCTGTGATTGATTGCCTGGAAGCTAATTCAACATAGGACACTAAAGAGTATACAGACAGTAAAGAGTATCAAAATAAGAGAACATCAAAAATGAAATACTAGATTAACTTTAGAATTCACTAAAGCATAGGTGGTAGTTGCATGAAAGATACCTGTGACTGATTGTCTGGAAGTTATTTTAACATAGGTTACCGTATTCGGATGGTTAAGGGGAATAGACTTCACAAGGGCAATGATACCCTCTGGAGTGCTCGCAGAGTGATTATTTTATAGTCTCAATTAATGCTGTGAGGGTTGAAATTGAATTTAAGTGCATTCTATAGCAACATTAACAGTGGTGTTCACCAGGTCAGCATTAGTGGTCCGTTAAGCGCATCAATAATTCAAGCTGGGGGGGCTTCTGAGGAGCCTCGGGGGCAGCAGCTAGATCATGGATCTGTTACATGGCCTCTTGAGTCTGTTTCAGTTCCAGGACCAGTGGCCTAGAGAAAACAAAAAGTTCAACCTCCCCGGGAGGTCTCGCGAGGAGCGGGAGCGAGCATAGTCACCGACCTCGGCGATGGTTATATGGCTGAGGGCCGTTAACTGTAGACTAACGTGGACAGCGACAGGATGTAACTTCCCTCCAGAGGCGCAGGAAGGGATTAAGTATTAGAGTTCGAGGGAAGGGCTCATACTTGGTGGCCATCTTGGGGCACAGGTCTAGTCTAAATGTGAGGGGTTTGGGACAGCACAGTCATGGCTGCCAATGTCGGGAAACAAGTAGTGCGGTCAAAAGACTGCATCAGGACCACAACCGTGTTCCGCCAGAGTGCCATCACAGTGAGGGAAAACAAGTCTGGAGGGTGAAGCAGGGTGACGCAGTATCAGAGCAAAAGCTGGCGCAAGGATCAAAAACCGCCACATAGGAGGCTAGATCGAGCACGGCCAGAGGACTACAATACAGAGGCTGGGGGATGATTTGTGCGGGGCCTCACCATTGCAGGGAGCATTCGGTGGGAGGCTTGTCAGAAAGGGCAAAGCGGTAGCCAGAGAACCAGTGCAGGCTGCATGCTGTGCAGTGGCACAGAGCGGATATATTTCCGATGATCCAGAGGCAGCTCAAAACATGAGGGTGCCCTGAAACAGCCGGGCTAGCTGCATTTCGCTGCCTCACTGGGGAGAACCAGGAGCGATCAGCGGGAAGTTCGGCATCAGAGAGAGGCATCTTCCGGGGAAGTAGAGAAGGCTGCTGTAAGTATGGGAATAAACCAGGTGCCCGGGGTCCGGATATAGCTGGAACAGAGGGCCCCAACACAGCCAGTACAAACGCTAAACAGTGGCCTCACTGAGGGGTCCGGTCATCGCCATCTTGGCGATACTCATCAGGGGGATTGTCGGTCGGGGCACTCAGCGGGAGGATCATCAGTGAGGTGACACATCCCGCAACCACTCACCATGGCCTCATTGGTGGACCCAGTCATTCGCCATCTTGTGGAGCATTTCTTCGGCAGGATCATCAATCGGACAACGAGGCAACCAGAGGGCCATAGTACGCCGAGTTCTGCGTGGTGGCAGGGCGCAGATCCGGCTTCAGAGCTCCAGCTTCAGCTCGAGTGGAGGGCTCCCCACACAGCCAGCCAACACCCGGTTAGTAGCCCCAAACAGGGGGACCAGAGCAACACCATTTTGGGCCCATACAGTGTTGACATTGTAGAGGAAAAGGAGATGAGGCGAGGCACGCACCATCCCAGCAAAAATCAGTCCAGCAGGAGAGCAGCATGTCGGATGACAGAACAACAGAGCATCAATACATCTGGAGGTGGAGGAGTCGTTGCCCGTTGGGCTCTGAGGCCTCAATCCTGGTAAAGGGCACGAGGCAGATGAGGCGAGGAACGTCGGATCCCTGGAGATCACCCCAGCAGGTAAGCCACGTTGAAAAAGTAAATCCGGTATCAAAAGGAGTTAGAAGTAGGTAGTTGGGAGGCGGATGGCAGGGTAAACAGGAGGATATCTACCGCTTAGTTAATCCCCAACCCAGGACATCCAGGGAGAGCTCCTACTTGGCGGCCATCTTAGCTCCTTTTATTGATATGGATTTCTTGGTATGGATCTGTGCCAGATTTTGTTGAAGTGTAGATGTCATTACAGGTGTGGGTGCAGATCTGATACATTATGGTCTGGGAATCTGCAATTTTTAAAATAATACGGGTTCCTTGAAATGTCGTAAAGTGAACGCTGTCCTCTAATGTCCAGGAAACTACTCCCACTTGTCGCCAATATGATGTAAATAGAATGGACAGCCACTCTTCACGATGGGTTTAAATTGTATATTTATTACAAGAGTAGGGGAACAGCTTAACAACCACATAGGTCTGCACAGCTACCCAGTCAGCATACAACTGTCATCCTCAAGAACACAGAATCTAAGAACACACAAGAACATTCTACAGCCTACATAATACAATTATGAGGATACCACAGCTGTCTTACTGGTTGTGTATGTAAAGATGCTGGTGAGGTTTCAGTACTTGAAAGTGGATGTATAATGTGAATAACCAATGACCTGAGCAAAACTGCTGTATAATATTTCTCCTTTGACACGTATATTTTCAACGTTAATTTATGTGGTGTTAAGAATAGTGCACCTATACTTAACAATATCTATTTAACTTCTCAATAATTAAGTAGTCGATATTCTAGATACAATATCTTTGTAAGACAAATTTGAAAACATGCTGTATTGACAGCACATCGACAAGCAGGCGGATGATAACCTTTCCAGTGCTTGCTGGATCACTGAAAGATGCTTCTGGGAGTCACAACCTAAGTTCCAGAGTGAGGCTTTCAGCTCTTGCCTGTTCCAGAGTAAGGTGCATGATGGCAGCTCAAGGTATGAGGAACTGGCAGAACAGGACTGAAGAGGCACAAGAACATGTGGAATGGCTGGTGCAATACAGCATTGCTAAAGTCCACAATGCAGGGTGAAGTGGTACTCCAGGGGTCCGATGGGGTAATGATATGCCATGCATCAAAGTGGGGCTGGGCCTGATGGAACAAAGGAGTGGGAGAAGAACATGAGATGCAAGATGAAGTTAGGGGAGGGGAGACAGGGATAAGAGAGGATAGCCAGGGATGGGAGAACGGTGGTACTGGTGAGGGAGCAGGGCATTTCAGGATGATGGAATCATGTTTTGATAAGCAAGAGAAATGTGTGGGATATGCCATGTAAAATGAACAGGGATGGATAGGTTAAGATAGGAGTGAATTTGAGTCTCCTTATGAATGAGGAGAGTATGTGGCGGCTATTATATATCATGCGAATTTGTCCATGGTATAACTGGGTGGAGGTGTGGGCCGGACGAGGGTCACACAGGAAGTTGTATGTATCTTGTGAAGCCTTTCAATTGACCCCTTAGGCTGGTGGCTGTGGGAGGGGCTAGAAGGGTCACAGGGGAGTAACCAAAGGGCAATCGCTTTACATTTTCTCGATGGCGTTGTTCTGCGTGGCATATCTTTCTGTGCCTGCACTGTACACTGGCTTAGTGAATGAATGAATGAATGAATGAGAATGAATGAATGAATAAAGTATTTAATAAAGCGCACGATGGCCAAGCGGCTTCCTGGCGCTGGGGACCTGATCAGAACTCAACAGAGGGGACCCAAGGAGATTTAAGAAGGGAATGCCTGAGAGAAAAGGAAGGTTTTAAGAGCTTTGCGGAAATGAGTGTAGATGGGAATAGAGCGGATGGAAAGAGGAAGACTGTTCCAGAACTGGGGGGCCAGGACTGAGAATCGGGTGCCCCCCGTTCTGGATTTACGGAAGCGAGGGATATGTAGAAGAGAAAGAGAGGAGGAGCGAAGAGGGCGAACAGGGGCATGAGAAGAAACAAGAGAGGTGATGAACGGGGCGCAGAGCGGGAGTGAGCCCGAAAAGCTAGGCAGGCCAGTTTAAAGAAGGATCTGAAGCGAACAGGAAGCCAGTGAAGTGATTTGAGAGCCGAAGTGATATGAGAAGATTTAGGGAGGGAGAGGATGAGACGAGCAGCTTGATTTTGGATGGACTGTAAACGTCGGGATTCGTAAGCAGGTATGCCCACGTACAGGCCATTCCCATAGTCAAGGCGGGAGGTGACAAGGGCCATGACTATGGATTTAAGTGCATCGGTAGAAAAAAAACGTGACATTTTCCGAATTAGACGAAGAGAAAGAAAACAAGAAGACACAACGGAACTGATCTGACTGTGCATGGATAGGTCATGACTGACTTTAATCCCAAGAGTGCGGACGGAGGAAGCGGGCACCGGGGGGGGACCAAAAGAAAGGGGCCAATGTGCAGGAGACCAAGGATTGGAGGGGCCACCAGTGAGGACAAGTTCCGTCTTGTCTGGATTGAGCTTCAGATGGTTAGCGCTCATCCAGTCAGAAATGAAAACTAAAGTGGAACAGAACTTGGGAAGGGAATCAGGAGTAGAAGAAAGATCAAAGACGAGCTGGAGGTCATCTGCGTAGTTGTACACAGAGACCCCCAGCTCCAGAAGAGAGGTAATGAGGGGATGAATATAAAGATTGAAAAGGAGAGGGGAAAGAGAGGAGCCTTGGGGAACGCCACAAGTGACTGGGCAAGGGGGAGCAGAGAAACCGTGGAGATGAACTGCCTGGGACCTATCCCGAAGGAAGGACGCCAGCCAGGAGAAGGCCGCACCCCGAATGCCCGCTGCGCTGACACGGTCGAGAAGGATGGAATGGTCAACCGTATCAAACGCAGCGGACAAATCGAGGAGGACCAGGGCTTGGGGGAGGTTAGAGTCGGCCTTCCGTTTGAGCTCGTCCAAGACAGCAAGAACCACCATCTCCGTGGAATGGCCCGGGCGGAATCCTGCTTGATGGGATGCAAGGAGGCCATTTTCCTCTATATAAGTGGAGAGGCAGGAGGTGACATGAGCTTCAAGAATCTTGCTGAGGTAGGGAAGAAGAGAAATGGGTCGGAAATTGGAAGGAAGAGAGGGATCTAGACCGGTTTTTTTTAGGATAGGGAGAACTATAGCGGATTTAAAGGAAGAGGGGACAGATCCGAGAGTCAAAGAGGAGTTAAGGAGAGCAAGAGGGGGGGCAGGACAGTTGGTGAAGAGAGCTTTAAGAATGCGTGCTGGCGCGCAGTCCGCGGGAGAGCCAGACTTGATTTTGACCAGCAGTTTTAGAAATAAATCAGTAGAGATGGGAGGAAAAAGATCAAGAGAGAAAGAGGGACAGATAGAGGGACCGGCAGGACGAGGTTGAGATACTGTAGGAATGTTGGCTTTGATCTTCACGATCTTGTCGATAAAAAAGTCATTAAGTGAAGAACATAGGGACTGTGAGGGAACCAAACTAGGAGTGGAGCGATCAGAGGTGGCAAGATTGTGGACCAGAGAGAAAATTTCACGGGGTTTGTTGGCCGCGAGAGCTACTCTCTCCGTGAAGTAAGCGGTTTTAGCCGCTAGGATCACTTTTTTATATTCAGTGAGGAGTGATTTGTATTTTGCGCGCAAGGAAGAACAATAGTTCCGTCTCCAGTGACGTTCCGACCGCCTAAGGTCGAGTTTAAGTGTCTTAAGTTCTGGAGAGAACCATTTGTGCGCGTCATGTGAGCGCACCGCCTTGATCTTTCTGAGCGGGGCGACTAGATCGCACGAGTAGGAAAGCCATGTGCCAATGGCGTTAACCTGGGAATCAAGAGGAAGATTAGTGAGGTTAGGAGCAGAGGAAGCCAAAGTGAGCGAGAGGGAGTCAAGGTCGGTCCGATTCCAATTGCGGGCTAAGATGTTTTTCGGAAGGGGGGGCTTGTCGACCGCTCCCAGATGGATGGAGAAAGAAATGGAGAAATGATCCGACCAAACGCACGGGGATATGAGAAGAGATGAGACAATGGGACGTGATGACCAGATTTGATCCAAAATATGACCCTGGACGTGAGTGGGGACTGAGACATGAGATGTAAAGTTTAGACATTGGAGAGTGCCTGAGAAATCTTTCGAGAGGAGGTCTTCCCTAGGGTCGCCCGGCCAATAATTAAAATCGCCGAGCAGAAGGACGGAAGAATTGTTGACCACAAGAGTGGCCATAAGGTCCTGATGGGAGGCTACAAAAGAAGGCATAGATTGTGGGGGACGGTACACAAGGACGACAGTGAGGGGAGCAGAAAGATTGAGAGAGCAGGCCACAAGGTAGTCCACATTAGGTATGGGGGGGTAATTGAGAAGTTGAAATTTGAGGGTCGACCGAATGATCATCCCCACCCCTCCCCCCACCTTACCGTCCGGACGATCAGCCCAGAGGGCATAATGGGTGTCAGGAAGAATGGCTAAGAGGTCGGGGAGGGAGTCAGCAGTAAACCAGGTTTCAGTCAAAAAGAGGAAATCCGGGGAATCAGTGGTCAGAAGATTAAAGAGAGCTGTCTGATGTTTAACGGCAGAACGGGTGTTAAGCAGTAAAGCAGAAGCTACAATAGGGACAGGGACAATAGGGGAACAAGAGACAAGAAGGGGATCAACAGCAGGTGGAGTGGGCCTAGAAGGAACCAGAGGCGGGTAAAGAGGGGAAGAGACAAGAATACCAAATGTGTCAAGATGTCGCAGAAGTGAAGGAGAGGGTGGGGAGACAGCAGTGAGAGCTATAAGTTGAGAAGGGGTGTACACCAAAGAAGGGGCAGAGTGCATGGCCCCTGGTCCCGGCCTGTCGCGGACGGGCGCAGACAGGCTTAACTTAGGCGCAACTTCGGCGCGCCTTCGTCGCGCCCGCTGCGCGGCCGGGATTGAGTAGCCATAAAATAGGGACACATGAGAGGGGGATCACGGGCGTGGCAAGGGGGGAGGGGCCAAAGAACTGCAGCGCCGAGCCCAGACCTGCCCAAGATGGTGGAGCCGCCCGTCCCACTCCAAGAGTCAGGCAAGGAGGGGGCGACAGTGGGTAACAGTGTTGTCTACGTATATCAGTGTTTTATTTTTATTTAGTTTAGTTTTTAGGTCTGAGGAACACAGTACACTACCAATACCATCTTTGTGCTACGTCTGTATGAGGCGTATTTTTTTGCCTGGCTTGACTTTCAAAATGGATGCCATTTCCTTGCTATTTTTCAATTACAAAGTGTTTTTCTGAGCTATGGATTTGATCTGCTAATGGAAGAACTCACGCAACATTTTCTACACACCACATCTTTGTGGATGCTTAGAAATTCCATATAATGTAAAGGACTCAATCCCCTTGATCATACCAATAATGACCTTTTTCTGAGATTTGGGGGGGTTCTACATTTTTGGGATATTGTGCAATGCATTTGCCTTGAATATACTAATGCCCACCCTTTGCTGCAGGAAATCAGAGCAGAACCATTTTTTTCTTAGTTTCTTCGGCAGTGGCACTTTAAGCATAGCTGTTTCCAAGCCGGAGGGCCTGGAGTCGCTGCAGCCTGTGCGATAGCATTGTTTCCAAAGGTTGCTGGCACCAGGGGAGCGTGTTTACTATTGAACGACTGGCAAAATTGAGAGACTGGCGGTGCAGCAACCTTTTATGCGGCAGATAAGAGCACTCTGAAACGGAACAGAAAAAAAATCACCCTGCCCAGTTTATAGAGCTGAATGAAGGGGAAGAGAATGTAGTGATTAATGCTTTGCAATAAAATATTTTCAACTCTAATATTCCGCAAACTCGTGCGATGATGAAGTATGACTGCACCGCCTGCTTATTTCTATAGTTTCGCCTCTAAGTGCTTCTGTGGGCAAGGCAACCGGCCATGTTTTGAGGAGAGGTTTTTCGTTTTTTTTGTTCTGTTGAAAAACATGTTGATTTCTAAATACATGTCCATTTATTTCAAAAGGTTGCAGAACACACCATGTATGTTATTAAAATCTCCGAGTGGCAGCTTGGATTTGGAGAATGTACCGTTTTCCAGTGCTCTTACCCTAAACGAGTGTTTTGAAACTGTCTCGTCCTCAGCCCTCAGTGCTAAACAAAAAGGGGGCATGATAATGATGTACAGTTAATAAAATACATTTAACAAATGCAAATTCATATTAAACAGGGTTTACGCCTAACATAAAATGCACTTAGGTAGGGATGGGCGAAACATTCTGCCAGGTGCGTAAACATGTGCGTTTCACATGGTTTTGGGATCTTCTTATTGCTCCATTCTTGCTCCGACGCCTCATCCCTTGCACCTTAACCCTCATTCTTCACCCTTCCTTTCTCATCCATCACTCCTCATGCATCATTCTTCACTCCTTATCCATTTCTTCACATCCCTTACCCTTTCCTCAAATCTCCACTTCTTAGTCATCATGCCCCATCCATCCTTCCTCTTCCCGCACTTTTCATTCTGCCACCTCCATTCCCTCTTCTTCACTGCTCATCTAAGGTCCTGATATCTCCATACACATTCTGAATTGCTCACCTCACTTGTCATTTCTCACCCTTCACCGATTATTTCTAACCCGCCGCTCCTCGTTCCTCACTAATCATTCTTCACTTGCCATCTTTTAGTCCTCAACTGAGTCCTCATACCTCTGTCCACACCTCTCACCTCTCGCGCCTCACTCCTCATTCCTCGCCCGGTATCCTTAAGTCCGGATCTTTCCTTTCTCACTACTCTTCCCTCACTCCTCACTCACTCACTCACTCACTCACTCACTCACTCACTCACTCACTCACTCACTCACTCACTCACTCACTCACTCACTCACTCACTCACTCACTCACCATCCCTCTGTTCTTACCTTTAAAGCTTCATCCCTCACTCCTTATCTCCTGTTCCTTATCCTTCACTCCTCATTCCTCACTGACCAGCCCTCCTCCTCACTAAGAAGTAAACTGGCCAACTGGTGCTTCCAAAAATGTACCTTACTTCCACCATTTCATGACGCCACTAACCCTCACTCCTCATGCCTCAGTTTTTATTTCTCATTCCTCCCTCCATATTCCTCGGGCCTCCTCCTCACCCCTACCTTCTCTGCGAAAAGGACTGATGTCAGTAGCTGCACCCAGAGAAGACACCCATGGAGTGCTGGAAATGGTTTGCAATCAAACCAAAGATAACATGCAGCTGTACTTTGTCAGTCATATTCACATAGTTTCATAACCTGCTTCTATGAAGAATCCACACAAAAGTTCTAATATTCTAGAACCCTCAATATGGGTGGCCTCTTAAAATGGTCTTAGTAAATCCAGAGATGGAGAAATCATAGGCATGCAGCCTTTTGGAGAATAACTTGTAGGAATTTGCATTTCCACGCGGATTCCCACATCTGTTCCCCTGGAGCTTCAGACGGAGATTAATTTCTATGTGGGAAACCAATACAAATAATTCCGAAGGGCCGGTAAATCCCATTACGGCCCCATCGGAATTTACTGGCTATTCGTAATGAGAGTCTAAATAATCAAAAGCAGATCAGCATTCCGTAAATAGCATTTTCATCTTCAACTGAATCAAAACCCGTTTGTTGTACAGATGCATCCTTTTCCCCTTTCTTTATTCTGTTTCCAATGTAGTAAATATATCCTTTTTCTGAATATAACATAAGTACAACTCAGCTTGCCTTGTAAAATATCTCAATTATCGCAAAAATGTGAATTCCGAACACTACAAGCTAGCAATACTATTGCACATGGAAGGTGTCACACAAACCAAATAAATTTGTTTATTTTTAAAAGACTAAGAACCCCAGTGATATTTAGAGCAAATGACCGTGCTCTTATGTTACACATACGATCATAGTGCAAAAAATAGAAACAGAACTAGATAAATGAAAAATAATAATAACTAGGGGACACAACACAAAAGAGGAAGATTTTAGTAATTTCTTATTTTGTTCTCAAAGTAATTACTTTATGCCCCTGAAACTCCTCAAGCCCTACATTTTTCATTCATGAGTATCCCTTTCTTAGTAGTTTGTTTCATCATGTTCCTAGGACTTGCTGACAGATATATTCTTGTGGGAGCTGTGTAAAGCCTTAGACTTGTTGTGCCAGTATATCCATAAGCAATTAACTGCAGCAAGAATAAGTACAAGTCATTTTTTTTAAATTAGAGACTGGCTTGTGGGTTTGGCATCTTGCTAATTTACCTGCAGATTGAGTATGAAGACCCTGTTGGGTTCCTAAAACAAAGAATTACTCAAAGCATGACGTTATTTCACTAAAATGCCACGGATAGTGGACTGGCCAACACCTGGCCTTTGTATCCTGTTTATATAACAAGAAGCGCCATCACATGTCAATGGAATCAATTGGCTACGTGTTAAGCATCATAGGACATGGCTTCGCTATTTTACCTAACTCAGTGAATACATTGCTCCAACATATTTGTATACCATGACACTGCCAGGATAATTGCATGAAGTCATTCACCTCTTTCTGGCATCGATAGCATCTCATAACTTCTCTGAGACTGTATCTATGGAGTTTAGTGGGTGTGGAGTTAAGTAGAATTTTTGTATAAATTAGAATTGAATGAGTCTAGGAGAATGATTTTGATTGCTGTACGGCAAAACAACCATTGTTCATCAGAACTATTGCAATTGATGTCTTGCTGACATTTCGGATTAGTTCTCGTTGTATATAGAGATCTATTGTGCAACTCTAAGCCATACAATATGGAAATAATGTGTTAAAGACTGTTGTTTTTGTTCAAATATGATAATAAGATGGAAATATCTTGTTTGACCAGGATATTGTCAACAACATCATGAAACTCACTGCGTATTCTGTAATATAGAAAAATATATGGTTCAGTGAGGGCCGGATATTGGCTAAGAATCTGGTCTAAATTCTTGCAGTTATTTTCATGGAACAGGTCCCCCGAAAATCTGAACCAAGTGTGTAGTCTTTCCAGCTGTTCACTTACTCCTTTCTCCAAACACAGACACACATGTAGTCAGGCACATTTTCCCACCTGTACAAATGCGTAAGAAACTCGGTTACTATTTGAGAGGGTGAAATATTATTCAACCAGGAACCACAATCCTCATCAGGGTGAGATCACAAACAGCGCCAAATCAACCTGTGCTAAACCCTTTGGAATCTTGGCTCGGAGGAGTCAGACTTTCATTAGAAAAATAGACTCAGTAAAAAAAAAATATCAAGGCTAAAATAACAAAAATCCAATCAGTAGAACTGAGATATGCAAGTTTAATTATTTCAAAAGCTCCAAAAAGCACAACATGCCAACTGCAGTTATCTGGTCGCGCTGGTTCTGGACAAAGTCACAAGTTCAAGCTGACTGCAATTTAGCACATACCGGCAGCAGGGACTCAGTTAGGCCAGCTGAACACAGTACCTTAATCCTGATTGTGAAGAGATGTGGAGTCCCCTGTCGAGAATGGGTCGTGCAGTAGAGGCAATGCGAGGTCAGGGTGAGGAGGTGGGTCACGCAGCAATAGATTTGGGGACCGCCAAAGTGTGATGTGATGTCCTGGCATGGAAATGTGTGGTGCATTGGCAGTGCTGAGGGCTCTGCTGGGCGAGGCAACATCACTGTGCGGAGATGCATTGGCTCCGATGGGCTACAGTGCCGGTGTAAAGTCCTTGCATCAGGGATGTCTGCAAATTAGAGATGGTGTGTCAGTCCCATGGGCAATGCCTTTGTGATGTGCAAATGTGGTACGTGACAGCCCCCCCCCCCGACGTCAACTCAGAGTGGCCAATCCTGGCTGCAAGCACCTACCTTCTGTTTGTCTCACTGTCTGAGGCAATTTGCAATTACCCACTGCCTACTCCACCATCAGTCATGAGATCCAGGATTAGGCAGCAGGCATCAATTCGTTAGGACATGAAAAAGCTCAACTTTCTAAATGTGCCATTTTCCCTATTGTGATTAAAATCTGACTTTACCATCAAAGAGGGCTTGAATTACAATTCTTTAGGTACCAAACTTGACATTCCTACCTTCTCCCAATTAAACGTTACAGCATATTCCATACAATAAGGTAACTCTAATGTTATGCTATGGGAGAGGTACGTCTCACAGTAGTTTAACCCCTTTGCTGCTCATGACGAGCTTGGCTCGTCATGAGTCACACTGGTCGTGTGCTTATGACGAGCTCAGCTTGTCATGAACAATGGGGAATCTGAAGTAACAGCACAGGAGGGGAAAACCTCTAGCAGCCAAAGAATTTAGGAGTTTTTCACTACCAAGTCATGTAAACTTAAAAGTAAATGTTCTACTTTTCAAATACATTGCACCCTGCCCTCTGGGCTGTTTAGGGCATGCCTTAGGGATGACTTATATGCATTATAAAGGAAGGCTGGATCTGGCAAAAGGTGTATTTAACCTGTTCAAAAAGGCAATTTAAAACTTCACACACAGGCTGCAGCAGCTAGCATGAGGCATGTTTAAAGGGCTACGTAAGGGGGAGGCACAATCAGTGCTGGAGGCCCTCCAGTAGCATTTAATTTACAGGTCTTGGGCACAGGTAATACCATTTTAGTAGTGACTTACAAGTACATAATTTGTCCGATTGGGTGTTAGCCAATTTTACCTTGTTTTAAGGTGAGACAGCAAGCATGTTAGCTCTGACTAGCAGTGGTAAAGTGTGCAGGGACCTAAAGCCAGCAAAACGAATTCAGCATCACAGGAGGGTGAAAAGCAAAAAGGTAGGGGAGAACCATGCCAATAACACCAGGTCTAACATCCTAAAAAGCACTGCACTGCATTTTGGCTGCCCCTCAGCAGCCAGCACCATGCACCTACAACTGAGCTAGCAGTTGTGCCCACACATGTTTTTTAGAATTATATCATTTACGTGACTTAAAACATCTTAGTTAAAAGATGTATATCACATTACCTTTGGAAATATGACTTTGCGCAGAGATGTAAAGAGTTTGTAACACACACACTAAAGAAATTAACATATGTTTTTATTCACATGGAAGTAAGAAATGCCCTGATTTAGATCTTGGTGGATGGGTTACTCTGTAACAATGGTGACAGATTTCCCGTCCACCAAAATTTACATCCTATTGGTTATAATCAGAATTTATATTTTGGGGGATAGGATATCTGTCACCATTGTGATGGAGTAGCCCATCCACCAAGATCTAAATCAGGCCCGCAGTGATTTATATTTACAGTGCAAAGGCCTTGTGTTGGAAATTGGGTTTCTGGTTGACAAAGGTATGCACCCGGTCCAAGCAGAAGCCAAAATCCTAGTCAGGGTAAGCTAACTCCACACTAAAAGACAAGGTGTGCTCACCCTCTGGTAGCTTGGCACAGAGCAGTCAGGCTTATCTTAAGAGGCATTGTGTAAAGGGTTTGTGCAACACATGCACACAGTAACACAAAAGACTCCACACAAGTTTATAAAAATTGATTATTATACCATAACAAAACAAGACCAAAACAACACAAATCCAAATATATAGAAGTTGAGATATTAAATGTTAAAAGAATAAATGCACTAAAGCACTTAGACGCACGATGCACTAAAAAGGTTGCTGTAGGTCACACTGGACAGGGGCAAAGTCAAAGTATGGGCCTACCTCGTGGAAGCATAGGCCAGGTACAGGACCCGCGCAATCCCTGGTGAACAAAGTACCATTCCTGCTCACAAGCAGCTAGATGCATCAATCTTCTCCACGTAGTGAATGTGACACGCCAGTTCTAAAGACGGGTGCCAGAGTCGAGAGGTGTTGAGTGCTGTGTCAGATTCTGCCACACAGTCAAGGGGATGCATTGATCTCACCAAGCTGCAGCAGCGGCAATATGCTGTCCGATGTGTTTGATCTCAGGATTTACTCGTGCAACCGGGTTGATGCGCTGGTTCTGCTACCCACAGACAGGCGTTGCATCCAAATCTGTGTTGCAAGTACCTGGGCCACTTTTAGAGAATGATGCACATGGGTATATACATTGATATCCCTCAGTCTCAAGTAACAGGAGGCCAGCAACAAGCCCTTGGAGATCAATTGGAGTGAAGACAGAGCCCAGCTCCCCTCCAGCAGAGTCAGAGAGCAGCAGGCAGCAGGACAACAGAAGACAAAAGCAGGCCTTCCAAGTCTCTATTCCTGTAAGCAGCACAGCAGTCCTTCTGACAGAGCCTCAGTTCAAGATTACCCCAAAAGTGACTTTAATTTGGGGGTGACTTCCAAGCAGCTCTGTGAAGTACACGATTATCCCTTTCAACCCAGTCCTGTCTGCCAGGCTGTCTGTGGGGGCCGGGGGGGGGAAATAATCATGCTTTTTCGTGGGGATATGACACTGCCTATTCAAATTAAGTGTTAGCCCCTCTCTTCCATCGTGCCCAGCCAAGGCCATCAGAATGCAGATCTATGTAGATGGGTACTCAGATACACCCATCCTTCCTGTGTTGCAACTGTCTAGAAGGGATACACAGAGTGTAGCTGTCACCCACCCCAGACATGATTTGGAGACAGACTGTCAGGCACAGAGAGAAGTAAGTGCAGAGAAATGTCCACTTTCTAAAAGTGGCCTTTCTAAAATAGTAAATTAAATCCAACTTTACCAGTAAGGAGGATTTATCTTTGCAATTCCAAAGATATGAAACATAATAAAGCTACTACTCTCTGATCAGGAATTACAGCTTAAAAGTGTATAAAGGAATCAATCAATCAGGAGTTTGTTAAAGCGCAACTACTCATCCGTAAGGGTCTCCAGGTGCTAGGGGTGGGGGGGGGGTGAAGGTTCCATTCCATCAACGAGGGGGCCGGTCGAAGAGCCAGGTTTTGAGGTTTCTCGCGAAGATGGGGAGCGATGTAGTCTGTCTGAGGTGGAGCGGAAGGGCGTTCCATGCTTTGGCCGTGAGAAAGGAGAAGGAGCGGCCTCGGAATCTGGTCTTTCTGGTGCGGGGGACCTCGGCGTAGGAGAGCTGGGCTGATTGTAGGGTCCTTTGTGGTGCGTGGAATTTGAGCCGGCTGTTCAGGTATGCTGGTCCGGTGCCGTGGAGGGCCTTGTGTGCGTGGGTGAGCATCTTAAAGGTGATTCTCGCCTCGACGGGGAGCCAGTGGAGTGTGCGCTGGTGCTGGGAGATGTGGCAGTATTTTGGCAGGTTGAGGACTTGTCTTGCGGCGGCGTTCTGGATGTTCTGTAGCTTGCCGATGAGGTTTTTGTTTATTCCAGCGTAGAGTGCATTGCCGTAGTCGAGACTGCTGGTGACCAGGGCGTGAGTGACTGTCTTTCGGTGTTCTAGGGGGATCCATTTGAAGGTCTTACGAAGGAGGCGGAGGGTGTGGAAGCAGGAAGATGAGACAGAGTTGATCTGGCTGTCCATTTTGAGCTCGGAGTCCAGGATGATTCCCAGGTTGCGTGCGTGGTCTATGGGGGTTGGTGGGTTTCCGAGGGCGGTGGGCTACCAGGTGTCGCTCCAGGCGTCTGGGTTTGGGCCCATGATGAGTACTTCTGTTTTGTTGGAGTTTAGTTGTAGGCAGCTGTTTTTCATCCATTTGGCGACGGCTTCCATGCCTTCTCGAAAGTTACGTCTGGCGGTGTTGGGCTCGTTGGATAGGGAGAGGATGAGCTGGGTGTCGTCTGCGTATAACACGATGTTAAGTCTGTAGGTTCTGACGATGGGGGCAAGTGGAGCCATGTAGATGTTGAAGAGCATCGGGCTGAGGGAGGAGCCCTGGGGGACTCCGCAGTTGGTAGGTGTGGGGTCTGAGAGGAAAGGGGGGAGTCTGACCTGTTGCGTCCTGCCGGAGAGGAAGGAGCAGATCCAGTCGAGGGCCTTGTCCTGGATTCCTGCGTTTTAGAGTCTGCGTATTAGGGTGCGGTGGGAGACTGCGTCGAACGCCGCTGATAGGTCTAGGAGGATGAGGGCTACTGCTTCTCCTTTGTCCAGTAGGGTGCGGATGTCGTCTGTTGCGGCGAGGAGGGCGGTTTCCGTACTGTGGTTTTTTCTGAAGCCGGATTGGGAGGAGTCGAGGATGTTGTGTTCTTCAATGAATGTGGCGAGTTGGCTGTTGATGGCTTTCTCAATGACTTTCGCTGGGAAAGGGAGCAAAGAGATTGGTCTGTAGTTTTTGAGGTCGGTGGGGTCCGCTGAGGGTTTCTTCAGAAGGGGGTTGACCTCGGCGTGTTTCCAGTCGTCGGGGAACGAGGCGGTCGCCAGGGAGCGGTTGATGGTGTGGCAGAGCATGGGTGCGATGGTGTCAGCGGCTCTGTTGAAGATGTGGTGGGGGCAGGGGTCCGTGGGGGCCCCTGAGTGGATTGACTTCATTTTCTTCAGTGTGTCTTTGGTGGTGAGGGCTGTCCAGTCATAAATCGCTGGTTTCCGGGTGTCGGGGGTGGTTGGTGAGGGTTCAGTGTGTTGGTTGTCTTCGTCGAAGTTGTCGTAGATGCTCTTGATTTTATGGTGGAAAAAGGTGCTGAGTTTGTCGCAGAGGTCTTGTGAGGGAGGGATGTCGGTAGACTCGCTGGTGGGTTGGGCGAACTCCTTGATGATGCTGAAGAGTTCCTTGCTGTTGTCTGCGTGGGTGGAGATTCTGTCTTCAATCGCTTTTTTCCTCGTTTCTCTGATGAGTTGATGGTGAGCGTTGGTGGCGGCTCTGAAGTTGTTGTGGGCTTCTGTGGATTTGGTGTTTCTCCAGGCCTTTTCGAGGCGGCGGCATGTGCGCCTGGACTCGCAAAGTTCGGTGGTAAACCATCTGGCTTTCTTGGCATGGGTATTGTTGTTTTTCGTGAGGGGGGCTATGGTGTTGGTGCTGTCCGAGATCCATCTTTGCAGGGTTCGGGCTGCGGTGTTGGGGTCGTCGTTTTTCGCGATGGTTGGGGTGGAGTTGTTGAGTGAGGAGATGAGCTGGTCGTCGGTGATTTTGGTCCAGTTTCTTTGTGGAAGCAGGTGCTGGTGTCTGTGGATGGTGGGTGTTTTGAAGGTGAAGTGGACGCAACGATGGTCGGTCCATGGGAGTTCGGTGGTGTGGTTGAAGGTGATGGAGTTTCCTGTAGTGAAGAGGGGGTCGAGGGTGTGTCCTGCTGAGTGCGTGGGCTCGGTCACGATCTGGCAGAGTCCAATGTTGTGGAGGTTGTCCAGGAGGCATGTGGTGTTGGGGTCCAGTTGATTGTCGAGGTGGAAGTTGAGGTCTCCCAGCAGGGTGTAGTTGGTGGATGCGATGGCCTGCGGGGAGATAATGTCCGTGATGGAGTTAGTGAAGGGTCCGCGGGGTCCAGGGGGTCGGTAGATGAGGGTTCCTCGGAGGGCGGCAGTGGGGCTGGCCAGTCCCACTGCTAACCTATGAGAGAAATAGGCGTCATAATAGTGAAAAATTAAATAGGCTGTTTGTCACTACCAAAGCATGCAAAACATAAAAGTATGTATCCTACCTTTTATATAAAGATACGTTATTGTGATTATTTTTATTATTATTGTTGATGTTGTTGTTATTGCTTCATCATGTTGTGCCCAGTAAAATTACCTTTTCCGTAGGACTGACTATGTCTCAGCTTATGGCCTTCCGTCTCTGCTATAGAGATCGGGGGCACAAAAAGGTGTGCTTATGGAAAGCTTAGCTGTGCTCTTCTTTTTAAGACATTGCCCTACATAAAACTCACGCTCAACTCGAAGATTATGGGTTAGTGCTTGAGCTGCAGACAGGGAAATTCAGAATGAGGGAGCAGTTGTTGCCCTTCCCCGTTTCCTAGCAGTGCTGCTTGCACCTCTTACAGTAACACAGATAATTTCAGAGTTAAGTGTATATACACCTTAAAGAGTGAAACATCTTGAAAACAGGCTCGCTTCTCTGCACCAGCACACCTTTTCATGCATGGCCTCGGGGATTGCACCATGATCCTAATGTGGAGTGCTGAAGCAGAACAGATCCATGCATTTTTTTCTGAGATTGCACTCTACAGCACATAAATCAACTCAGAAAATCTCCTTGATGGCGCTTTAGCTGCAGCCAGCACAGCTCGGAAACAGAGAGCAGTTGATGCCTTTTCATGTCTATGAGCTGTGCTTCTGTGCTCTGCACTCAAAATGATAATGATACATACCCTGGCTGGAATCGCTAAGATCACAGAATCTAATCATAGAAGCTAAAGATGGCAACTTCATAGGCAGGTATATATCCTGTAGTTCCCAGGTAATCAGTTTTAAAAGAATAGCATCATGGGCTCTTTCCAGTACAAGATGCCAGGGTGGATCTGTGAGTAAGAGAGACAGAGAAAGAGAGAGAGAGAGAGAGAGAGAGAGAGAGAGAGAGAGAGAGATGCGTGCGTATGTGTGGGTTTGTGTGTGTGTGTGTGATTACACCTAGCAGGTCGTAAATCGAAATTTGAATAATACAGCTTCGTTTAATAATGAACCACCACATGGTAGAGTGTAAAAACCCAGCAAAGGGAAGCCAGCCTTTCAGAGGTTGATAAATTGAGTTTCATTAAGTTGGACAATATCATGGTCTATATTAAGTGCTAAGGGACATACTATTTGTCCAATAAAGATTTGAATCGGTAACCTATAGATTGCATGCGTATGTCTGCAGATGAATCTTTCCTTATAGCACTTTGCACTGTAATCTGAAGTCAACCCATTGATTTATATGTATCTATTTTCATTTCTTGCAACTGTTCTTTTATAGTCATCCTTTATACAAAACCCAACACTTCTTTCTTATTAGGACAAGTTCTATTGAGGAACTGATGCAACCTTTTGGCATGTCAGCTATTAATTATCTCAAGCATACACGAAAGACCTGAGATCTGGCACCCGAATAAAAGGTTGAGGTCCTTAAATGCAAATTACTGAATCACTTGCATATTTAGGTATGCCTAACCTTGTCTGAATCGATTCAGCCCAAAACCTAAAAAACTCAGCCGTTTTTGAGGAGCCTAAATTAGCAACATAAAATGGGGCCCTACTGGGTAATCTTTATTATTGTTAGGAGAAACGATATTTTGAATTTAAGTATGAAAAATAACTTTGAGGGAAACAGAAAACGCAGCGCCACCGCCTTTCACCATCAAATTGTATGGCCATTTTAGTTATCTAATATTTCATAAAAACATGAGAGGCTTTGCTTTCTAAATCCATAAATTCATTCTCGAGCAGAGGAATAGGTCGCCTTCCAATACCTGCAAAAGCCTTTTAAACTAGAGATATGAAATTGCTGAGGAATAACCAATCCTGCTTTTAGAACATTTTTTATAGTTGTTTGTCAGTGGAAATGGGTGTTTAATAATGCTCTGTAATTTGCAAATATGAAGGCAGTGGAAATGATTCTTCAAATTCAATAATAACTGTTAATTTGAGTTACACCTGTGAAAAGTATGAAAAATATCCAAATATGACGCAATCTTTACAAAGCTGTCAATAATTATGAACATGACAAAAGGAGAATTGCTTCATAAAATACACATTATATATTAATTAACTTTTCTTTTATAGCTCAAACATCCTAACACCGACTGGTTACCACCGAAGATTCAGAAATCCACACTTAAAAGGTACAATTTATAAATGGCTACTTAAAAAAGTCATTTTATTTGTGATAGAAATCCTGGCATTTAACACCAATTTTCCTGCCAACTTTGAAAATATTGATTTATGGTAGCTGTTTTCTAGTGAAAGATGCAGACAAAACGTTTCTAATGGCCATGGGTAAGTTGTATTTATTTAGAGTTTGTCATATTTTCTGATTCACAGAAGTTTCTTCGGAACTAAATTGAATTTACAGGCTCAAAAACTGCACGTTTCAGGTGTAAATCTTAATACTGATTCGCAGAAACATGATTGGTAGATGATTACAATCGGGATGTCTACTCAGAAATGCAGAAATCCTACCAGCATAGCATCATTTCAGCATTTACAAGTTTAGGTGTAAGAGTGTGGACACTTCCGAGTGGGATACCCTGCTAAGGTATGTTACTACACACAGATTCACATTGTTTATGGGTATTTTGATAACTACTTTAGATTAAGTATGGGCGGAAAATCCGTTCCGCTCGCGGATTTTGCGGATTTTCTGTAAATTCGCAATCCGCGAGATTCGCAAATTTCCCGCGAAATCCGCAAATCCGCGAGCAGCGGATTTTATGGCTTGCTCGCACTGTTCGCTTGAGTTCGCGGCTTCCCAGTTCAACTTCGCGCCCCGCGAATAAGCGCTAAATTGCAGAAATACGATCTTAGCAAAACTGAAACTACTTACCAGGTTCAAAAGTTCAAGCTCATCATTAGTAGCCATTTCCTGTAGTGCTTCCTGAGGGGCCCCTCCAGAGTTCAGTTGCCTACTTGCAACTATTATGTGACCCTGCTCTGACCCTCAGAATAGTTACACATATGCCACAAAGGTCCTGAATTACAGCTAAGGGAGACAAGCAGGAGCCAGGCTGGAAGTTCAAATCCAACAGTGACACATTAATCAGCCCCTAATTTATTATTGTCAGTTGGGGCAGGGCAGGTGTTGTAACTAATTTTGCAACAATGAAAGCACTTAGCAAGTGCAAAAGATCACTAATCAGGAAGCACTAAGGAAGCAGGTGCCAGCTAAAAAAATATTCTGTGACACATTAATCAGCCCCAAATTAATTCAGGTCACTTGAGGCTGGGAAGGTGTGCTTTGCTTTGCCACAATAATGTACACTGGACAACCAGAGGGTGCTGTGATGAAACAGAGGGTGGCATGGGTGGGCCAGAGGGTGGCATGAGTAGTCAGAGAGTGGCAGTGGTGACAGAGGGTGGCAGTGATGAAGAAGAGTGTCCCAAACAGGCTGGACACGTAGAAACAACAAGTTCGCAAAACTTGCGACCCGACAGGTAAGTTCGCGTTTGCGAAATTGTACAAAACCCTCGCGAACTGGCAGAAACCCGCGCGAACACAAAAAAAAATCCGCAAATTCGCGAGAATTCGCGGATTTTTGCGGATTGCGAGTTCGCAAATCCGCAAAATTCGCGAACGCGAGATTCGCAAAATTCGCCCATGCTTACTTTAGATAGTTTTACCAGATGGAAATGTTCTCCTTTTGAAGGCTGGAGTAAGATATACCTACCCAGGATGATGATGACGAGAGAGCGCTCCCATATTTTATGGTTTATGTGTTGATAAGTAAATGTTTTAGAAAAGCAAAAAAATGGCTGATTGAACAGTTGCATTAGGCTCAGCCTCCTCTAATTGCTTGGGCCACATTTCAGGCCATTTTATTTCTACTGTGCCACTGCAGCCAGAGATCAAACTTAGGTGCATTGATGTGGTCCTTACCGAAACAGGTCCAGCCCATCTGAAGTGAACCATACACCTAGGGCTTTAAGTGGGCTGGGTCCTGCCAGTGCTCAGCACCGGCAGTTCTAAAAAGCAGGTGCTGATACGGGTCCCTATCGGGCTCCCGATATCTGCCCTCACCCTCAGGGTAAAAAAAAATCTTAACTTTGCAGCAGTACCACCCTCCACCGCCTTCGATGTAACTTCAGCGACTCCTTATAGCTCTTTGACAGTCTCATCATCTCAGAACGGAAGCATTTTTAATATTCTATATTACGAAGCCATAGTTATTGCTTATTTATCTTATGCAACTAACAACCATTAACAAAGCCAATAGTCCTGGCTTGTTGTAGGTATAATTTTACTTGTAATTATAGAGCTGGATAAAATGACAGAAGCACCACGATACCAGTCGGAGTGCACAATATGCTAACCACCGATTTTTACTTTATGTATTTTTAAGCCAAGCCCTTAATTACATCGGCCACACCCCTTTGAGAGACCCCCCACAGTTTTTTCACCGCACTTAAAGCCCTGCATACACCTCAAAAGAGTCCAATTCTGAAAACAACAGCAATGCAATTCAAGTTAAACACAGACTAAATATTATATAAACAAAACCAAGGCTTAAATTATGAAGAAAACAATACAAATAAGAAATCGTGTAATCTTATATATGGCTCAAGAGGCCATCCAATGAACGGTGTCACAAAAGGACACCAGGAAAATAATAAAGTGGATAGCACTCCTTTTTATGAAGAAAAAATATTATTTTATTTTAGTATTCTTCTTTTAACACATGCGTGCTGCAGAGGTGGCACGTTTGTCCACACACCGTGCCTACAATACTGTCAACCTAACTTGAGTGAATGAACCACTCAACCCCTGCGCACTGTTGCTACTGGTGGCAAAATCCCACCAGATACGTCATCATTCTGCATTTTAATCCTGGTTTCAACAATCTAAACTTACACATATACCAATTTCATCATTCTTATTCGGGAATATGATTTTTAATCATCAATTCATTTTTAAGTAAATTTCAACATATATTGAAAAATCAAAACATTTCACTGCATCAACAAAATCTTTCTTGACTGTGTATAGTTGATGTAGCCCGATGCATTTCGAGTCCTTTGTGGACTCTTCCTCAGGGGCCTGTAAATATGAACATTTTATATCAGCAACTTTATGATATTATCTTTTTAGTATCAGATTCAAATTTGAAAAACATTCGGATGAACAAAACAACAATCAATCGCTTTACATTTCATCTGAAAATATAATGAGCAAATCATGCACTGATAGAACTCAAGACTCCACCACCACACCTCGAAAGTGAAATATAAACAAATGCTCTATACTCACAACAGAACCAAGAAATTAGCGTTCCTGTAAACAAAAAGTACCTCGCTTTAAACAACTGCTTATGCTCGTATACCGATCTCCTGAGACCAAACAAAACCACCAAACGAAGCATACTCTTACCTCGATTCTTTAAAGTGGAAACCACCACGTTTCCGTTTCTATAAGAGTTTACCACCTACAAAAATAATACAAAACCATCCTTAGCTTCGTCTTCCTAGTTTATAAATCTAAATCACTATCTCCCAAAAACGCCACTGCTTACCATGAGGTTAATAACCAGCGCCTTCGTCTACTTCCTGCCGAGTTGTAGGTAAACACCGGACTTTCCGGGTTAAGAAGCGTCAAACTAAGTGTTAGGCTCACGACAGTGAAAACGGACTACGCAAACTAAATCGGTGACGCCATATTTGAGCGGTCATGGATCGAAAAAGACTACCAGACGAAAAAAGAACTCCGGACTAATTTACCATGTAGCTAGCAAAATAACGGGGAAAATGAAGGGTGAAGGAAAGCCAGAAAAAACAATTAAAGGTCAAGTGCTCATAATAAAAATACAAAAGATGGGCTTCAGTGATACTGCGTACAAATGAATAAATAATAACAGTGCATAAGTAAAAACAAAGATTTATAGATGACAATTTTGTATTATGGTCAGGCAACAGAGAAATGTTGGAACAAAAAATTTTGACTTTAAATGCCCATGTGGATCAAATTAAGTTTACTCACACCATCAGTGATCATGAAATTGCATTTTTGGATGTATTATTGACATTAAAACAAGGAACATTGCAAACTGAAGTGTTTCGAAAGGAGACAGATGTCAACAATTCCCTTTTGTTTCAGAGTTTTCACCCTCAGAATTTAAAAATGAATTTGCCTTTGTCACAATATATGAGGATAAAACGAATTTGTTCAGAGACTGAGATATTGGAAAAACATTTGGATATACAAGAGCAAAAATATGTTTCCAGAGGTTACCCAGAGAGTGTGCTCAAGAAAACTAAAGACAAGATTGTCACGTTCAGCAGAGAGAATCTTTTGGAAAAGAAACCCAAGAAAATCCTGGACAGACAGGTATTTGTTTCAAAATACTCCACAAGTTCATCTAAAATCAAAAATATAATAACCAGACACTGGGAACTTCTCCAACATGAACCAGACTTTGGAGGTATTTTTTCGCAAAAACCAATGTTTGCGTATAGAAGAGTTGCTGAAGACACCTACAATTAAAAAGAGACAAATACATAAAGGGATGAAAAGATGTATGAACTGTGTGCACTGTCACAATGTGATAGCTGGGACCAATTTACATCACCCTCAGACTGGAAAGACTATTGATCTGCATCATGACAGCGATTGTAATTCTAAAAACGTGATCTATTACATCAAATGTCCATGTGGCAAACTGTACGTGGGGAAGACGGAAAGAAAACTAAAAACAAGAATATCTGAACATAAGAGCACTATCAGGAATGTCAATATCAAAAGCAATTTAGCTAGACATTGGTCAGAAAATAGGCACAACATCTCCCAGCTGCAGTTTTCGGTTTTGGAGAAAACCGAATCCCAAGAAGGAGTGGATCTAACTAGATCCCTCCTACAAAGAGAGATATTTTGGATTAGGTTCCTAGCGACACAGGAACCAAAAGGTTTAAATGAAAAAATAGATTATACATGTTTTTTGTAAATTTGTATACTGTAAGCCAGGTTAGATGCATGTAGAGGTTTTGGCAAGCCTCTCTTTAGCATGGGTACATCTAATATAAACACAACTCATATGTGTTCTAGAGAGTTGTGATAATGTAATAATGCACTGTTATTACTTATGCACTGTTATTATTTATTCATTTGTACGCAGTATCACTGAAGCCCATCTTTTGTATTTTTATTATGAGCACTTGACCTTTAATTGTTTTTTCTGGCTTTCCTTCACCCTTCATTTTCCCCGTTATTTTGCTAGCTACATGGTTAATTAGTCCGGAGTTCTTTTTTCGTCTGGTAGTCTTTTTCGATCCATGACCGCTCTAAAATGGCGTCACCGATTTAGTTTGCGTAGTCCGTTTTCACTGTCGTGAGCCTAACACTTAGTTTGACGCTTCTTAACCCGGAAAGTCTGGTGTTTACCTACAACTCGGCAGGAAGTAGACGAAGGCGCTGGTTATTAACCTCATGGTAAGCAGTGGCGTTTTTGGGAGATAGTGATTTAGATTTATAAACTAGGAAGACGAAGCTAAGGATGGTTTTGTATTATTTTTGTAGGTGGTAAACTCTTATAGAAACGGAAACGTGGTGGTTTCCACTTTAAAGAATCGAGGTAAGAGTATGCTTCGTTTGGTGGTTTTGTTTGGTCTCAGGAGATCGGTATACGAGCATAAGCAGTTGTTTAAAGCGAGGTACTTTTTGTTTACAGGAACGCTAATTTCTTGGTTCTGTTGTGAGTATAGAGCATTTGTTTATATTTCACTTTCGAGGTGTGGTGGTGGAGTCTTGAGTTCTATCAGTGCATGATTTGCTCATTATATTTTCAGATGAAATGTAAAGCGATTGATTGTTGTTTTGTTCATCCGAATGTTTTTCAAATTTGAATCTGATACTAAAAAGATAATATCATAAAGTTGCTGATATAAAATGTTCATATTTACAGGCCCCTGAGGAAGAGTCCACAAAGGACTCGAAATGCATCGGGCTACATCAACTATACACAGTCAAGAAAGATTTTGTTGATGCAGTGAAATGTTTTGATTTTTCAATATATGTTGAAATTTACTTAAAAATGAATTGATGATTAAAAATCATATTCCCGAATAAGAATGATGAAATTGGTATATGTGTAAGTTTAGATTGTTGAAACCAGGATTAAAATGCAGAATGAGACGTATCTGGTGGGATTTTGCCACCAGTAGCAACAGTGCGCAGGGGTTGAGTGGTTCATTCACTCAAGTTAGGTTGACAAAAGGACACCAGACCATACATGCTTGAAAAAAGACACGCTATGGACAGTATATATTTTTTTTCTAAAGTATCCCATGTTTGTCTACACTCATTCGACAGGTCATTGCCAGAAGGACATCTTTTAGTTCTCTGCCTCTAGGAAAGGCCTTAGAAGCCAGAGCTCCCATGGTGGAGCGAACCCCAAACTTTAAAAGATCAAACTCAGCAAGTTGACTATTGGGTTCCAGTCGCCCAGGTAGGTATTTAGAAAATAGTTGCAAAAGGACTTCGGAATAAGATTAAGAACTGCCTCCTGTTGAGAGGCCTGTAAGAAGCTGGCCTAGTCTCATAGTCTTGGGGTCCCTTTACAGAGAAAACAGACACCTGATATTTATTGGCGGCTCCTCTGCTATGGCGGAGGAGCATACCCCCCCCCCCATCAGCAGCCAAAATAAAGAAAAAGAAAGTGGTAATAAACGCTTGTATATTATCGTTTAATTTTGCCTGTCTGAGCGGAGGCTTGGTGGTGGGGCCAGAGATGGCAGGCTGGTGGGGGGGTGGTTTGCACTGCAACCATTACGCATGACGGTTTGGCCAGCTGTCTCAGAACAGCCTAATCGTCATGCGCACGAAGCTCTCTCCAACCCCAGCTACGTTGCTGGTATGGAGAGAGCAGGCACAAGCTCCCAGTCTAATTGGGAGCAAACATTCATGGCGCTCAGGCAATCCTGATGCTGCTTTCATGCAGCATCAGGATTGGCCGCAGGGAATTCTGGGAGCCTATGCCGCCAGTGCACTGTGCTAGATCGGAGCTTCGGAGCCAGACCAGAGCATGAATCTAGGTAAGTTATTTATTTATTTACTTTGTTGCCCGTTCCAGTTTCCCCCTTCCCTCCTCCCATCACTTTCCCCAGATCCGGCCTCTTCTGCTGATATTTCGAAAAATGAGGTTTCATTGTGATAACGTTAGAAACGTCCTTGAGAGTGAGGTATATGCTCAAAATATCAAAGGCTCATACGAAGTAGTTCTGAAAGAAATCAAGCATACAGGCGGGGCCATTTTATGAAAAGCTGATTTTTGGAAAGTAATGGGATTTCAGGCCAAAAATCAAAGAATAAAAGGACATCATTAAAAACACAGATCGAAGGTTCGGTGGCCTTATGATGCACATACATTTTTAAAGTTTACAAATGAAAGTGTATATAGTATAAATGCCACAGTTTATATACCATAGTATACACCAGAGGGCGCACAATCTTTACGGGTAATTCTTAGGTTAATCTATCTAACTGTCAACCCACTATCTATGTGACCTGATTTTCACATTTGCTAGCTTTTCTTTAGCTGTTCTCTTCAGGCGATAGAAATGCAGAAATATGTAAAAGCATACCTGGGCTAAAGAATACATTAGAGTTCAGAAGGAATAATTTATTGAAGATTAACATAAAAGTTCTCACTATGTCATTGCAATGCTCCAACCATCAAGGCCTGCATTAAGATATTATACCTACCCTGCTACAGAGCTTAACAAAAATAACCTTTGTGGGTTTCTGTATTCACCTTCATGCAGGAAAGCCATTTTGTTAAGCCTCTAAGATTGCCATTGCAAGCTTTGTCCTTTTTAATGCTGCTTCCCGGGAGCTGGCCTGTATCAAATCATTCTGAGAGAGGAAGTCCACACTCTCCCCCTGCCCTCCTCAGCCCCTACCTACGTTTTGCTCTTGTCATTGTCAGAACAGCAGACTCTCAATGATACGTTGAGTACAAACATGAGAAAAATGTACAGTGCAATTTGCAGGAGAAAAGAAAACGTAATCATGAAAGCAGTGCTTAATTTGTAAAAAATAAATAAGTGCCACGGCCCTCGTCAGGCGCACACCACAGCTTGCACCACCCATTGCCACTGCCCGTGCTGCCCATGACAGTACCAACACAACTACTAACCATCACACTGCTACATGTGTGATAGTTTAGATTGGTCGAGGCCCACAAAGCCATATCAGTCGGTTGGGTGGCATGTATAGTTGTTTTTAATGTATACTGAATTAACAACTTTTTTACTGCTCATCTCTAATTTACACAAACAGCACCACCAAGTGGCAGCTGTCATGAGTGCCAGTGTTGACAATTAAGTCCAGGTGCCAAGCACTGGAAGCCACCGGCTCAAATTAAGCACTGTGAAAATGTATAGCCCATGCAGTGCCTTGCTACAGTGACACTATTTATTTATGGAACAAGGTGAAAATCAAGTCAAGGTTGTGGGATTACAAGTGCTTGTTTAAAGTGTTTGAGGAATGGGTTCTAGTGGCAGACACCTTAAAAATCAAATTATCTTCAGATATGTTTTTGGTCTGCAATTTTGCATGGCATAGTTAATGTATAAAAAAAAATGAGTGACTTCCAGTGAAAGTGTATTTGTCGTGGTATTTGCTGTTGTTTAACTTCTTGGCTGTAGTCCTCAAATAAAAGGCTGGTCGGGGCTCTGTGGTACAGAGAATACCACCGAAATGTGTCTTTTCTGCTCATCAGCGCGATTCAGCAGATTCTGACTGAATGGAAGGAGGTCTACACTTTGTAAACTAGCACAATTGTTAACTCTTGAACTATCCTAGAGTATTTGCTATCTCAAAAGTCTATTCTATGTTCCTACAAGCCTCCATAAAAAGGTAAACCTTGACTTAAAACTTCAGATTCTCACTTCCTATTTCTTTTGAATGTCCTTTGCTTCCTTTCCATCCTCGGCATGCCTCCTTTCTTCTGAGTAAATGTGCATATTTGTCTTAATCTCTATTATTGAATTTCTGCAAATTCTTGCCTCACCTACTCACAACCCGTCCTTCTCTGAAAGTCATACCCTGCAACCTAGCATTTCATCCAGCTCATCTACTAATCCCACCAGCCATCATCTACATGAAGTCACATACCACCCCACTAATGATTAAGGTGTTTACACAGAACAAATTGTGAGACAAAATATTGTGATAAGAATATCGATGACAAAAATATTCCAAAAGTGAGTTTCTATAGGTAAGTAAAGTTTTACAATATATAACTCCACATATCTGTACCTTGACAATTTATATATATCATCAAAGCACGTAGATGTGGAGTTAAAGATACTAAATCTATACTTACCTATTTGCACTTACCTTCTCGTTATTTTGACACTTGATGTTTTTGACATGATATTCTGTCCACTAAATGTTTTTGGATCCTATATTCTGTCAGTGGTTCCTACTTGAACCCAACTCAAAATCACTGGATTGAATGCATGGAATGGTCTCCTTGAGAGCACAAGACCAATCTGAATAACCAAGAACAACCAAAAACCACTGGATTAATTACTAATGTTGGGTTCTGGAGCAACATGCTACCTGGCATAAAGGGCTTCAAAGCCTTACACACGGTAGTAAGTGCGTTATAAATGCAATTACAATTACAATCATTTACAGCAAAATGGTGGCCATCAGTGACATCAAGGGTTAAATGGTCACAGGGGATAACTATGGTAAAAGCCATGCATTACAGAGAAATCAACAGCACTGAAGTAGAGGAAGGCAAGGACCGTAAGGAAAGGTTTCTCGCTGACCTGACAATTCCTTGCCTGAATGCGGAAGGTAGAGCACTTTATGAAGTGGAGATTACTGAAGATGAAATCACACAAGAACTTTTTGACCTCTCCTACAACAAGGCTCCAGGCAATGATGCCCTTCTAGGGTTCAAAGACAAAGCCACAGAATCACTGTATGAAGCCTACAAGGAAGCGGAGTGGTCTTGATGCCTGGCATACCTTTCCAATCGACCACTGATTACGCCCCTACCAAAGCCTGGAAAGGATCTGATACAATGTGGGAGCTACCATCCGATCTTTCTTCTTCCCTTGGATGTTAAGATCCTGGCAGAGAAATGTGGGTACTTGGCTTAAAAAAAGTAATCCCTAATCTTATTCACCATGCACAAGTGGGTTTCATGGCTATAAGAACATCCTGTAATCATACGTGTACCTCGGCCCATCTCCTTTGGCTTTCTAAAGACTCTTGGGAGAATACTCTGGCTTTTGCACTTGATGTCGATAAGGTGTTTGACAGGATTGAATGGGAATATCTGCTACTCCCATAGACTGGACATGGGCGCAACCTATTTGCCAAAGATAAATGGCGGTATTAGACCCCCACCGCTCAGGTCAACTGTGGAGGATTTCTATCAGCCTTTCCTGTCCACAGAGGAACAAACCAAGGGTGACTTTTAATGGCCCTGCTCTTCCTTCTGTCACTGTAAACATTGGTAGTGACCATTCATCAGTCAGTGGGGATAGCAGGGATCCCTACTTGCAGGTCCCTCCAGAATACGTTCGCATGTGGATGACATATTGCTCACTCTTACTGATTTAGGTAACTCACTCATGGCTCTTATGCCAGTTATTGCAGACTTCTGAGCATTATCAGGCTATAAAGTCAACTGGGACAACAGTGAGGCACTAACTATTTCCCAAGTCACCAAAAAAGCCACCACTGCAGCGTACATTTCCCCAATGGAAATCTCAATTGCTAAATTACTAGAGGTATACATTGTTAGAGGTTTGGAAAGAATTATACTAGACATTTGGAATTGCTGGTACCCAGAACTAACTGTGAAATGGTCGCAGTTACATCAATCATTATGGGGCAGGATACAGGCTGTAGAAATGGTGGTGTTCTCCCAATTTATGTATGTGCTAGGTATCTTGCCACTGTCAGTCAAGAGCTCAGTTCTGCAATCTATTCATAAGGGCATTACGGGCTTTGTAAGGGCAACATGAAGCCAAGGTGAAAAAACATCTATACTGATAACTCATAAGAGATGTGGAGGTCTGATTCTTTTCCGTGTTGAACACTACTTTACAGCGCTTCAATTGTCACAGTTAGTCGATATGTGGCCCAAAACAAGGGACCCTCTGTTATGGGTTCCCATTGATCAAGGCTCTACTCACATCCAGTGAATTGGGTTTCCGATCACTGTATAGACATAAGACACCTTCTTTACTGACGACGCAACCTGTGGTAAAAACCATGCTGAATACCTTGCCACATTTGCACAAAATACTGGAGACTGAAGTTAGACTGCACACAAATTTGCCCATATGGAACAATGCTAACATTTGTGTGGAGGGGTGGTCTATTTGTTGGGAGACAAAGCGAAGGACAGGCATCCTCACTTTAGATCAGTTACTGACACAGGGAACCTTCAAACACCTTGGAATGATACATTTCACTTCCCGGTGTCAGAAGTTGGGATATGTTCAACTGAATCAGTTCCAGAGAACCAGATTGGGGACACCACCGTGGGAAGTTCAGGACTCTCCCCTAAAACATTGGTGGCACCACAGGGGATAATAGTGGAGTTTAATAGCACAACAGTTACATTCTAAATCATTTTATTTCGCTTGTGGGATAATTAGCAGAGACCTTTGCAGGTCTAATACATAGAGGCCGACTGGGAGACATAACTGAGAACCTAGACAAGTGGGTGAAGGAATTCAGAATGAAGTTTTGCCTTTTCAAATTGCTCCAGGACTGGCACTGTATAGTCCTCAAACTACTAGCTATAGGCCAGCTGTACCACTCAAAATACTGGTCAGTAGCGGTCGGTAGTGGGAGTAAGTACCAGGCGGTGACGTGGGGAGGGGGAGGGACAGGATGGGGGGTAGTAATCAATGGATTACGGAGGATTACAGGTAAGTAAACATATAAATAAATAACACAAATTTTGTTGCGTGCACTGCATCGCATTTGTGGATGCAGTGCGCACAACGAAATTCGTTTTAAATAGTATTTTAAATGGACATGGAGATAAGTGTCATGAGAGATGGCAGTTGGCAGTTAGATGCAATTACTCAAACGGCATTGTGTTTCTATATTTGGCAGCCCTGCTCAATTGACTGGCTAGTAGTAAACAAAACATAAGAAACCAGAGGATTAACTAAGGGTGATGAAGACACCCACAGTTTGCTCCAGATGACAACATTGGGAATAGTGCCCCATGAATGAAGAAATCGTGCACGTGGAGCACAAATGATTCAAGCTTTAAAGGGTTTAGAGTTGTATCTTGGCCGCAAACCTCTGTGTTATGTATGTCTCAATTTTAACTTTCCTATTTTACATACATGTAAGTAAAGAAATGCTTATTTTAGAAGTCACACATTTTGACTTGACCTTATTGCATGTGGTTTATTGTGTCATGCTTTATTTGAGTTTCTAGTACACTAGAACTTTTAAAGCCTTACCTATTTATTTTTGCTAACTTTGGAGAGTTAAGTATGTAAACATGTAAAGGGAGTAATGTGATTATTCAGTTGGAGAGCAACAGTATTTAAGGCATTAAGGACTAATGGCAATCAACAGTATCCACAATGGATATTGCCAGTAATGAAAGATACCACGACCTCAAGGAACAGTCAATTAAAGTATCGTTGAACATAATGTCACAAACTTGCAAGTTCATGACTTCATAATTTGTACAAAACTAAGAATGTATATACCCAAGTTTATATAGATGACTGGACGTATTATTTCACTAACATACATGGTTCTTTCAGTACTAAATTTAGCATGTCTTCTTCTGAAAGATGACTCACTATAATCACATTTTCTAACACCAACTGCAAGAGCTAAATTCAGTGCTTCTTGATTACATCCACTTATGGCATGCTAATAAGCGAGATCTAGAGTTAGCTATTGACTATTTAAACTTAATGACTCACAGGTACATCAAGACACTAACTTTACCAAAGAGCCCAGAGTACTTGATATGTATTTTTTCCTCTTCTTCTTCTTGTTATCATTAATATTATTATTTGTATTATTATTATTAGCGTTATGGCTAGCTCAGAGTTTCAATTGAAAGGCACCTTTTTCTTTCATGATAACTTTGACGCCATTCAATGAATAGCATAACATTTTTTAAAGAAAGTTAATCTGATTTCAGTTTGGCATGGCAAATTTCATGTAGATCCTTGAAGGTGGGACAAAACGGAGGTTTGGGAGAGAGGCACATAAATATGTCTTTCATTTACATTGATTCATTAAAATGCCATGGGTTGCAGAAGTGACATCACACCTTAATGACATCACAGGAAGTGACATCATTTGACTTTTGACCATCAATATCCCCAGGAAGTGGTATAACATGACCTGAAGACATGACTTTAATTGTCATGCCCCTCAGGTGGCGATAAATCACTATTTCTGGTCCTGATGAAGTGCCGACTGACCCTTTGGGCAATCTAGGCATGAAACATGTCAACCTCACTTTGCTTGCAGCTATGTAGGTACATTGTGACTGGACAATAGTACCACTGTTTTCATTGAGTCCTGGTACCCTTAAGCCATAAAAATTGTTTTAGGTCACCAGAGTCTATTTTAGACACACCTCACTTTTCACTTGACACACTTTCGCACAGCCCCCTCTCATGCATTCACCTAATTGGAGAATTTGGATCAAAAGATCTCTGACTAATAACCTCCAAGCCCGTCAGGCATTGCTGTGTTGGCCAGACGAGGAACGCCCAGTGATGAAGCATGACACCCTATCAATTGTGTGAGGGTATTAAGATCTGACCTTGTGGTCTCCCTGCGACAGCAGGACTAGCCACATGGTCTCAACCCTTTGTGACCACTTGGCCAATAAGGAACTAATCCTACTTTAATGGTCAAATAGTTTACTTCTGGGAGCAGCATAGGCATAGGACCTCGATAAATATTGAGCTCTTCATCCCCCTTTGATATAATATATTTTAGAAACCACCCACATTAAGGGGTTGACATGACCTTTGAAATTGGTTTGAAGTATTACTTACCTTGAATTTTTACAAGCCAGACCTCTTCTAGGAGGCCTTGGGGTTCCCCACAAAAACAAAATGTAAGTTGAATGGCATCAAAGAGTGTATTTAAAGGCACAATTTTCACATAAGTTTGCTAAAAAGCTGTAGACTCTGAAAGGAAACTCATTCATATTCAAGTCCTTTCATGGTGTGCCAAGGGAACGAAACCTGACCCTAATGAGGGGAAAACCCCATTGTACTCAACATGTGCTTTGGGTGCCAAAGATTACATCATTGTGCCAGGGCCAGCAGTTTATTATACAGGCCTCTCATATGCCATGGATGCCCCTTTATGCCAAACATTCCAAACAATAGGCCAGTGTCAGAATGTTGCAGTTAATTCCATTGATATATCTTATGTCAAAATTATCTCTAGTGTGTCACAGCAGTGTGTTATACTGGTGCCTATTTCCATAAGCCACAGTTTTCCTCTCTTATGTAAAGCAGTATCTCCAATGAGCCAGCTTCAAAGCCAGCATTTTTTCATGGGTGCTCCATATTCCAATAATTAATTCTAGTATGCCACTACCAGTATTTTACTTAAGAGTGACGATTATGACAAGAATTGCCTCCAGTTTGCCAGTGCCAGTTTTTTGTCACAGGTGTCTGTGATGCTAACAATTTCCTCCAGTTTGCCAGCAGCAGCCTTTTACCCTGCATGCCTCTAAAAGCCAATAATTACCATCAGTATGCCAAGGCCAATGGCAGACACTACATTCTTACCTACGCTCACTTACACTCATTCACAATCCCTCATTCATTCTCTTTTACTTGCGCTCATTCCCTCTTACTCAGTATCTTGCACTTGCCCTTCTCACTCATTGACTCACTCATACTCACTGACTCGCAATTATCCTTGCTCACTATCTGCCACTAATTCTCACTCACTGTCACTGATTCTCATCCACCCACTCATGCATTCTCACACATCAGACACATGCTCACAAACGCACAGCCTCTCACCCACAAGCACGCACACAACATATCTTTAAAAAGTTTTTTTACTCATATCATGTGCAGCTGAATATCAAGTTCCAACTCTTAGTGGTCCATTTTATATTAAACTAACAATAGACTATTATTCCTATTGGTATAATAAAACATAGGCAAAAACAAGGATAGAGAGCCAACAACCATAATAACAAGCTGTTTTAGTCTTTTTTGCACTGACTTTGCTACCTCTGCTCTGAGCCCAGGGGTCACAAAGGCAGTCCCATGGGTAACAAAGTGAAAGGTGCAACGGCGACCCATGGTGACAGGGCCGGGCTGGGAACCACAACCGGCCTTGGCAAAGTGCTAGGCCGGCTCCCCCTCCCCACTTCAAATGGGGGGGGGACACAGCCGAGCACTTTGTCGGGCCAGTTTTCGGCCGGTTTTGTTACAGGGCCGATTTTGCAGCTATGCTGCAAAACGGCCCTGTAACAAAAACGGCCCTGTAACAAAAACGGTCCCCAGGGGCCCAAAACCGGCCCCCACGCATGCGGCGCACCAGGGGATTGCCCGGTGCCCGCTATGGCCAGTCCGGGCCTGCATGGTGACCCCTAAATGATGTCCATGATGTCTTCTTCAGTTTTAACTCCAAAAGGAATCTTTGTGCTTCTATATAGAAAGAAATATCTGAGTAGAATAGTACCAAACTTCCATGAAAGTAGTGTTTTACTAAAGAAAATATCTTCGCTTGGTTTGGTGAAAATTTGCTTATTCGTTTTCAAGAAATTAGTGTTTAAATGATATTTCAGGGTGGCATGAAAGAATAAAGTAGAGCTATCAGGACATTTAGTCCACGGATGTTCTGCCAACCTGGATTTGTGGTCAAATCCAAGGGCAACATTAGAAAAATAATCACAAATGATTGCAACAGGGAGCTTTTTTCCTGCTATCCATCGAGGACCCGAAGACTCTAATTAGCTGGCAGAAATAGGGAAGAATATGTTGCATCCACTATTACTGCGCAAAGGGTTCAGTCCCTGTGTCCTGAAAAAAATTGAAAGGAGCCATAAAAGGGTAGAGTGACATTCCCATATCCCACGGCTCATGTAGGAGGCCCGAAAGGGACTCCCTTTAAGTTAAAAAAAAAAACATTTGTCTTGGGTAAATGAGGTGATGCAGACCACAGACCAGCACCAAGGTCCTCAAACCTTGCCTATGGTCTGTGATACTTCGGGAAAGGCCCATGGACTCATGTTGGACTGCTTCTGGTGTTCACAAACCCTTGCTCATGTACTTTGAACCCACACTGATCACTCACAGACAAATTCACTGATAAACTAAGGCTAAAGAGCAGTTATGGCTAGCTTTGTTTATAACACCTTAACCTATGTTAAAAACATGTAAAACGTCACTCCAAAAACCAGTTAATTACACGCATAGTTAAAAATAACACCTCAACAGATGTTTAAAAAACACTCAGAAATTAACACCAAAAACAGTTATGAGCTTGATGAATTCTTGATTAAGTGTTTCTGTTAAACTTTAATTCCTGCAAATCCGATGATATTGATAAATTTTGATGTATGAATTTTGACATTTGGTTGTATGAATATTAAGATGATAATTTATGTAATATATGGATTTCAATAAAAAAAACTGTTAAGATACACGTATAGTTACAAATGAAACCTGAAAAACCACTGAAATGGACTAGTTATGGTTAGCTTTGTTATCGGTAACTGGCATAACAGCCAAGCCAAATGCTGCACCAATGACCGCACAAGCTTTATATCACTAACTAAGAACAACTAAAAGTACAACTTAATAAAATAACCATACATAATTCAACCACTAACTAATTCTACATTCATAATCCTCTCTTTCATGTTGCTAAAAGCAATGTGATAGGAAATTTAATTTTTGAAGATTATATACACCATTGTCTCCCTCGGCTCCTCACGGGTGCACAGGAAAGGCACTCCCTCTGTCAGCTTGCAGTTCATCCTTTTAATTCTGGCACAACTCAAAGCAACCCATGTTGGCTTCTTTTGAAGCCTTGGCCAAGGTATATTGACAGACAGACAGATGGATATATAGATAGATAAACAAATGGATTAATGGATAACCATTTTTGGATCCACCGCATTTTAAAATAGAGACAATTTATGTGACAGAGACAAATGACAATATTTTCCAAATATATTGTGATCTGGCTCCGTCACATAGATGATCTCTTTTTAATATGGGATTGATCCAAAGATTATTTTGATAATTACTTTGAGACCTTGAATTAGAACCCATACTATATTCGTCTAATGTGCGATCAGCTCTAGGAAGATTGAATTTCTAAATACTTTAATCTATGTAGAGAAAGGAAGAATTAAAGGTATCATACACTCACAGCTAATAACAGTGTGTCACTAATTCGTCATGGCAGAAGGCTCAAATGGAGCATCCCATATGCGGATATGCTGAGAGTCAAAACAAACTGTCCCAAAGAAGAAAAGACCAAACACTTTACTAAAGTTAAAAGCTGTTTCATACTCCAAGGCTACTCTGAGGAGTAATTTATTAGAGCACATAAGTATTAAAAAAATAGGAACATTGAGCACCGTCTGATCACTAAAGGACATGCTTAAAAAGGAAAACCAAGACAGCATAAGACTAATACCAACATATAAAAATGAAGTCTCTAAAATCAGAAAAGTACTCCAGAAACATTGAACTCTTGAAAAGAGTGATCTGGATATTGCAGAAAAAAAATGGGTGATCATTTGTTAATGGTATAAAGAGTGCCATCATTTGCCACAATCCTAATAAATACTCAATTCTCTTTAGAATATGAGTAATAAGGCTACAAACTAGGCCCGGGTGTAATTTCTGTCATTTCACATTACACTTGTTTCACAAAATGCACAAGCTAATGTCATTACGTCACATCGTGTCCTTGAGATTTTGTTCTGGTAAAGCTCTTACTGCAGGAGCAAGGAACAGTGTAAACTAACAGAAAGCGAGCAGAGATTAGTCTTGTCACATGCAATTATATACTTTTCTTTTAAAGAAATGCATCCTCGCATCTAAAATGGATACAAGGATGCACTTCATGCTAAGCAAAATGTCAGACTGGAAGTTTGCTAATAATACATAAATTGTTGCTTTTTTGTGTGCATTTCACATTATTTCCCAAAGGAAATACTGCAAATTTTAACCAAGTCTAATGATATCACATAGCTAAAAATGACACACCAGACACTCTGGGCCTAATTATAAGTATAGGTGCTATTTATCGCACCTGATAAACAGTGATACCATGGGGCTGATTATTTATCGGGTGCAATAACCAGTTCCTATTACGAGTTTCTGGAGCATAATATGAGGATTTGGTATTTCACATACACATAATACAATAATAACCGTATGATTTACCCCTATTAAATCGGAAGGTTTGACCTGCCAAAACTTTATGAAGGTTGAGGGATTAACGTATCCGTTTATCATTGGATGCATTAAATAACACTCAACTCATAATTCTGACCTGTGCATAAACAGAAGTAAACACACAGATCAGAATACATTGACCAACTTGTAATTAGACCCCATGTAGATAATAAGGATTCATATTCCATCTTTTAATAGCATCATTCAAGTCGCTAACATATTCTCCACTAAAGGCAATATGAGTTTATTATCAGCTTTCATAGGTTTTGCATATGAATTAGAGACATTGATTCCACAGCTTTAAAATCCTTTGTTTTAAATTAGTCTCACTATAGATTTAGTATTGGAGTCACCATAAATAAAATGGGAATGAAGTAATTAACATTATAGCGATGAGGATACATAAACTACATTTCCCAGCATGCTTAGAAATCAAAAGTAAAAAAAAATGCTACATGTAAGGAAGGGCAATAGATGATAGAATTGGATATCCCAGGATCAAGGCCCGGTCATAACACATTGAGTTAAATGCTTCCTGAACTTTGCAATGAAGATGTATGTGCTCGTGCCATGGAGAGAGGCCTGGTTTGGGATGTTCATGCACTTTCTGTTGGAGATACAGCCTGCTATGTAATAAATATAAAACTAAATTCCAAAGTGCCCGGTGATGGCTAAGCGAAAGAGTATTACTGTGCTTTCTGCAGTCGATAGTTATTGTTGCATAGCTCTGTTAAACTGGATTATTATTTGGAGTGGGTGACTGCCCCTTTCAAGGAATATTCACAACCCTTATCAGGGTGACCCCTTAAAGTCACAAAATTTACCTGAACCCAATCACCTGGTAGCTTTGGTACAGAGCAAATAGATGACATTTCGGGCAGTCGGTTAAGTTCTTTTTTGCAGTACCAAAACAGTAATAACTTCAAAACAGTAAACAATAAAAATCCCAAACCTAGCATAAAAATAGAGTGCAACTTAATAAATACAATACAACCAAAATAACCAAACACCCATAAGGGGAAACTGAGATTTAAATTTTTAAATATTGAAGGGCAAAGTGCCAGAGTAAGTCAATGGTCATGGTAGATCAGGATCCAGGCATGATATCAGGCTGACCGTCGGTGGAGTGCAGGTTGATACACCAACAAGGTTCCTACCTGGACAGAGATTTTACCTGAGGCCATATGTCCTTATTTAGAGTTTGGCAGACCTTCATTACGTAAGAGAAACTACTCCATCTCTGTCGCTGACATACTCCTTCGACAGCTGCGATTTACAGTGGGACATAAAATGGGCGTTTACATGGTCCGTCACCACCAACTAAAACTTGGCAGTAAGGAGGAGTGTAAACTGCAAAATGATCCCCACACCACGAGATCATTAATTGTTCTGTTTTCAAAACCAAAATCCACAGTACCATCATGTTGAGGGAGCCGTCTGTCAGACTTTAAATTCATTGACAGTAACTGCTGTGATGGAGTACTAATTGCACTTTAAAGTCCAAAACAGCCCCTTAGTCTCTTTTTTAGCAGTCAAAAGCCTATAGTGGGGCAAGGCAGCAGGCGGTAGCCAAGGAAGTCCTCAAGAGGTCAGATAGGCTTTCAATGAGGTCTCATTGGAGCCATTGGTTTTGACAGGAAAAGGTTGTATCAGTAAATTTCACAGCTAAGGAAGTCCTCTTGAGGGTCGGACACTTTTGACGCATTTTCCCAGTCAAGATTTTTCGCCTTCTGCCTTAGTTTCTTTTTTAGGACATGGAATCCTCCAGCATGATAAGGCTGCAGGCTGCTTCTGACAATGGGATTCACATGGCTGGATGCCTTCTCTCCAAGGGTCAGCTGAATCAGATTTGCTGCTGTGGAGATGGTCTGAGCAGGTAAAACCTGTTATCTTAGCCCAGAAAGGTAACACTTTGGGTGGATAGGTTTGGGTGGTTTGTCATGGTCCTCTGGAAGTATGGAATTCCAAAAGGTTTCTGCGTTCCAGCTGTTCAGGGGTGGTAGGAGAAGTCTAGTTAGGTACTGCCAATGGTTTGGGGGACTGAAGGACAACACTTGTGGGTCAAGACTTACTTTAGCAGGGTGCAGGTCAGGTCAGCTGGGATCTTCAGGAAAAACGTCTTACAGCTTATTGTGGTCATATAGCTACACAGGAGATCCCCAACTAGCCCTGGGAGTGCACTTCTTTGTCCTTGGTACAAGGGGGAACAGATCCACCAGCCCTTCAGGGCTTCTCTCAGATCACACAAAGCAGTTCAAGTCCTCCTATGTTCTTCCAAACATCCAGAAAGTATTCTTAAGAGAGTGCCTGTGGGCACCATATTTATGCCTGGCAGAATCCTTTGGGAGGAAGTGACACCTGGCTCCTCTTCAACCAATAGGGTAAACATTCCCAAGAGTAACCATACCCACTTTTGCAGGAGTTTCTGTTTGTCTTACTGCAAACAATCCTACAATGCCTCTCATTCTAAAATTAAACAATGGGGAAATCCTTTTCTCTATGGTGATTTGGTGATAGTCTCCCAAAGAAAAAGGCTGGGGCCTTTTCAGCTGTTACCTAACATTTTCTTGTGACGGAGGAGGCCCCTTTGAGGTGAATGAAGATTCTGGGCCCACCCTGACTGGTATTCCTGCCAGGGAACAAAACACCTCCTCACACCCAAGCTAATGTCTCAGCTTTGGAAGCCGCTTTCATAACTTGTCAGGGCTAATCTAATACTGCCTGGGCTGCTGCTGGAAAGCTAGCTTCTAGCTGGCCTCTACCCAAAAATAGCAGAATTAATATTTAATATTGCTTGCCAGTATTTCTCTCTGGGCTAGCAAGAGACTTTGTACAGTGAAAATTGCTTTTAGGGCAATAGGGACTTGATTGCCTTCAATTTCCTCATTTTCCACCATTTTCTTTTTTTGTGTGCAGTTTTGACTAGCATGAATTTGACTCGAAGGTAGTGTAGCCCTTTACATGAGCACCAGTTACATCACACAAGGGCACGTTCATTTTTATTTTTATTTGGTAGGCATGGGAAGATTAAGTGATTTACCCATAATCAAAGGATGTTGAGCCGATACCAAAACCCATACCTGGTTCCTATTTCCAAAGTCGGCAGCTCTGGACGTTACACCAAATCCTTTCCCCTTAAATTGAAATACCATTTACCCTGCCTTTAGGGCAACAATGCCTACATAGGGGTGACATTTTAATTTTTAAAAGGGAGGTATTTCCCCTATCAAAAAGGTTTATTTTAAGAGGTCACTTGAAGGTTTTACACTGCTGTCATCAGGCTACCCAGGGTAGGCCTGAAGTTGGCTGTGTAAGAGAATATCAGTTCATAAAATATCATGCAGACAGAATATCATTTCAAAAATATTGAGGAACAATATACCAAGAAGGTAAGTGCAAATAAGTAAGTATAGATTTACTATTCTTAACACTACATCTTCATATATTGCCAAATGACATATATGTGGAGTAAGTGTAGTAAGACTTTGCTTACTCATGGAAACCTACCATCATTATATTTTTGTTCTCGATATTCTTGACATAATATTTTGTGTACACGCTAATCTTTCTGTGATATTTTGTCCAAGCACCTCTGAAGTCATGTCTACCCTACCACTATAGTGCATAGAGAAATAGGTACTGCAGTCCACAAGTAGTATTTAACTTCTAAACCCTGGGTGCAAATTCTACACCATATTCTAAGGGACTTACAGGCAAGTTAAGTGTGCCAATTAAGAATATGCCAATTCAACCATGTTGAGAGGGGGCGCACATGCACAAAGTTCTAAAGCCAGTAAAGAACATAAGGTAACAATCTGGGCAGAGAGCATGCAAAAGATGGCAATGTCTTATAATAGCACTGTGAACAAGTTAATTGAGTCCAGAAAGTAGAAATTCTCAGTCGCTTGTTGTGATTTGCTTTGGTATGAACTTTCAGATTAGAAAAAAGATCTCAGTTGCAAGATGCCACTGACTGAAATAATTAACCAATTAACATGTTTCAGAATGCAGTATGAGTGTTTTGGAAATCATCAGGGCACATACATAGTTATATCAAAACACATGTATAAGAAATGCAACTTTTAATAGTTAAATACTGACAGAAAACAATGTATTTTCTATCTCTATTTAGTTTTAAAATCGGAAAAATACTGAAACTTGTACTTCTTGTGAGAAACTCTCCAAGCTGCCTTTCATGAATTCCATGCAAAAGCTGAGCAGATAGACAACATGGAGAGTTAAAAAACTGATGAGATTTCCATAAATACAGGTATATGTTAACATACATTTGTAGTATAACGCTAATATGTACTTCTTATTGTAGTGTTTTGTTATCTGTGGCTGCTTAATTTGCGTAAACATGCAGACATCCATGCATGAGTGCCCGTCTACGAGTTAAAATGTGGAAATATACCATTTTACTACTCCATTTATTCTCAAAACACAAAAGAAATATGGATAAATACCAATAAGATAGTGAAAAAATAAATATGGATAAATACAGACGTAAATGTTGCAAAAAATGAATACTATAAAAACGGGAGCCCTACTTATATGGTACACAATTTCCTCGGTTTTCAGCTTGGGGGGGGGGGGGGGGGGGGTGGGGTGGAGGGGGGTTGTGGACATTTGTAGTTATTTTAAACTACTGCCTATTTGTCGTCGGAAATCAATAAATTTAAGGTTTTTGAGTTTAAAAACGGCTTTGGTTCCAATCATTTCATGTATACAGTGCCATTAGTAACGCAAAGTGTCTATTTATAAACGTCTCCAACCCAAAAAGGCAGTCATGCCTTGTCTGTTCACTCGCGGGGAGAACAGCATGAGGTTACCACTTGATTAAGTATGTTTTCAGGCTTTTCTTAAAATAGTAAATGTTAATTTCTGTATTAGCATACTATGCACCTAATTTCGGTGCGTGGCACTAAATGCCATTTAATGGGCCGGTGAAACAACTGTATATGGTGTTTTTTTAAGGGTAAGTGAAATTAATAACACACATCACCACGCTTGTTACATCATTTTAGCAGTACATGTTTTTGACATTTTTGTGTATAGATGAGAGAATCAAGGACATTCCCATGTTTCTGCCTATTTTTGAAATTCTGAATGTTTTTTTTCCTGTGGAATAAAACCAGTTACACTGGCCTTGAAGTCGTATACAATGTAGATTGACAGACCTGTGCCTCCTCTTTGCAGCCTTTAATATCGTCGGCCTGCTTTAACTCCCTATCGTGTCATGCACTTGGCCATAACTGAAACATGTTCATAATTTAGTAACTCGCCCCCGTTGTTGCAGGCAGTGGCGTAAAAAAACTAGTGATTGCCCAGCCCCATGCAGGGTACCTGCAGGGGCCCCCATGCCAGGACCTAGTTTGGAGCTCTCAGGCCAAGAACCTGCCGGTGCCAGAGGGGGCCTGGGAGCTCGGGCCTCCGTTTTGCAGAGGATGCGGGGGCTTTTGTTACACTGGTTGGAGGGTCAGCTTTAGAGATGGAAGCGGACAGCCTTTCTTGGCGCCCTCTCATGACGTCTTTCTCCATTAATTCCTCCCCTACCCTCTCCAACAGCGCCCCTCACCTCTCCATAGGCTGCCTCTGACATACATTAAAAACATATTTAAAGCGCTTCTCATAATTTACTCACACTCAGTTTTGTGATCTGCATAGTACAGGTTCTTTGCAGCAGGCACATTATCCCTGTGCACTAATATATGATAAGTAAAAACTGCCACTGGAAACAAATTCCGATCTCTCACCAGTAGTAACATTAATCACAAGAGTTATCTTTACATTTTTATTGTTGCCTTAAAACTGCTGGACTGCACAAGGAAATTCAGGTGCTTGCAAACCCATAAGTTATTGTTAAAGAGAGTACTGCCCCAAAGCCAGTCCTGCCTTGTTGTAAAGCAACACAAGAATATTGTGCTGGATAACTAAACACTTATAAGGTCCCAAAGGCGAGACCTATTGGCAGAAAATGATCAAAATAAATTATAGGGCAGAACAACAACAGAACTGAAATCAGTGTAAAAAGATTACCCAAGGACGTAAACATACAAAACAACATGAATCTGACTGTACAAATGGTGACAGTGTATAAGTGCTGCTAACCTCGAAAGTAGAACAAGTCGCAGCATGCAGCTGAGAGTCATTGCAAGAGCAAACAAACAATCACAATGGTAGCCGTGATACCAACGAGGGCTCAAATGACAAAGCCCTCATGCATGTAATTCAGGTTTACAAGTGCAAATGTTTTGGTCTATGAATGCAGGGTTTCCAGAAAAGGTGGCCTTGTCCATAAATGTATTTCCTGCTGAAGAGAATAATAACTTTTTTGAATAGCACTTGTATTCCATTTCCAAGCACTGTAAATAACAGATGTCACTACTACCGGATTGATGGTGCGGAGTTTAACCTCCTCAGAAGGATGCATCTGTCTGACTCAAACTTACGGCTTTCAGATAACGTCATTCGTCAGCGGTGATAGTGCAGCTCCCTACAGCCATCCTCGTACCCACTGCCGAGTATTACACTTGTGGGAGTAAACTGCATGCAAGGGACGGGGAGGGGTGTGCAAGGAATCTTTATGGACACCCACAGAGTCTGACGCCATTCACAAGCTTCCCCCTACTCCTGAAAAATGATAGTTGTTCACTGTGGCGTGAAAGAAGAAACGAAGGCTCAGTGCCAGTCTGCACCCATGCCTAGTCACAACCCCACAGCTCTAAGTGCACTCGTTTGTGAATCTTGCTGTGAAAGCCGAGACTCCACACGTAGGGCCACTGATAGCTCGGAAGCCGTGTGTATTATAAAATCGAATGCGCGTATGTTGTGTATGTTTTAAATACCACTGGCACACTCCTGAGAACTTGGTAAATCAGTGAACTGGTGTCAAACCATGCGCCACCGACGACGAGTGCTACTTTGTTCTTGATTCGGTTCAGCACGTCTGGAGCAAAGGCTGCAGATGTGAAGGGCGATAAAAATGAAAAACGGGGTTGCAATCTATGGAAAATGTGTCCTTTAGCATTAACTGTGCACCGAGCTGTAAAGCAACCAAATGTCTTTCAAATGGCAACAGAGAATCTTACCTGGTTAAAGTGCTCCGCGTCCCCTACAAAGAAAACAAGCTTTGGCCGTGCGGCAGTAAAGCCGCGCGGCCGTGAAAGTGATCATCTGCATGCATTCAAAAACAAACATTTGGCGGCCACAAAATTACATTAAAAAAAAGTGTGTGGTGACGTGCATGGTGTGCACGCGTGTCACCGCACGTGCTAATTTGCCGACGATCAGCTTGCAATAATACGCATGCGCGCGCTCTCTCTTGTGCACGTTCTAGCAAGCTGATCGCCGGCAAAGTAGTATTTCACAGAGCCCCAAAATGTCTCAGCCGAGACCAGCGCATGCGCTGGATCAGGCCGAGAACCTAAAAAATGATGTAGGCCACCCTGCTTTGTTATGGAGGAGTCAATTATAAAACCTGTTTGAGCAGGATACATCATCTCCATTACTGTGAACTTTCCAGTCAGTTTAGCTTTTGTGATCAATTGTGCATACTGTGCAACTATGTCTCAGTAAACAAATGCAATTTGAAATTAATTTTGAATCTAGAGGTTTTGCATATGGGATTAACTACAAAATGACAGCCCGAGCTCACATCTGTAGTCATTTATGAATAACTTACTTTGGTTTTATGACATCAGCAACCGGAGTCATTGTGGGACTTATTTACAAGCCCCTTGCGCTGTCGGTGGGTCACTTTTTCCCATATTAAAAGTGATGCACAGGTGGCGCATGGGGATTGTAAATAAGCCACTGTGTTCTTTGTCCAGGTTTAGTCTGTTAATATGAACAAAACTTGAGATTTGAGTCCCTCAAACCTATAAATACAAGCTAAGATATTTACTGAAGTATGGGCCAAAGATTGCTGGTGGGAGCCACTTGCACTTATTTTTGGGGACCCGCAATTAGTTTTCCTCATAACACATTTCCCAGGACCAAGAGAAGGAAAAACACAAGGGAAAGAAGGAGGAAATGGAACACCATCAAAGAGGGAGAAAGTAGAATTATGCAAGAGTGAGCTAAAGGGTCCGGGAGTGTTTAGCAGCGGATAAAAGTGGCCTAACATAAGGTGGGCTAATGTTTAAACTCACCTCCATGGGCTTCTGAGCAGTGAGTTGGGCACAGGCGCTCATTATTTTGCTAATAATGTCATGGACCCTGTATTAGAGAGATTCTATCTTCTTCATTTCTATAAATGCCCTGTAGGCCACTTGAGGGCAGTGCAAGAAGAATGTTTTGAAATTCTGTTCACTTGCCCTGGGCTAAACTGGTTGGCAGTGGATGGAGTTGAGGAAATTAGGTGTTCCTGTGCCACACAGATATCTATTCCCATTTTGGATTTCATCACACTAACAATGGAACCGTTTATGTGCCCCTAAGCACTGCAATTATATCATGGTGTAGTGAAATTGGTGTACCACATGAACCTTTTATGGAGTGACTTAGGATCATTCATCAATGGTGTGCTATTTCCTCTTTTGGCCCACCTGCCAATACAACCTACACGTTGAAAGATGTATTTCTTGTACCTGATAAGAGAACATTGGAAGAATATATTCTTTCTTGTCTTGAACCTCAGCTTCCAGAACTTGATTCCAGGGGTAGGCAGTAGAAGTCAGTTTCTTGACTGGCCTTAATTAATTGCATCAGAATCTCTTGAAACGAATGGCTATTAAAGGAGCCAGTTTGAGGAGTTTGGTGGCTGTAAAGTTCCCGAAAACCGAACGAATGAGATGCTGAACTCAAAAATCTTTACAGAAAGAATTGGGCTCTTTAGCACCTGTTCAGAAGAACTTCACCTCAACCGAGTTTTGGTAAAATTATTTTGAGCAGTCGAATCAGAGACAATATTTGCTTTCACCTAAAAAACATCCAAAATGTTTATAATCATTCAGGAAGTCTTATTTACCCGGTCAGACTTATAGTATCACAGTTGCACCAGTCATCAGCACGAGCCATGAAACTGGCATCCCAAGCTTCAGCTAAAGGCCGATTCCTGGCTCGACTTATATTCGGCTTTAACATTCCTCAATGGCATTTCCTGCAGGCTCGCAATTGCTTCCATTCCTTTTCACCGAATACTTGGATTTCTTATAGCTGTAGATTTTAGACATCTTCGAGCAGAAACTTCACTGTCAGCTTGCATTTGTAGCTACATGTAGACACAACTGCACTTGAAATCAATGCTGCTTTGAAAACGTATTACCTACTTGCCCAATCCACTGGATTTGATTCACTCATTGGCCTCTTAAAGACTTGCATTCTATTGATGTGGTGTTTCTTACAGCTTTGTGATTCCCCCTCACATATTTGGGAAGTGTTGCTTCATTTTTTATGGACATTTCCAGATTTGTCCATTATCATCCTTGAACTTCAAGACTAACCTGTCATTTTGTTTTTTATATTTTTCTCAATTTTTATGAATTGCAGAGGGATTTTAATTTATTATTGTTTTTGAAGTTTTAACTGTTTGGTATTTCTAAATGTTTTACATATTTTTGTTAAGATACGACTGTCTGCTCAGTGCCATAGCTACCTGGGCTTGAGGTCAGGTATTAATCACTGAAACCTTTGACTTGACCTACCAAGGTAGTGACCTTATTATTTGTGGTTGACACAGATCAATCCCAACTAATAAACCACGTTTTTAGAATTATAACAAGCACACTTGTGACATTATTTTTCAGAAAAAGAAACTCTTGTATTATGTTTTAACACTACCATATCCTTCAAGGAATACATTTTGATTAAAAGTATTAAAAAGTCTTGAAATCATAGCACATGGACAAAATTGCATTTTAGGTCACATTGTTTCTGTTAGGCCTCTTTATTCCAGCATTTCATCTTTCAAAAAGTTGGTAGCTTGAGTAGCAGCCACTGTGTAATAATAATGGTTTCATTACACTTCAGGGTACAGCAAAAGTATAGTGGTAGGTGTTATATAAAACAACTACATTATTAAAATGACCCTACATTTATTTAAGTAAATACGTTTGGTGCATCTAATGATAAAAATAATTATTTGCTAATAATGTTTATTATTACCAAAGCCTCCTGGTGCTCTCATAACCTGTAACTTGTACCCCGATATATTGAGATATATGTTTTTGTTTAATCTAAACATCATAATAACTAACTGCTAATAAAGCACATTACCACCTAATAGCCATCAAACTATAACTAAATACAGTCCTAACCCAATTAGTATTGTTAATTTTTTCAAAGAAGCAATAATTAAAGAACCTTAGATATGAGACATGACCACAAATGCTGCCCAAAATAAATTTGAATTCACTTTGAGTAGATCCACTCAAGTGTCAGTGAGTCTATCATCGACCACCCATTTCCGTGTGCCGTCCATCACAATTTCAGACGTTGGTAGTAAAGGATAGGCTCACTGATCTTCGCTCGTAGAAAATGAATGGCCATCTGTTTTGGACAGCATTTTTTGTCAACTTATTTTTGATGATGTGAATAATCATGAGCATCATGAAGGGATATAATGTATGTATGAGTACATGCATGTTGGTATTAATCCAGGGATGTGATCAATTATATGAATGAATGGGAAATCTTTAATGAAGAGGGAGATCAGATATTTTTATGTTATCCTAGAGAAAAATAATCAAAGAGCTTTTTTGTTGATGCATGGCCCTGAAGAAGCGGGGTTTCCAGCAAAACATGAGTTGGCTACTTGTATCAAAATCGAATGCTAATATCAAAAGTGGCTGCTAACATCAGAATCGGTGGCTAGTATTGAAACTTGAAGCCTGTATTATGTGATATCCAATACAGATGCCATTCATTGGTTGATGATATGGACTTTTCATTCTATCTTTGCAAATTTCTTGTTAGAATTATAAATGTGTGTATCTTAATGGTTGGATTGTACTGTATGTAAGATAAAAGATATGGGATTATAAATAATCTTTTATGATATGAAAATGAATCGCCAGATTGTTCTGACATTTATTTTCCCTGTGGATACCAAATGCTCCCTGAATGATTTGCAATATATTCCTTTAAAAAATGGCGGCTTTGCCATAGCAAACACAAATTCTCCTGTGGCAAGCAATCACCACTCACCTTTAAATTAGGCCATTGGTAGACTGGATGCTAAAAGCAGCCTGGTAAAAAGAATTCATGGCAGCCCCAAATTGTTCCGAGTGAGTATAGAGAGTAAGTCAATCTGTATTCAAGGTATTATGGGGGAACAAATTGTATACCCATATACAAGAAAGTTATGGTTTATACATCTGAGCAATTAGAAAATATTGTTTACATTTTCTGATATTAATGGCAAAATTATTTACTTTTGTACCCTTTCTGCTTGTTTCATTGCATCGGGTGTCCAGTTCTCAGAGCCTGGAAGACATTGGGGAAAGAAAAGCCAAGTCCTTCAAAGGAGAGTCTGAAAGACTGCGCACGCTAATTTCTCCTGTCTCTGGTAAGTATGTGAGAGTCTAAAGAAAGAAAGAATCGTTTTACTTTCAGAGTTTAATGGTTTAGCTAGTAACTAATTTCAGCGTATGGCTTGGTATGATGGGGCTCACTTAGCCATCAACAACTGGTAACCATGTGAAGAACTACTAATTGTGTATTAAATAAACAAGAACATGCATTGGAAACACATTTTCTATCTCTGAGGATAATTTTGTAATGTCAATTTAATTCTGTTTGTGAATTTTGATTTTGCTACACCGGAGACCATGTAAACAGTGAACCTCCTAAAATACCTACAACATGGCTATTTAACAGGTGCTGCCCCATCACCCTCTCTCATACCCTTGTAGTGGAAAACCATTGTGATGGGAAATGATCAGATTCAAATCTTTGGCGAATTTATTCAAGACACTCAGTTATCATCAGGTTTAGATGTTGATTATACTGGAGCAATTATGCCCGCTAACCACTGAATAGAATCTGACAAATGAGCTTAAGTAGTCCATCATGTGGCTAGCCACCACATTCGCTCTGTGGTCCACCTAACCTAGATTTGAACCGCAAAACTTTCTTTAAATATGCGTCCATTTATGTCTTGGTGTTCATAGTTTGTTGTCTCAAGTGAAAGCCTTAGGCAGTAGCTAACGGGATTGTGCTGAGGTGCTACATGGCAACCTGTCAACCCCGAATTACAGTATTTAGCAATTGTTTAACATTCCCCCCAAAAAGTATTGGCAGGAGTTAGAGTAGTTAATTTGGACTGGAAAGTGCAACACATATTGTCCTCAATTTAATCTGTAATTCGTCCGGGTCAACTTCAATGAACAGAAGTTGGGAGCATAAGTATAACTGCATGACTATAAATATATGACTGTTAGGTAAGACCTTGATTTTTTTCAAGCCTCTTACTTTACTGTGATCATTTTACCAAACTTGCATAGAATTCCACTTGCTCAAAAGTGCATCGAGTTGTGTGGTTTGTGCGATGGTGTCCTTGATTTTTTGTAAAACAACATACATTTTTAATTAAACTTTGATTTTGCATCCTCGCCCACTTTTGCTCCTTTTGGTGCATTTTGTCCACAGGTTTTCTGAGCAAAATTGCCACTGAAGTGAGGTGAACGCTTTCCTAGCAGCACCCATATGCATTGACACTAACTCTTGTAATACAAACATACATGCACACACAGACACAGTAAAACAGCCCCAACACACACATATCCTATTCACCCACAAACACACTATTTTGCATGTTAGGTCCTCCTTCCAAGTCCCCTGGTTTTTCGGATATTAAAATTGCACATTATACTTATGGATGCAACAGAGTTTGGTACACTCCACACCTCAGAATGGGGTATAATTCTGCAATGCCACATGTTCGTCTCATTCTGAGTTACAAATCTCAGACTGAGTTTATTTTATCTAGACATATATCATAATTTGTGCAAGGATAAAAACAAAAAATGCTGAGTACGAAATTTGCACACCCTATGTCTTCTTAAGTCAGGTGAAAACCTCTGTTTACACTTAAATCTGAGAGACTATTATCCTTGGAATGAAATCCTAAGCTTTATTTTCCCAACCATGTGTCATAATTCAGAGACTACTATATTGGAGAGATACACTTTATTGTTGCATATAGGATAAAATACCCCAACGATTAGATTATATATGGGATAAAGTACCTCCTGCCATACATTTTAAGTCATTACAAGTCACCAAAAAGTTCCATAATCATTTAGAGAAATATAAACAAAGGCTGAGTACCTTTTTAAGGTTATGAAACTCCAAGGCGAAGCACAGTATCCTTTCCATTTACAATAGGGGGTACTTGATCCCTATAATACATCATCACATCATCACCTTTCCCACAAACCACTTATATCCTTGATGTGTAGTATTTTCATAGGAAAGTGTTCTCAAACATGAAGAATAAAATAGGATCTGTAGTACGAAATGAAGCACATCAAAAAAGCAGATAGACATGTGTTGCCAGAAGATATTAGAATCAGGTTAATACAAGTCTTTTTTTGATAAAAGGCTCAGTAAGCTGGGAAGAAATATGCAAACAGATTCAAACTTTTCTTTAATTACTCAAGGAGTCCACAAAATAATATGTTGCCATAGATATCATCCTTCCGCTTGTCACTTTATAGCTATAAAAAAGAGCAGAAGAAACAAAAGCCATGGTTCGTTATGCTCCGTGGCGTGTCCTTCTACTTGGCTGCTGGCTCTGGCAGCAGGCACTGTGATGTCAAAAATTTACTGTAATAAGTTAAATCAGTTGTTCTGACATAATTTCTTTATAATAGGTGCATCAGAAGTCTACGGTTACAAACAAACTAGACTGTTTTTAATGTAGGGAGCCTGCATATTATATGGTTATTGCATCTCTGAGGGAGTTCCATGAACTTGGGTTCCTTCATAAGGTAGATTTAAGCACTACAATGCAATTTTCAACATCCTTTTATGTACAGGAGGGTGTATAAAGTAGGAGTACTTTATTCCTTGTAAAATACAGACCCTCTTCTCTCATTCCTTAAAAAACAAACATTTTTGTGCTCATTTCTCAAATATTTGTGCTCTCCTGTGAATACTCAATTCCTTCATTTACTTTGCAGACATATTTTCTACAAAGCAGCTCATCGTCCTACAAAGGTTTTTAGGTCGATCCTACTCAGCACACATGCATTGTCTTGGAGACATGTTGTGTTCAGTCTGTGGGCTTTGAACACACCTATCGCTTTTCATTGGTTGTTTCATCTGCTTTTCTAAATTAAATTTTTTTCGGAGTTTTATACAGCAAAAACTAGACCAGATATATTGGGTATCAGAGTGCTTTACATGACCACCAGTTTCGTTACATGAGGACACATTCATTTTTTTTGGGTTTTTTTGTTAGGCACAGGTAGATTAAGTGATTTGCCCAGAATTACAGGTTGTTGAGGGTCGTTGCCGAGACTCAAACCTGGTTCCTCAGCTTCGAGGTCGACAGCTCTAGCCAGAAGGCTACATCCTCTCCCCTTTGGCTTTGTTGGTAAATAGTTGAAATTTGTCCTGCCTTTTGGCGGTTTCGTTCCCACGCCTGCCCCTGCTATATCTATCATTACACTGTTGGCCATATGCTTATTTTCAGCACACTACTTTTTTATTTATTTAGCTTTGGTTGACACTTTCCTTCCCTTCCCATCACCCTTGCTGTTTACTTTGAGCCTCCAGTCACCTGGTCAGTGGTGTGAAGTGATTTGCTCCTGCACCGTTTATTAGTTGTATCTTTCTGTTAACTTTTCTGTGCCCTAATGTTTATCTTCTCTGGGTGCACAAGGCTTATTTTTTTCTTCTGAACCCCTTCTCGGTGGAGGGGTACACCTCATTGGGACCAGCAATGCCTTAGTTTTGAAGCGTTCTTGTATTTTGCTAATTTCCATGAGGTACTGTGTTACGTTCAGAGAACCCTCAGAGTCTCCCAGTATAGGGTTTGCTTTTCGCTGTACAACCCTAGGAGACTATTGGTTTGCGAGCAAGGGTACCTAATTTGCATTTAAGTGAAACACGCAGTCTGGCCATGGCAAACCACTACTGTCTTGGTGCACGGAGACCGACTGTCTGACGTCACAGCCTCATCAACATGAAGAGAAGGTGAGTACTGCAACAAAAACGACTATGACTCCAGGAACAACTGGGCAAGTACCCTGAATCATAGCATCATATTATAATTTAGTTGCTTATTCATGTAATCCCATAGCAGAGTTGCAAGCCAGAGTATCCTCTGTGAGTGTACCGACAGACAGCGTTCCCTGCAAAAACTCGATTTCCTATGTATCCTTTCTTTGTTGTAAAGCGCTCTGATACCCGCAAGGGTCTTGTCCACGCCATACAAAACCTTCAAAATGAAATAAAAACTAGTCTCTCCCTGCTCTTCCCAATAGTTGCACATTTATATACATTTCTCTACATAGTCTTTCTCTAGAGAAGGTAGCAAAATTCTCACTCAGAACCACTTGTTTGGAACAACAAGCTAAAATAATCCTCCCATGTGAAGCATATGCATGTTTTCGAAAATTTTCGCTCCTCTTAATTGTATAATCCTGTTAGCAAGCAATGGAAAATGCCCCTTATACTGAAGCAACCAAAGCAGACAGAATACTAGTTTTTTATTTACACAAAGAACAGTCTTGTCATCTTTCACAAAATAAGAAAGCTCAGTTTTGTTTTGACACCTGTTCAAGCCTAGTCCACTTATGGTACGTGGGCACACTTGATACACCACTCAATTCACAAATACGGCATATGTTTATGTACATTAAAATCAGCAATGCATGCTATCAATATCGAACAAATATGAAAAGGCGCTGCTCCTTAAAACCTCCTGTAGGACACTGAAGAATAATCCTTTGAAGGCCTCATTTTGTAAGTCTGTCAACACAATAATTGTGCTATATTTTCTTTCACTGACTGAATGCATTTTATTCAGAAGTGTTTACCATGCCATTTACTTTAGTTTCAAACAGACTTCAACTCGTTTTATTTTCAAGAGCATGAGTTCTAATTAATCAAGGGGAGATCCCTTGTGAATAATTGCAGCTTCAGTCGTGAGGAACACCTCCTCCAAACTATACCATGTGCTAGAGTCTGATTGTCGATTCCAGAACTGAGTCCTTCAACCAACATAAGGATGAAAAATACCTTGGGTGTAATATGGCGCTTTGTAATACACCTTTGACATTTTTAAATAACGGGCGTTTTATTTCCCAGTTTAATAGTGTTACTTCTAGTAGCCTCAAAAGAATGGAAGACTGAATTTGCCTTGCCAGGATTGACATGTGTGACCTTCAGATGACGGGAAATGCAAGCGGCAAACGTTTAACCCGCAGAGCCCTGCTGCCGGCAGAAACGTTAGTTCACCGAACCTTTCATAGCCGTGTGCTCTGTGAACACATTGGGCTTACATTTGCTGCGGGAGGGGGAGGGGCGGGCATGTAAAAAAGCCAAGCCAGGGTTCAGGAGCTTGTAAAGCCTGTATGAGGAGAGGGTAGGAGGCAGGAGGTGTGCCTCTCCGGCTGCTGCTTTGATGCAGCCTGCCTATCCAGCCCCGCTCCTGTTTGATATGTCCAGGTATAAGAAGTGGCTTTTGACAGAAGCTTACAGCCGCATCAGATGGACTGCCAACGGTGTATGACACGACAGAACGTTCACAATGCCCAGGTGCACCACACCTGCTAGTCGAACCTTTGACCCTAGCAATCCTCACCAGAGTTAAGCGACCTGCACTGGTTGTAGCATGACAATTGTGTTGTGAAATGTAGATAATGCTTACTTCCCCTATGCGAGGCACTGAATATCTTGTATGGGTAGCATCCTGTGCTATTTAGGGTGCATAATTAGGGAGGTGTTAGCCCTGTCCTATGTGGGAAGCCTTTCCATTTCACTGATCACAGATGCAGGTGCTCTGTTATGGGCTGCAGAGCTTAGCTGTGTGGTTGATGATGAGGTGTAAGTGAGCAGGATTTAACAATCAAATACAGCAATAAACTACTGTAAGGTGGACAGTCAACCTTTGGGAAGGGCATTACGCTGTGCAACAGCCCATGTGGCTGCATTGATTAGTACATTTTGATCTGTTTATTAAACATTTTTTATATGAAATCTTCAAATTGAGCATCAGCTGATACATTATGAGGCAAGTGTTGCAAATCCATAATTATGCAAAAAAACTCTGCAAAATCACATAATCCCACCTGCCCTTTTGCCCCCTCACACCTACTCTCCTTTCTCAATACCCTGTTGTTCTTTAATTTGCCTGTAACCCCTGACCTTCTGCCTCTATTCTCTGCCCTTTCTGCTCCCTCAATTGAGCTCTACACTCTCTCATCCCACTTGCATTTTCTCTCCCTTTGCACTCTCACTTCTATATTTCTGCCTGCTCTTCTCATCTACCCATATTTGACTTTTTCAATCTCTCTTTTTCCTAACTTCCCTCTCTCTACCTCCGTCCTCCACTTTTTTATTCCCTTCACTATGGCCTGTCTTGCTCTTTGCCTTCTATATTTTGTCCACATTGTCACCTTATACCCATGCCTTTTTCCAGGTAACGACTGTCATACTTTCATTCTCTCTCCCATTTTAATGTGTTTCTATGTAGTTTCGGATGTTTGGTCAGTACCAAAATCTCAAGTCAAGGTGTTGCTTTGGCCTGTCAATCTAATCCAAAGGCCTTGTTCACTTACTCCTTGTAGCATTCATAAGATGCCACCCCCTCCACTTACGTGTATGGCAAGTCCAGCTGCGAGCCTGGGAAGGACTGGCTCCATGATTATTACTGACTCCTTTGGGCCTGAGCAGACTTTCCAGGAAACCCATACGTCGGCATTGAAAAAAAATGCAGCACCTCATTTTTTTAGGTCTTGCCTAGTCAATGTCTTATAGATTATATGTATATGGTGACAAAAATGCTTATAACACTTTTTTAGGTCTCGCCTTTTCCATTCCGAAGGAATGGGAAATGGCGAGAATTCAAGTGCTCAAAATACTCGTGAAACCACGTTTTTTTCGTGCAGTTTTCTTCGAGTTCACGTGGGCACAGGCACCCGCTTTTGGGCCATAAACTTTCACGGCCATCTGTTCCCCAGCTCCAGCACCTCCCCTCTTTCTCCCCACACACAGCCTTACTTGGATTTCTCCTCCCCCTCCCCAGCCAGCTTCCCCCAGGCCGTGTTCCCTCCCACCTTTCCTCCTCTCCCAGCCCTTTGATGCTTCCGCCGCACTCCAATTGCTCCCCTCTCCCGTGGCGTTTGTAATCCTGCCCCCTGCGTTGCCCCCTCACCCTCACCCTGTGCTCGCATCTTTTTCTTCTTTTCATGTGCCGGGGTTTTTAATGTATGGGCTTTTTATTTGAGGACGCATCTTTGCCAGATGAAACGGATACTCCACTCGGACATGCTCTCGTTTATACCAAAACTAGATCCCACCAGAGTCTTCGAGCAGAGTTACCCGTGACCGGGATCCTACAGTCAGGCAGTTTGAAACTTCCAGGGTCGACCCAGCTCTCTTAACTGTCCATATCCAGACTGCCACCAGCTGAGAAGGTGCAGCTTTCATTTTACAGACAGGATCCCGATTAACTCAACATCTGTTCACCCACCACATTAAACTCGTGTTGCTCTAGAACAGGGTTTGTATTCATCAAAGGCATTTGCTCTCTACAGCCAATAAATGCTTCGCTATTCTGACCGACGCACTTTGATTGGCTGAGATGCCGACAATGCTCCAATGCTACCTGGTCTTACATATTACGCCTTCCTCTACAATGTGTTCGGCCATTCGGTTAGCTGCCAGGCGATCCGGAAGTATAGACATCATAGAGGCGAACGTCTTCCGTAACAAAAACAATAACGGGAAAAGAACCTTGGGTTGAATTTTCGAACTGTCCGCGTAGGCAGTGGACAACCGGGGCCAGCTAATAATGGGCTGGCTGTACCTATGTCTGGGCACTGACCTCCAGAGGGGCGCATGGAGTTGTCAGCATACAGATCAGGACGCTGTCTCCATCTGAATTGTCTTTCAGCGTGTCAGTCCGCACTGCAATTAATCAATATTTTTTCCCTTATTCAGGCTCCCCTGTTCAACATCCTTCTCTCCTTCCTTAATTTCCCTTACATCTCATTCCTTACAATGTTGGCGCCGGCCTGAATGAGCTGAACTGTGGGTGTTTCAGGTGAGGGTGGAGGAGAAGTAGAGTTTGTATAATCAGGTCATGCCTGAGCAATGAATAACAAAAGTCCCCTGTTGTCACATTTAATTTGCAACAGTAGAGGAAAATGAGGAAGGAGCAGAGCAGAAGTGTGCCAGCCAGCTAAGGTCTCGGTCCAGAGTAGCTGAACCCCTTGTTATCTCATGTCCCTACGTCACAGCCACCTTACAATGTTGGCGCCGGCCTGAATGAGCTGAACTGTGGGTGTTTCAGGTGAGGGTGGAGGAGAAGTAGAGTTTGTATAATCAGGTCATGCCTGAGCAATGAGTAACAAAAGTCCCCTGTTGTCACATTTAATTTGCAACAGTAGAGGAAAATGAGTAAGGAGCAGAGCAGAAGCGTGCCAGCCAGCTAAGGTCTTGGTCCAGAGTAGCTGAACCCCTTGTTATCTCATGTCCCTACGTCACAGCCACAACCATTCCCCATCCTGGCGGGGAGGGACCACTCATAAAACACCCCTTTGATTATTTAACAGGGTGAAGTGAACCCAGCAACACAAAACATAACAGCATCTATGGTCATGCGATACCACTTCGGTTGAGTCATGTCAGTGGCTATGTGATGTCACTTCCTGCTGCATCATCACTGTTCAAGGACCTGGAGCCTGACTCGCATTCCCAAGCGGTTGTGAACGTTTGAGAGCTATGAAGTCGTTTTAATATCAGTTCCGCTCATTTGCAGGTTCGGATGAGCATTCCCCGCTTGCATAATAACTCTGTGCAGATAACATGCAGAGACTTTGTATAATTCAATTAACTTGTTTTCCAACATGCTGGATATCGAAAATAAATCAAATACAGTGATTTTTCAGTTTAATGTATCTCATAATTTTTTAAATTGGTCTACTAAACACTAGTGATTCTTCACCATCATTTCCTTATATTGTAATATTTCCTCAGATCTTCACGTCATTGTCCACATTTGGACGGCGTCTCCCCTTGCCTCCGAGAGCTTCAAAGGGATCTGCTTCCCCGCCCACTGCTTCACACTTCACGGCCTGGCGGCCGTGACTCGCATCAGGTCTGCAAAGCTACGGCCAGCTGCTGGGCAGTAAGGTTGCCTCCCCCCCCAACCATGGGAAGTCCCTCCAGTGAAAGCGCAAAGGCATATAGGGGGGCAGCCCCTGATTTTCAACACTGATCTCTATCAAAACGCCAATACTTATTGTGGGTTTTATTAACCTGCCTTCAAAATATTTGTTTTGGTAAAAGTTTCCATAACAATTATGCTGAGATTTAGTTTGTTATGCAAACGCCAGATATGAATTTCTGCCCTGTGTTCTGTGCCACAGTTTTTCTATTTTTCCACTATTTTATCTACTTCGGACCATTTCCATTATAAATTACAATCACTTTTATTTAAGTAATAATTATTTAAAAAAATTAAAAGCCATTGTTATTTGTAATATCAATACATCTAAGTCACGTCAATACAAAACATGTGGCATTACAAATGCTAAAAGTGTCACATTTGCTAAAGTTAAAAGTATTGGCATTGTAAATCACAAAACGTAAATATAAAATGTCATTTACAAAACCAATAGCTCCAACTTTCCTACTGCGAGACTTATTGGCAATGCCAGTGCTTGTTATTATAACTTTTCCACATGCTGCACAGCACCCATGCTGCTCTACAACATAGTTTAAAGACAGTGGCAAAGCCAATAGCTCTGGCTAAACACTTAGAGACCTATTGGCTGAGCTAATGCTTGTTTAGTCTTCCATCTTGTGCTGGAATAAAATGGGAACCAGCCAGATTCTGATTCCAGAAGTTAAAAAGGTTCTGGGCTGTCCACAACAAATCGCCGTACGTGTCTTGGTGCAGTGTACTGACTTCTGGACATATGTAAATGTGGCAGGACACTTTAGCCTGTTTTACCTTTTCAGCAAAACAAGTTGCAAATGCCTCACTTCACCATCTTATTCGTTTTTGTGCAAGTGATGTCTTGGCTGGGACCAGTTAGATTTCAAATGAAGCTTAGCTTGATGTTCACATCGTTTTCCCAATCTCAAAACCCCATCTGGGGAAGCATAATGGCACCGACTGATCTTTGCAAGATGGCCAGAGATAAACTGAAATGTGAAAGTGTTTCTTCACACTCTGAATGTGATAATCTATAAAAGATATATAGGTGCAGTTAACAGAGATTTCAAGTGCATGTGCATTGTAGCATACATTAGAACCATTTTCTAGCACACAATGCAACCTGAGTTGGGGGTTGACTATTAATGTTTATTACTACTCAATCAAATCTATTTTATTCAACCGTACTATATTATTAGATTGCGTTCAAGCCTTAAGGATTGCAAATGTATGCTATAAAGGTGTCATGCAGATGTTTAAAGCGGTAAACATTGTTTACCACAAAGTTTTTACAACGCGGTACCTTTACCCCGCGCCGTGACAACGCAAGTCGTTACCACGACTTGCGCTGGAGGGCGCTAAAGGATTAAAAATAGTTAATTTACTATCCAACACCTTCCCTAGGGTCCACGGGGACTGGTGTTAGAATAGTAAATTATATTATTCGAAATCCGCGCCCCAAACGCAAGTCGTGATAACGACTTGCGTTGTCACGGCCGCGTGGTAAAGGTATGTGTTGTGACGGTACGCGTTGTACCGTCATACATCCGTTTAAAGCTGGTGGACAAAAGCTGGTGGAAAAAAAACGCACTGACCTTATCGCGGCGTCCCGGGCTGCCCTTCTCCTGCTCGCCGTAATCTCCTACGTTGGACATACGTCATGGTAATACTGTGCATGCACTCACATGCGCAGTCCTACCATGGATTATGGCGAGGAGGAGGAGGGCAACCCAGGATGCCGCGATAAAGTAAATGCGGTTTTCTTTTACATTAATTGTAGATCGCATTTAGAAAATATTTATTACGGGGGGGTGGGAGGAGCCGAGCGTAGCGGAGCTCCACAGAGTTTTGGCCAAATCCATTGTGCTCCACATAGAGAAACTCCGCCTGCTACGCCAACCCATATACATTATGCATGTAGGCTATTTTATGATGGTGGAAGCCTGTGACCAGAGCCTACACACAGATCGCTCCATCTATTTCACTAACCTCCTGAGCTATACTTTCTGTGTTAGTCCCTGAGAATTTCTGGATACAGACAGATCTCTGTAACAGGTGCTTCAGCCCTTAAGCTATGTTAAAATTAATTCTGTTTGTGACTACTTAAGTAGGCCAGAGCAGCTTTAATGATAACTTATGGTCAATTACTTTGGAGAAAGATTGTAAAAAAGATGCTGCATATGTACTAGAAGAGAACTAGCTGTTACTTACGACACTGCCCTTCATGATGACAATGACTCCTGTGTCTCTGCCCCTCCTGGCCCTACTCCTTTTCCCCTACACCTTGCAACCCCGGAGTCAATTTCCTCCCATTTGCAGCACTGCTCCACTTCCTTCCCTTTTTTGTATGTTTTTTTTATATGTTACTTCGTCACCTTTCCCCTTTGTCTCCCGTTTCCATTGTAAAGTTGCTGTACGCTGCACACCCCTCCGCCCTGTCTTCCGCTCTCCATCCTATTAATTCACAAATACGTGTTGTTGATCCTCTGTCATGCTCCGCATAGTGTTTTTCTCCAGCGCCTTCAGGCAAAGAGTAAAGGGTTGGAGAAAGGTCATGCTGTTCTGGCAGATTGGCGCCCCGCTTCCCTCAGACATTGTGAGGTTAGACATGCACATGCGCCTGAACTCTCTTTGTCAGACAGGAGCAGCAAGGAAGGTTAGTTTGCGTTTCAACTCTGTTGCGGCACAGAGGAGCCTATTCATAAAGCTGAGTGTGAAAAAGTAAGCAATCTACTGCCTAACAATTCTTCCTTCTTTTAGTGTAGATTTATGAGATTTTAGGAATTCACAAAGAATCGCAGAAAGACTTCTGGACACCTACAACAGTTGCAATATTTGGAGTTTTGCATGTGATAATCTTGCGGAAAGATTCATATGCACAACAATTTCAGGTACATCCTCCAACATGGGGTTGTGCCCTTTACTTTCCCACTCGCACTCACGTCTGCATTTAGAGTAGGAGTTTTAAGTGTATTTATACTACTTGTCAAAACCCAGAAACATTCCAGCTTGTGGGTGCTCATCAAACTTTGTAGACATTCCCCTCTGAAACACCTCACCCTCCTCTGATCATAAATTGACAGTGATCAGAATTCCATCACACTGGTGGATATTCCACCATTTTAAATATACTTTGTACCTTCAAGATTCTACTGTTTTGTGATTCTGATGTGGACTTAAGTGCAAGTGAATTATGCACCGAGTTATGCTGAGGTACACAAAACCTTTGTCAAATTGGCCTTAATAAAAAACACGTCTGTGGCGGTGCTGCTGCTTCCCTCTCAATATTTGAGAGAAGGTCTTTCTTTGAGAGCAGTTAGGATGGGCTATTCTGATTATTTATTTATTAATAAAGTTTTATATAGTACAAACAAAATCCCGAAGGATATCAGAGCGCTTTACATTACGAAGAAAGGAAGGACAAGAATGCAAAATCAACATCAGGTAGGAGTAAAACAAGAATGTTCGCAAATTACAAGACAATTGCAGCACAGAGGGTTATAATAAACAGTTGTACATGGGTAGCGATGGGGGGCACAGTATGTGGTAAAAGAGTCGTAATAAATGATGGTTCCATGGTAGTAGGAACAATGTCATCAAGCAGGAGAGCCTAGTACACTTATTGAGTGCTATGCAAATGATAGAGCGCGTAGGTCACCCAAGTAGAATTCGTACCAATACTCACCTGGGCCCATAATTCCAAATCGTATACCTTAACATTTATGTAGGTAACTCACGCTCTACTACCAGTATATTGTAATTTTTTTCCTCTAATTCCTATACCAGTAACCTACTAATCTTTGTCACTAGATACCTAAACACGATGAATCAGGGAGTTGAGTTAAAGGAAAAGGCACTCAAAATATCATAACATTTGTAATAATATAATAACCACAGACTCAGGGTAGGTTCGAACTCTTTATCTAATCATCATCATCATAAGTCATCAGCCACAAGTTAAATGCAATTCGACTATCAATAACCAAAATCAGAAACAGCGTATAGCTATGAATATGATAGATTATGCCAACCATTTAGAAACTTTGAAGTAAAGGAAGGTAAAAACAAGGAACATGCTAATTTTAGATAACAGACTTTCGCAACTTGATTAAAGGAGGGTAAAAAAAAGGAACATTCTAAACCCCAGAACTTTCATAATTCATTGACAGTTTGAAAAGGAGAACACAATTATGCATTTCAAAAATCAGATTTTGCATAATGACTATAGGGGAGGTAAGAATTGGAACACACTTATAGATTCAGCTTATCTCCTTAAAGGGTGGGTGAGAAAAGGAACATATATTCTTATTGAAACTATTTAGCATTTACTAAAGGTGGGTTAAAACTGGAACACGCTAATAGTCAGTAATACATGAAAATCTCATTTACCAAGGGACGGGAAAGAAAAGGAACATATGTAATCAAAGCTTTGCAAATTTCAGGGAGGGTAAAGAAAAGGACGCAATTTAGAAAGACAATTACCCACACAGATTTATATGTACCTAGAATAGTGTGAAGACCAACCCTGGCCACGGGTCAGTTGGAAAGGACAGGAGAAACCCCAAAGACTTCAGTGCCAGTAGGCAAGCAGGTGCAGCTCATGGACAATCAGGACAGGATAACCCCAGAATTTGGATCAGGACCGGATCACCATAGGTTAAGACCAGCACCCGCAGTTCCTGTTGCAACGCCTGCGCTACTACCTCTCTGCAAGGAATCTGCCAAAACCCCGATTAGGTTACAACTTTCACCAACAAAGTGCTTCACCAGCACTTCCACTTCCCAAAAACACCGATTGGGTTCTCGAACCTCCCGACAGAGTGCTCCGTAGCTCTCTGCTCTTAGTCACCTATTGAGTGCGTTGGGTCAGTGACAGGTCAACTAATCAGACAAGTCGGACAATTTCTCTAGCTAAACCTATGCTAATTATACTGTTTTTCAGGTCAGTGTACCACCCCCCAATGTTGCAAGTGTAAGGATCCCCAATTTTGAGTGGACAAAGGAGGAGGATAGGTCATCACACCACCTAAATTTTCTCTTTATTCAAATTCAGTCTACGCCCCTTAAATTTCAGGTTCTCATGGCATCTTCAGTCCTTTATACAATGGATGTTCTATTTACGAATACAATGTATTTTGTCCGGGGTTCAGGAGGGCAGCTTCCCAGGAGCATCTTCTAGTCAGTCAACTCCTTGCAATAGTCCTAAGGTCACTGCTCCGGAGACTTGCGATTCTGGCGCAGTCGCAGTTTCAACAAAGATGGAGTACATCATTACACCACAGGCCAAGTTTCACAGTGTAACATGAAATGAAAGAGAAACAGTTTTAGAGTACAAAATAAATGATTATACTGTATACCATGAACTTCTACACTATACCCATTACTTTATAATGAACTATAGCATTAGGATTAAGCAGAACGAACAGCTTAGCGAAAGCAGCAATGCAAGCCTCTCGCATGTGAGAACACAGAACAGCCATTTTAGCACTAGTGCGCAGATGCAAAATAGTTCCCTCCAAAGCTGCGAGTACGTCATGTCACGTGGGTATGACAGACGCATGCGCAGTAGAAATTCCCCCGTAGCAGCAGCCATTTTAGATGCAAGCGTATTAGGATTAGAAAACACATAAGCAAGCCTCTCTCGGATACCCCATGTCAAAAGGGAAAAATAAAGGATTTAGTAAGACGAACATGTTGATTAAGTAGTTAGGGTGATAGAGGGGGATAGTCCTGGCACTAGAACAAAGGATTTGGACTCATTTACTCTTACTCTTTTCAACTTTTTAATTCTTACAGGTGTCTGGCTACATTATGTATGCACATCTCTAGTGTCATCTTTATTCCATTACAGTGGTGTTACAATATTTAAAATGTATATTATATAGAATTACAGATGGCTAACAGTGAATCATGGGATGTTTTTCACTGAGAGGTTCTAAGCGACATCAAATAGACAATGAGAGGGAAGATCGAGTTGCCTATGATGTCCCTTAGAACCCCAAGGTGAAAACTCTCCGTAATTGACTTTTATTACATATCAATAATTTTATGTTATGTACGGCCCTCAAAATCTTTTAGCTCCACTTTCATCTACTATGCATGGTCAGAAGAGTAACAGGGGAGCCATCCATACCATGGCCTCTTCTCCCTGTTCCAAATGTGAAGAAAAAAACCTGTTTATTTGCCATTTGTAACCAACTCCGACCACCTTCTCTGTATTCTTTCCCCCTCCCCCTGCTCTGCTTTCTGCTTTCAGTCAAAGCAAATAGCAGAGTTGCACTGCTCTGGCAGGCTCTCAGAGCCATGTCAGACTGACCTGGAAGGCCTTTATAACATAACAACAGTAGTTAATGAATTTTTCAATCAACTGTTGCTACGTCATGGCAGTGAATTACCAGTGTTAGAATCTGCTGTAAACGATAAAGGTTTTCTACAGAAGCCTTGATTAATATATAGAATTATAGATGGTTAACAGTGAATTATGGGGGATTATTTTCACCAAGGAGTAACTGAATGACATCACATACAATGAGAGCTAAACTTGACTTGTCTATGATGTAACTCAGAACCCAGTAATTCACTTTTCAGTCATCTATAATTTTATGGTATGTATGGCTCCCAAAATCATCTGTTCCTGCTTTTAGCTGCTACGCTGTGACAGAAGAGTAATTGGGGGAAAACAGCCATTACAACGCAGCTGTTACCACGTGTTACCATTAAGAAAATGCTCGCACTCGCCCAGTACAATACTCCAGGTTTATTTCAAAGGCTTTGCCAGCACTCCACACACCTACACGTTTCGACCAGCAGGTCTTGGTCACAGTGTCAACAAATTGTCCTACTACAGTTTCTGTGTTTTATACCAGGTAACCTCTCTAGCACATTATGATGCATTGGGGGTCTGGTAGTTCAAAGAATTTCATTCCATTTTCTTCCTTATTTTTATCTTATTTACATTACATTTCATGGCAAGCACGTGTTTTGTTTTATGTGTTTACTCTTATATAGCACAATCATATCCAACCAGTGGTCTTATGCACTTGTCAACGGTATTATTGAACATGTCCCCATATACATTAGTTGTTATTCGGACAGTCCTATTAGGCATCCTTAGTGGAATTGCCTTGTCAGAACCATGCTTCATGTTGGATTTATTGTTCCACAATGAATATTTGGGGATGTACGTCACTTCATCTTTGTTATGGGCTCAGTGCCCTTCTTCCGTTGATACAAATGCCTACATTATTCGTGGTCTTTCACTTTCGATAATGTTTTATCTTTGTTAGGGGCTCAGTGCCCTCTTTTATTGGAAAGGAGGCTCAGACTATTTGAGTTCAATGATTTTGGATTTAAGTGCTTTCATAAATCTTTGTATTCACTTTTTCAAACATTTTTTGTTTTTTCTTCATTTTCACACAGGTTACTATCTTCAATTTGATCCAGTCCATGCCGATCATATGGTGTTTTATAGATGTATGTACATCTCCTTATCACCGTTCAAACCCAGTGGTATTTTCGTTTTGAAGCGAATGATAAGCCTGGATTCCAGGCGTCTCAACATGAGGGTCCTATTTCCTCCTCTTTCGGTGATGGGTATTGTTGCCAGCCCACTGAAGGTCACATCCTTCCATGTTTTACTCTCATGTTTTAACATATGTTTTGCTATTGCATATGTTTGGTCTTTGTTTTGTATGGCCCTTATATGTTCCAGGATCCTCTTGTTTAGCGGGCAAATCGTGCTTCCAATATATTTTTTGCTGCAGCAACATTCCAGCATGTATACCACATAGGTCGTTTTGCATGTAATCCCATTCTCAAAGTCTTCCTTATTCATTATTACCATATTTCTGCCTTTATAGGCAGGTTTGATTTCTATTGTGTTGTTTTCCATTAGTAATTTTAAGGCACTTCTTTCTTCAATGGAGAGATTTTCTTTCTTCCCTTTCTGTTTGACATTAATCATTCTTTCCAGATCCATGCTCACTAAATCATGAAATGTGTCTATTCTGTTCCCCGGATGTAATGTGGGGCAGAATTTAGATTGTTTCCTGAATTTTGTGCCTTAAAATTACTAATGGAAAACAACACAATAGAAATCAAACCTGCTGATAAAGGCGGAAATATAGTAATAATAAATAAGGAAGACTACACAGTGGAAGGAATACGCCAGCTGGATGACATGAATAATTATGAAAAACTTTTAAAAAATCCAATGAATGATTTGATCTTGGATCTGAACAACATATTGAAAAAATGGCAACAATCAGGTCTATTAACCAACCAAGAAGTAAAATTTCTCAGTAATAATGACCCGATAACGCCTACAATATACTTTCTCCCAAAAGTACATAAAACACTAAGAAAACTGCCAGGGAGACCTACCATTTGCAACTGCGGATCACTGTATGAGAACATTTCCACGTATGTGGACTACTTTATAGCTCCCATAGTTCCTACTTTAACATCTTACATCAAGGATACCGTGATTTTCTGAGATTCTTAATGAATACAGAGTGGAATTATGATTATCGGCTGGTAACCATCGACGTAACATCGCTTTATACGTCTATCAATCACAATCTTGGCCTCACAGCTATGGAATACTTCTTGAAACAGAAACCCATAGCACACCTCCAACATTGCAAGATGATTCTTGAGATTATAGAGATGTGCCTAAGGAAAAACATTTTCCTCTTCAATAAAACCTACTACTCTCAATGCTGTGGCACAGCTATGGGAGTTTACTTCTCTCCAAGTTACCCCAACCTAGTAATGGGTTGGTGGGAAAAGATCATAGCTTGGAGAGAAGAGAACGACCATTACCTAGCCAAAGTAGTACTTTGACTATGTTTCATAGATGACATCTTTTAATCTGGAACGGGACAGAATCAGAATTCATGGATTTCTTCGAGGTATTAAAAAACAATGGAATTGGACTTAAATTCACAAATTCAATTAGTGACAAGGAAATTGTATTCCTAGACACCAAAATCTTTGTGAAGAATGGGGAACTTGAAACAACTGTCCACAGAAAAACCACAGCAACCAATAGTGTGTTGCACAAAAAAAGTTTTCATTCGGACCACCTGAAGAAACATATCCACTACGGAGAATTTATCCGAATGAAACGTAACTGTTCCAACAGAAATGATATGAACAACAAATTTAAAAACACTACTGAAAGATTTTTGAAGAGGGTACAAATATAATGATGTGCAGAGAGGTGAATTGAGGGCCAGAGGAATAACAAGGGCTGTGACATTGATAAACAGAAAGAATCGAAATGGGGAAAAGCCATCAAAGGAACCGAAAAGAATGGTGCTGACATACAGCAAAGAAAGCTACAAAGTACGCAAAATACTGAATAAATATTGCAACATTTTAATGAAAGATTCAGATATTGGTGAGGAACTGGGGAAAGATCCACAAATGTCGTTCAGAAAGGCACCGTCCCTATCTGACAAATTGGTCAGAAGCCACTTCCAACTAAAGAAACCTGACACGTGGCTATAAGAAAGACAGAAGGGCTTTAAAACAAATGCAGACAATGTAAGGCCTGTAAAATTGGTAAATCAGTAAAGTTCATGAAGGATCCACAAGGAAAAATGTTCAACATTGAGAATGTGATTACATGCAAAACGACCTATGTGGTATACATGTTGGAATGTTGCTGCGGCAAAAAATATATTGGAAGTACGATTTGCCCGCTAAACAAGAGGATCCTGGAACATATAAGGGCCATACAAAACAAAGACCTAACAAATGCAATAGCGAAACATATGTTAAAAACATGAGAATAAAACATGGAAGGATGTGACCTACAGTGGACTGGCAACAATATCCATCACCGAAAGAGGAGGAAATAAGACCCTCATGTTGAGACGCCTGGAATCCAGGCTTATCATTCGATTCAAAACGAAAATACCGCTGGGTTTGAACGGTGATGAGGAGATCTACATACATCCATAAAACACCATATGATCGGCATGGACTGGATCGAATTGAAGATAGAAACCAGTGTGAAAATGAAAACAAACCAAAATAATTTTGAAAAAGTTAATGCAAAGATTTATTAAAGCACATATATCCAAAACCATTGAACTCAAATAGTCTGAGCATCCTTTCCAATAAAAGAGGGCACTGAGCCCCTAAAAAAGATAAAACATTATCGAAAGTGAAAGACCACGAACGTTGTAGGTATTTGAATCAACAGAAGAAGGGCACTGAGCCCATAACAAAGATGAAGTAACGTACATCCCCAAATATTCATTGTGGAACAATAAATCCAACATGAAGCTTGGTTCTGACAAGGCAATTCCACTAAGGATGCCTAATAGGACTGTCAGAATAACAACTAATGTATATGGGGACATGTTCAATAATACCGTTGACAAGTGCATAGGACCAATGGTTGGATATGATTGTGCTATATAAGAGCAAACATATATAACAAAACATGTGCTTGCCATGAAATGTAATGTAAATAAGATAAAAATAAGAAATAAAAATGATATGAAATGCTTTGAATTACCAGACCCACAATGCATCATAATGTGCTCGAGAGGTTACCTGGTATAAAACACAGAAACTGTAGTAGGACAATTGTTGACACTGTGGCCAAGACCTGCTGGTCAAAACGCATAGGTGTGTGGAGTGCTGGCAAAGCCTTTGAAATAAACCTGGAGTATTGTACTGGGCGAGTGCGAGCATTTTCTTTAGTGAAGAATATATATATATATATATATATATATATATATATATATATATATATATATATATATATATATATATATATATATATGACTGGAACTTCGACATTCGGCGCAAACCAGCGGAGGCCAAATAACGAAAACGGACCCAAGTGAGATAATTTCAAGCGTCTTTATTTCAAACTGTGCACCCTCACGATCGCCATGACGCGTTTCGGGCCCTGGAGCCCTTGATCACATGACATGGTCAAATTACACCCTGTGATTTGTAGTGCTGGTCTGGTCACATGGTCCCAAGCCTATAGAAATAAAGAAAATACTTCAGCCTGGACCAGACTAAGTAACCAACAATTTTTACATTCCTTTTACTATTTACAAACACCATTTGTCATAATTATTAACGACAAACAATCCTTAAAAATGTGCAAATTTACGCAATAAATATGTTAAAAACAATATTTACATTTGTGCAAAATTGCCAATATTACTATGTACAATCAATCACAGTGGATGTAATATGTACAAACATTTCCTGTGCAATATTTAGCAAATAAGTAAAGTGCATTATGCGAAATTTACAAAGGAGGGGATTTGATTAATATTGCCCAAGTGGGCATTGGTTAAAAAATTCTTCTGGACCACTGCTTCTACATTGCTTGGGTATTCATGTTGACTCCCAACACTATTAAAAAGAAATGTGTGATTCCCTAATTGTGTTTCATATACTATGTGTTTTTAAAATCTGGCAGAAATCAATAAATAAGTAAAATAGCCTATACAGATGACTCTACGCCTCAATTCCAATAAACAGTACATTCTCAAGACTCTGTGTGCAAGCAAGTATACAAATCTTCTGTCGCGTTCAGACCACTTGGAGCCTTAGTGTCTAATTCAAGAATGTAACGGGTTTCTAGTACGCGTAAACATGCCTCCCTGTTTCCTCCTCTACGCAGCGGCTCCACCATGTCTATAGCATAGTATTTCAGGCAGTTGACATCACCCTTATGGCAAAGATTTACATGCCTCGCCACTGGGTAAGCCTCATCTTTGTTTATAACTGCCCTCATATGCTGCAATATGCGTTTATGGACTTGTAGTTTAGTACTACCAACGTAGCAAAGTCCACAAACACATTCCAAGACATAGATGACAAAGTCTGATTTACAGGTTATTTTCTTGGTGATGGGGAGTTCTGCCTCACTGAATGGGGAATAATACGTGGTCTTACTTTTTCCTATGGTGCACGCTTTGCATACTGCACATTTCAAGAAGCCCTTACTTTTCCCTAGCCAGTTGCCTCGCGCTGGTACCTCCGGGCTACTGCTGACTAGCATGTCACTCATGGATCTGGCACGGCTATATGTAATAGCCGGGCATGTGGACATAGTTTTCCCAATCACAGGATCCCCTGTGATTATATGCCAGTTTTTCTTCACCATCCTCTGAAGTTGTCTATGCTGGCAACTGTAACCAAGAATAAATCTTGGTTGGTCCACTGCTGCATTAGTCACTATTGTGTCTGCCCCCATTGATGTTTTTGGAGATAATGCTGTTTTGTTTGCCCTTTCCATTGCTTTAGACACTATATTTCCCGAGTAGCCCCTCTGTAGGAACCGCACCTTGCTTTCTTTCTGTGCTTCTAGACAGTCTTCATCGGTGCTACAAATTCTTCTAATCCTCAGCATCTCCCCGTAGGGGATGCTGCGGATCAGATGGTTGGGATGCTGACTAGAGGCATGGAGGATGGTGTTACCTGCAGTCTCCTTACGGTGTAATTTTGTCTGCAGTCCCCCTTTCTCTACATAAACCTCTACGTCAAGGAAATTTACTTTCCTGTCACTGATGGTGCCTGTGAAATGCAGATTCAGTTCATTTTGATTGATTTCACTGATGAACTGCTCTGCTTCACCTGCAGTCCCTTTCCAAATTATGAATAGGTCATCGATAAACCTGTACCACACTAGCACTTTGCTGCACATGACCTCACTAAAGGCATTGCCTAGGACCTGCTCCTCCCACAGCCCCATGTGCAAACATGAGTAACTGGGGGAGAAGCAGGCCCCCATTGCCACTCCTCGCAATTGCTGGAACATCTGGTTTTGAAACATGAAGTAATTATTGTAGAGGCACATTTCTAACATTTCTACAAGCATGTTATTGTGTTCCAGCATACATATGGGCCTTCTGCTCAGATAATGTTTTACTGCTCTCACTCCATTCACATGATTGATACTTGTATACAGAGCAGTAACATCAAGTGTGACCAGCAAATACTCTGTACTCCACACTACTGATTTTATTTTTTGCAGAAAGTCCATAGTGCCCCTGATGTATGAGGGCAAGGATTTCATATGATCTTGAAGGAAGTGATCAATGTATCTGGACACTTTTTCAAATGTCCCCCCACAAGCTGAAATTATGGGCCTCCCCGGTGGCTTTGCACTGTCTTTGTGTATCTTGGGAATCAAGTAAAACACTGGAGTTATGGGGTGGTTGGTTTTCAAGAATTTTAATTCATCCCCACTCAGGAGTCCTTGTCTTCTCCGTGTGTATAGTCTTGTGTTCAATTTGTCCCAAGCTTGCTTAAATGCTGATCGGTCACATCTACTGTAACAGAGTCTGTCGCTTAGTTGTTTTAGCGCTTCCTCTACATATGAAGACAAGGGCCAAAGAACAATGTTACCTCCCTTGTCAGATTGCCTAATCACAGTTTTTTCATCAGTCTGTAATTTTTTCATCAGGCTACCAAAGGGGTTGTTATGCTGTAACATATTCTTCTTTTTTGTCAAAGTTTTTTTGTTCAGTTTCTTCATTTCTGAAATTATCAAATCACTGAATACATCTATGTTGTCATGTGCCATTATCGGGTTATATGTCGATTTTGGTTTAAAAGATGTATTGCCAGGGAAATTAGTTACCACTTCATCCGCTGTCTCTTGGATGTTGTCTAAGTCCCCCTCTTTCAGCAAGTCCTGTAGATCACATTGTAACTCATATTCCCTCACTGATAAACCATTGTCCGCCCCCATGACCATTTCTCGAGGTTTGCGTGCCTTCTGTTTATTAATCAGAAATAGTTTCCTGAGTTTCAATTTCCTCACGAATTTTTAAAAATCCATTCTGGTTTTTGCATAGTCAAACCTACATGGAGGGCAGAATGATAACCCTAATGACAAAATCTTCTGTTCTTTCTGACTTAGGCGAGTATTAGTTAGATTTATAATCGTCATATTGTCACTTACTTGCGGATTCAACGCCGATTCCATCTCCTGTATGGTTTCTTTTTTGTTGTTGTTGATGTTGTGCCTTGATCTGGCTGCGGTGTGCTTTCTTCGTTGGTTGCGTTTGGCATTGTTCCTTTGTTTACCGGTCTGGCGGCATGGGACCTCAATGACTTCTTGCGGTCGTTCTGGAGGCACTCCACCTCCTGTCCCAACGACCGCTTCATAAAACCCGCCTCCGCCGCATTTAAATCCTGATCAAATTCTGAGTCACTACTCGGAATCGTGCTTAGATCCGTGGATGACATTGACGGTGTTTTCTGTCCTTTCCTCGCCTGAGGCTGTTTAGGAGTTTTGTTCGCAGTGGGAGGATCAAATTTCTTAGAGAAGGTGTAAATGCGGCCATTCAAATAGTCCAATTTGTCTCTTTGGAACTTGAAGGCTTTTCTCTTCATAATTATATCCTCCTCTTTTGAGAGTCTCGCTGTCATCGTCTCTCTTAGCTTTTTCTCCAACTCCTCTTCGTTCAGTGCCTTGATTTGATTATTTAATTCTTTGACTTGGATCTGTAGTTTGGCCCCATCACTCTCGGCGTATCCCACCAAGATCCGCATGAGGCGACTGGAATTGTCCAAATTACACTGTGCCCAATCATGGAGCATCTTCGGGTCGGGGTTTTCAAAGCTGGGAGCCAGCATGATCCTCAGGCCACGGGGGACCCGCCCCACTTCCAAGTACCTGCTGAGGGATTTTTGCTCCCACCACTTGGCTTGTTCCATTTTCATGGCCTTTTCTAGTTGTTTAAATAGCTCCCTTATCTGGCTGTTACCGGTCCCCGATGTTGTACTGACACTCGCCTGTTGGGCTTCTGTTACAGGGCTGTCATAGAATAGGCTTACTGCCGCTTCCTCTCTGTTTTTTCGTCTGACCACGTCGTCGGCGTCCATGGTGGTGCACAGAACAGTACTTTGCCTTTAAGTAAAATTTCGCTTTCACGCTTTGAGCAGTTGTGTATTTTCACCTCAGCGGGTTTGCTCTCTTGCGTGTCTCTTTCCCCAGCACCGCCGATTCGGCTGTTCAAGCTGCGAATTCTTCCTGCGCCTGGTAATTCCTCACAGCCGTGAGGACTGTTGGCGTTTTCTCGTGTTTTCGCTCAGTCGGAAACGTCGGGGGTAACAAGCGGTTGCTCCTACCGGAACTGTAGAGTGCTTCCGGGTCACCGTCAGCTTCGCTTCATTTGCCGCTTACCCTTGTCGCTGGGGGGATCCGTATCACACCTAGAAGCCTGCCGGTGTGTAAAACATGACTGGAACTTCGACATTCGGCGCAAACCAGCGGAGGCCAAATAACGAAAACGGACCCAAGTGAGATAATTTCAAGCGTCTTTATTTCAAACTGTGCACCCTCACGATCGCCATGACGCGTTTCGGGCCCTGAAACCCTTGATCACACGACATGGTCAAATTACACCCTGTGATTTGTAGTGCTGGTCTGGTCACATGGTCCCAAGCCTATAGAAATAAAGAAAATACTTCAGCCTGGACCAGACTAAGTAACCAACAATTTTTACATTCCTTTTACTATTTACAAACCCCATTTGTCATAATTATTAACGACAAACAATCCTTAAAAATGTGCAAATTTACGCAATAAATATGTTAAAAACAATATTTACATTTGTGCAAAATTGCCAATATTACTATGTACAATCAATCACAGTGGATCTAATATGTACAAACATTTCCTGTGCAATATTTAGCAAATAAGTAAAGTGCATTATGCGAAATTTACAAAGGAGGGGATATATATATATGAAAAGAGGAAAGAGATGAGAGGGTCGCACCATCATGAGTTGCCGCACATCGATGCTGGCAGGTTGCTCACCAACACATTCCTTCACCTTCAAGCGCTTGATCTTACACACGCAGCCAATCGCGTTTCGAGTCTGTGCTCTTCGTCAGAGGCAAAATGAAAACAAAAGTGGTGTGATTGGTTACTACATTTATTGAATAAAAGTCCCGCTCAGATGGGCGCACAGCATCCTGGTACTGATAGTCCATTAAATGGTTGCCTGGGCTTTAGTGTAACTTTTTCCCCAGTGGGACCGCCCACTCTTGCAATATATATATTTACGGCCCACCATGCAACTAACAGCACGCGTGCACTCCTCTCGCGAATTATACCATCAAAGTAGTTTGCTTCAAAACGATTTATTCGTGCTTAAGCCAAAGAAAATACTTTCTCTTTTGGCTTAAGCACGAATAAATCGTGGCATGGTGGGATGTATTAAGTGACAGGGTGGCCTTGGACCCTGTGGTGCACTGCTGCTTCTGGTGTCCCGGGCTCCCGGCTAAATCCAAGGATAAATAAATATATATATATATATATATGTCGCTCAAGGTTTCCACCTCTATTACAATAGAAACCAGGCACTCCGGGGGTACTTCTCCAAGTTGGTTTTATTTTGTTCGCAACAGACGCGTTTCGGCGCTCCGCCTTCCTCAATGTTACAAACATTGTGAGGTGGCGCCATGTTTTATCACTCGTATCCACATGGTTTTACAATGAAAACAAACAAGGGACTGTAATCAAAACAACATATTGGAAGTATCTTCACATTGAGGTTGCATTGTGTTTAAATAATCTGCTTTGAAACACGTTAACTTATTTTCGTGAGTGCCTCCAACTTCGGATTATTACTTCCGATTCACAAATTAAGTGGATTTGTTTATACTAATCATGATTTGCACTGGATGCATAATGATGTAGAAAAAACAAACAAAATTAAATTAAATTGATGTTATTAGGCCATATATTGGCTCCACTTATATCCATCATATGGATTGAGTGTTCCACCAAAAATAATGCGTTGCCACAGTCAGTTTGTCCGACCTTTATTATTGACCATTTTTTTGGTAACTACCCTTTTGGGTGTCATATCTGAACCGAAACTGGCAGCGCCATTTTGGTAGTTCCAACCCGAGCCAAGTCAAGTTATTCAGCCGTTGATCGGCATAACCAGATTACTTTTAACAATACGCAACTCTTTCAACATATTAAGCCGTGGATCGGCCAGCTTCCCTTGTCAAAATTTGTTTTCACAAAATACATTTACCTTAGTTCATAAAGTTCATTAAGGGTCTGCCCAAAATCAGACTACTTGAAGTCCATTGATCTTTAAATCAAAGCAGTACTGAAAATTACAAATTGGTTCAATAAATTCATAAATGTCTATTCAAGTATAGGATACAGTTCAAAATTGCAAAGTTACCAAATAACCACATCAATCAACATCAGTTCCGTTTTCTCCATGTAAGTGTCACATAGTATTAATTAGGTCTTATATTTCTTTTCTTTTTGTGATGCCTAATTGAACAGTCTCATTATTGTCGGGTCTCAATTCATCTTTAGTGTTGTCTTTACTATTTATGTTGTATGTTTATATTTTAGAACCCAATATGAGATGCCAGTTCTTCTCCCGCATTTAATCCCTTAGGGTGTTTTGTCATTAAGTCTATTATATACCGGGACTCTAATATTCTCAATCTGTGGAGCCTGTCCCCTCCTCTAGGACTATCCGCTATATAATCCAGACCAAAGTACTGTAATTGGTGTCTGTTACTTGAGTGTTTCTCTTGAAAGTGTCGAGCGACTGGGTATGCCTGGTCGTTCTTATCAATCGCTCTTAGGTGTTCCAAAATTCTTAGTTTAAGAGGTTTGATCGTACTCCCAATATACGATAATCCGCATGGGCACTTAAGACAATACACCGCATACGGGGTACCGCAAGTAAGGTATTTATTGATGGTTTTTGTTATTCCTGTTCCAGGTATCTCATAACTTTTTACTCTTTTGCTGTGTGCACAGGCTTTGCATTTATAACATGGATGACAACCCTTTAAGTCTGCAAGAGTATTAGGTTTCTTTTCCACTTTTCTTAAATGACTTTGTACTAACATATCTTTCAAAGATCTAGTTTTTTTTAAAAGTCACTAGTGGAAAAGCTGGAATGTCATCTTTTATGATGCTGTCGGTTTTTAGTATGTGCCAATTCTTTCTAAGCATGTGTTTTAGATGATTGGCTTCCGCCGAGTAGGGGGTTACCAGCCGGAACTTTCCCATCTCAGCTGCATCAGTATCAGTGTTTTTCTCTTTTTCTCTTAACAAGTTTTGTCTCGGTATAGATTTTACTTTTTTTAATGCACTCTCTAAAATGTCAGTGGCATAGCCTCTCAATTTGAATCTACTGACGCACTCTAATGCTGCAATTTGGAAGTCTGAGTCTCTAGTGCTATTCCGTTTTAACCTGAGCAATTCCCCATAGGGGATGCTCTGTATCAGGGGAGTAGGATGGTTACTGGTTGAATACGGTACAGAGTTACCTGCCTTGCTTTTGCGAAAAAGAGATGTTTCAATCTAACCATCCGAAATAAACACTTTTAGATCTAAATATTCCACACAGATGTTACTTATTGACCCAGTAAATCTTAAATTCATGTTATTACTGTTGAGGACATCAATGTAGGCCTTGGCAGTTTGTTCTGATCCCTGCCAGATTATAAACAGGTCGTCTATATAGCGACACCATTCAATCACACAGCCCTTCTCTCCATTCGCTTCTAGCGACCTGGGCACCCGCTCCTCCCACCAGCCCACAAATAAATATGCGTAGCTGGGGGCAAAGCAGGTGCCCATCGCTGTACCGGACGTCTGTCTATAGTAACTTTCCTCAAACATAAAGATATTGTTCCTCAAACAGAATTCCACAAACGTTGTCAGCATAGAATTATGTTCTAAAAACCTCAGTTGTCTTTTGTTAAGATAATGCATCACCGCTTCAATACCCTTATCATGACTAATGCACGTATACAGGCTGGTTATGTCCAACACTATCAATCTGTAACTTGGGTCCCATTTTATCTTGTCAATTTTTGACAAAAAGTCCTTGGTGTCTTTTATGTACGAGTCCAGTTCCTGTACCAGAGGAGTAAGAAAGTGATCAATAAAAGTCGATAGATATTCAGTTAAGCTGTTTTGAGATGAGATTATAGGTCTTCCAGGAGGATCAATGCTGTCTTTATGTATTTTTGGGATGTGGTAAAAGGTTGGTGTTATTGGGTTGTTGCTTCTTAGGAATAAATACTCGTCTTTTCCCAACATGTTCTTACAATACCAACTATGAATTAGTTCATTATATTGTTGTATGCTGGCCAAGTATTTTTCTTTCGTAGATGGTTCATAATTTTCTTTATTCGAAAGTTGTTTGATCGCTTCTTTACAATAGTTCTCCCTGGTATGTAAAACAACATTCCCGCCTTTATCAGAAGGCTTAATTACCTCATTCTTATCCTGCATTAGATCAGTGATTGCTTTCCTCTCATCTTGACTGATATTATTGTTGCCTTTTCTACCATCTTTCCAATTCCTCACTCTGTATTTTACCAGGTCATTTGTCATAGCTTCCGAGAACACATCAATCGCATCCGGTGTTACCTGGGGATTGAAGTGGGATCTAGGTTTATATCCACTTTCTTCTCTTTGTTGTTCAATACCCATAGCTTCTGCTCTGATGGCTGCTCTATCTGTAGGTATAGGGAGCTGACTTGTGTGTTCTTCGAGAGCTAATCCTTGTAAGGTTTCCACCGCTGGTAGATCTCTTCCTCTTAGTGCATCTGTAACTGTGACTCGCATTGGTGTCCCAATCGTGCTTTTCAAATTCAATCTAGTTTTAAAGTATCTATGCAATTTTAGTTTTCGGACGAAGTTAAACAGGTCTATACGTGTCTGTGTATACTCGAGGTGGCTGGTTGGACAAAAGCTTAATCCCAAACTTAAAACTTTGTTCTCGGTGGCATTGAGAACCCCAGGTGTCAGATTTATAACAGTGATGTCTTCTGTTATTTCTTGTTGTTGAATTATTTCTTCCGATTCACCCAATTCGATCTCTTGGGTTTTCCTCATCCTCTTCCTCTTGTTGCCTCCACCTCCTCTTCGGGTTTTTCTTCTTCTCGTTCTGGTGGTTTGTTCTTGCCACCCCGTAGCCAGGCCTGTTTTATAACTTGAAACTCGTCCTGAAAAGGTGTCCAATGAAGTTGTTCTTGCTTGGCCTCCATCCCTTGGTGCAGTTTCGTCTGCGGATTCATTCTCCGTTGCGCTTGATTCCGAGGTCTCTGCTACCCATGCAGGTCCTTGTCCGCTTCTGTTGTTCAACTCTTTTCTAGGGGCATCGAATTTCCGCGCAAACTTCAGAATCCTTCCTTGGGAATAATCCCTCTCGTCGCGGTCAAATTTCTCTTGTTTCCGCGTTTTTATTTTTTGTTCATATTTGCCAAGTTTCACTTTCATCTGCATCCTGATGTTTTCTATGGCCTCTTTGTCTTCCTCCAGCTTCGCTAGTTCTTCTTCCATGATTTTTATTTCTGCCAGCGCTTTATCCCGGTCACTCCAAGCATACTTTATTAGGAGTCCCAGGGTTCCTTTACAATAGTGCGAGGTGAGTTCCTCCCAGTCCGTTAACAGTGGTGGATCGGGGTTCTCGTATGACAGGACTGTATATACTCTTAATCCTCGTGGTATCATTTGTTCATCATAGTAATGCTGCAGACTTGTCGCTTCCCACCACTTTCTGACCTCTCTTTCGTACAATCTCTCCTAGGCTGTTAATAAGTCAGTCATTTTACTTGGCGGGCTCGGTTTGGAGGTTGCTGCCCCTTCTTTATGTTTTTTAAACATTCCTTTTACGGCTTCATGCCTGGACGCTTCGTTAAACATAGCGCCTTCCATTGTTTTTTATTGCGTTTTTTAATGCGTTTTTTGAGTAATTTGGAGTTGTTTCCCCCTTTGTCTTGCCAAGTATGCTTTTACAGAATCAAAAAATACGTTGTCTGCTCACCGTCGTGTGGTCCGTTTTCAGTCCTCCCTCCGAAGTCCTGATCCAGTCCAGTCGGCAATGGTCGGCTCTGTGTGATTTCCTTGTTCCTCAGCGTGGCGGAGCTCCCGGTATTAATCCGCGCTCCTTTCTCCTGCTGGTTTCGGGAGCACTCTCAGACGGGTGCGTGATGCGGTTGCAGGACCCGCAAAATATGTCGCTCAAGGTTTCCACCTCTATTACAATAGAAACCACGCACTCCGGGGGTACTTCTCCAAGTTGGTTTTATTTTGTTCGCAACAGACGCGTTTCGGCGCTCCGCCTTCCTCAATGTTACAAACATTGTGAGATGGCGCCATGTTTTATCACTCGCATCCACATGGTTTTACAATGAAAACAAACAAGGGACTGTAATCATTGGCGGTCCCAAGGGACTGTAATCAAAGCACCCGTCTGAGAGTGCTCCCGAAACCAGCAGGAGAAAGGAGCACGGATATATATATATATATATATATATATATATATATATATATATATATATATATATATATATATATATATATATATATATATATATATATATATATATATATATATATATATATATATATATATATATCAGTCACTAAAAAAGGCAATGGTTGTGGAGACATTATAGATCGGCTCAGGTTTCACTCTTACAAAACCAGAGAAATTCAGCAGATATAGCTGAGCTAACTATAACTCGCACCCCCGCAATGCACTGCTTATGACCTCACATAATGCATCACTGATGACATGGTCAGTGACATGACTAGAATAACTGCCACTGATACATTAACAGGGTAAGATATTCCAGCACTTGAGACTCTTGAGGATTTAAGTACTGAACAGTCTGCCCAAATTGGAATGCTGGATCTAGCTCAACGAGGGGAACTCCAAGGCATAGAGCAAGAAAGAGAAGAAAGCGGCTTCAAACCCATATCGGTATTAGTCCCACAAGCTCCATGCGATGCTGTGGATGTCTTTGTGGAAGCGATGAACAACGACCTCATGAAATACATATATATCAATCACTAAAAAAGGCAATGGTTATGGAGACATTATAGATAGGCTCAGGTTTCACTCTTACAAAACCAGAGAAATTCAGCAGATATTGCTGAGCTAACCATAACTTGCACCCCCGCAATGCACTGCTTATGACCTCACATATTACATCACTGATGACATGGTCAGTGACATGACTGATGACATCTACCGGAGCCAGGTCTTTATTTATTTATTTTTTATGGAGAGGGGGGCCAAGTGGCCCTGCCAGCTCCCTGCTTCTTGCGAGAGCTGGCATTGCTTTGAGACCCAGGGAACTGCTAACTTGAAATGTCTTTTTTCCTGCTCGCTTCACAGTGGGCTGCGAAATAGACATGCTCTGCTTTCAGCAAGCAAGAGCATTTTTGCTGTCACTTGCTGAAATCAGAGAGTTTGCTATGGCTTCCCGTCAAGCCATGGCAAACTGCAATGACCTGGGGGGACATTGCCGGAGCCGGGCCTGGGGGCTGGCGGTCCCAAGGGTCATATAGAGCTCCATGAGGGGTGCCTCAAGGCTCCCCTCCTTTGTTAAATAAGCCCCAGGGAGGAGGTGGTCCCCGGGGCCGAGGGTCCGCACGGGCCCCCTTCATTATTGTATTTGTGCCCTGGGAGGATGGCGGTCCATGGGGCTGCATGGGGGGCTGGAGCCCCCCACACATTATTATTTATGTTAGTCCAGGGAGGTGGCGTTCCCCCGGGCTGGGCGGGGGGAGCCAAGCGGGCCCACCCTTGTATTTATACAACAGTGTCCCCAAAAGTTGGAGGTCCCCGGGGCATTGGGAGAGCCACGAGGCTCCACCACATATAGTTATATTAATGCACCGGGAAGGTGGCAGTCCCTGTGGTTGCGGGGGGGTAGAGGAAATGGGGATATATTGAGCCCAGTTAATATCTAGCAGACTTACTGGGTAAGTGTATTCCCCAGTACCTGACAATCTTTTTAAGGGCACGTTGGCACTGGGGGCACCTGTTTTGGTGAATTTGCTTTGGAGTACGATTAAGGATGCGCTACCTAATTCATGGTCATGGGCAACAATCATATCATATCATATCATGGGATAGGAAAAACCCTTATTGTTATCACCCCATATAATTATTGGATTCAACCGCAAAGAAATTGGGTAGATTTTTGTTGGATCATTTGGAGACTTGGCCGACAAAAATCAGATTCTTTCCTCAGTGCAGTATGGTTTTAGACGAGCTTTAGGGACGGTAGATCAGAGTCTGAATCTCAACTTGGTTGTTAGTAAGTATGTGACCACCAAGTAGGGTTGTCTCTTCCTGTTGTTCATGGACTTAAGTGCAGCATTTGGCAATGTTTGGAGGGGGGACTGTGGACCATGTTATTGAGTAAGGAGGCCAACCTGAGAATTGTTCATCTTTTGTCTTAACTGAACAATGATGTAGAAAGTAGGATTAGATTTGGGCCACAAGGGAAGTGCACTTCATACATTAAGATCAAACAAGTGGTCAGGCAAGGGTGCATGTTGGCCCCTTTCCTTTTTTGTTTTTCTATTATAGAGTTAGAAAATGACCTGATTTCAGTGGATGCAGATCCCACTTCGATAAGGACTCGTTACTTCCCAGTCCTAATGTATGCAGATGACTGTGTACTTATGGTGCAAACAGGAGGGGACTTAAATAATTATTGGACCGTTTTGCGGGATTTATGTCTAATTTAGGGTTGTCAACAAGTAAAACTAAATCATATGCTATGATATGTGGGCGACCACACATCCGAATATCTGCATTCATTATTGGTGATACGATTCTCAAAATTGTTACCAACTTTATATATCTAGGGATCCCATTTGATTCTCGGAGCTCTTGGGTGCACCAGAAAAGTATAAGGGTTACACATCTGGAGCAGGCTAATGTGGTCCTTTTTAAGTTTGCCTTTAAGTTAGAGTCCATGCCACTGGATGCTGCATTCACTATTCATAGAGCCAGATCTGTAGCAATAGCCACGTATGTTGCCAGTGTATGGGGGTACACAGACTACACAGTATTACAAACCAGTGAAAACATTTTTTGTGTAGATTATTGTCACTTCCTTGCAGTTCCCCCTCATCAATAATGCATAAGGATTGCAGTATATTGGGGATATTACAGGAACGACACCCACTTTACTCTGACTTTTTGTCAAGGCTTGAGGCAGTACTGACACAGTCAGTAATGAATGACTGCATAAAACTTTCAAATGCCCATAAGATCAGGTGGTTGATCTATGTAAGGAATGAACTGCATACAATTGGCAGATCAGAATTCTTTAGTAACCCACTGCTGATTGATGGGCAGTCCGGATTACTAATAAAAAACAAATTACGGGACCATATTTCTGAGAAGAGGTGGGAGGGGGAGTGAAAGAAGAGAAGAGTGATGACCTACCTACCACTAGGTACAGCACCTGGATTGAACCATGGGGTATATTATCAAGACAAGCGATACAATTATCGCTGCTTTAGCGGCAGACAATTGCCGCTAAAACAGCGATAATGGGCTTGATAATATGCTCTATGGAATTCCAATTGATACCCATGTTAGATGTCCTTCACATCTAACATGGGCTTCTATTGGAATTCCATAGAGCATATTATCAAGCCCATTATCGCTTCACAGGAATGGTGGCCTGCTGGAGACAGCAGAACACCATGTCTGTGTTTGGTTTTTAAATAAAGCAGAGAGTTTATTTTTCAAATGTTGCCCGTTTTCTTTAAAGGAAAATGGGCTACGTTTAAAAGAATTTTTTTTAAAAATATTTTCATTTAAAAAAATAAAAAATGTCACTGCTAAACACAATGGGGAAGGGTCACCTGAGGACCTCTTCCTATTTGCGGCTGGCTTACCACCAATTTGAAATTGGTGGTGACTGCGATTATTTTGCGACCACATTTGTGGTTGCAAAACATTCGTACATCCCCCTGCAACTCGCTGTTAGGAAGGAACGTCCTAGGCACGCCCATTCCAAATCGCGACTCACAAACCCTACTTTGCGAGTCGGTAATAGGTAGATGGTCTAGCCACTCAACAGCAAAAAAGGCCTTCAGAACTGCTCTGTCTTCATTAGAGATAGTATGGACCAAAACTAAGTACTTGATAAGTTAGTTTGGAGGTGTGCTGTGCCAGTTCAATGTCATTAAGGGAATTTTAGAACTACTGGACTGATTACAATGGCGGGGAGACCACCACTGACAGGCTGTCGGTGGCGGTCTCCCTGCCAGCGGAACTAACTTTACCACCTGGCATATTATGATGGCAGGAGGATGTGTGGCAGTCGTAAAGACTGACCGCCACACATCAGATGGGCTCCCTGAGCCTACTAGTCACCGCCACAGGAATTACGATGTCCCTTTCTGCCAGCCGTATCATGGCGGGTTACCCGCCATGAAAAGGCTGGTGGAAAGGGACGTTGGCACTTAGTTGTGGGTGTTGGGGGGCACCTATGGTGCCCACCTACATATCTCAAAACAGTACAAAATCCTTGGGTCTAATAAAAAAAGGATAATCAAAGTGTGTGGCGAGCCACTACTAAGAAATTATAAAGAGATCAAGAAAGAACCAATGGCTATACACCACAGCGCTAACTGTGGGCACTTCCCTTTTTGGGACGAAATCCCTCACTCACCAAAGGTGACAAGCTTCATCATATGGGATTCTCCTCTCAAAAGAAAACCCTAGTTCCTTTGAGGGCTACTGCTCCCTCTCTGAGAGGGAGGAGCTCAGGGATGTGTTGAATGTTTATTAGGATATTCTAAATCCACTTATGAAGAGAAAGCAGTGTGGGTGAGGGCACAGCGCAAGGCAAAAACTAATGTGAGGATGATAGGACTAAAACTAGTTAGGGAGCGTACAATGGTATAATTTATTCAGATACACCCACTGCCAGGATTAGAAAACAGTGCACCAGTGGTATGGATTTAAACCGCATTGGTAAGGTGAAAAATGATGGTCAACATGTTTCAGCCATAAACCCAATTGTGGGCGGGGCTTTCATCAGGTCCTATCATGATGCTGCTGTGTAACGTGTGCAAGTGATTAAACAAAAAAGGATACACAAACAGACACTGATCTCAGTCCGTCTGTTCCATGGGGAAGAATTACCCGCAAATGCTGGGTAAGCAACCCCACCTGTAAAGCGATGTAAATATAGGAATAGCGACCGCCATGGTGGCGGGCACATTGTAATTACCCCTTGTAAGCGAGTGGTCCCAATCCCCAATATGATGGCAGATGGACTGAAATCCCTCCCCCATTCTAATCAGCCCCTTGGTCACAGTTTGATCAGTGTGGTCGCTCGAATGAAGGTATAGGCCACCTAGAATCTTTTTATTTCCTGAATAGACTAACTAGGTTATGAAAGAATCAATGCACTGATCTGCTGTTTTTTTACTACTGGGGATGATCTATGATGTTAACTTGTAGAGACTCTCTGGACCTTGATCTGTCTGCACGTGAAGGGGTTTGCATGAATGAGAGCTCCATTGGCACCTTTTGTTTCTTCATGATCTCATGTTCCATCTGGATGTCATCTCCATAGATATGGAAACGAATCTGGTAGTGATCAAGCACCTTTGTAAGGGGGCACATGTACATTGAACAGGGACATTATGAACAATGTTTGTGTTGTTTTGTATACAGGCTACCAAATTTTGTAGATCACTTACAAGTTAACTCCACCTCGTTATTTATCAGCACTTGTTTGATAGTCTTGCAGGAGAAAATAAGATGGCTGTCAGAACAGAGAGTTTGTAAAAAGAGGTGGTAGAAATGGAGTCTCTCTTTGGCAGAGGTATGCAAACTGTCCAAGTATGGACCAGGGGTCTAGTTAGGGTGAGCATAGTACACACTAAAAGTTTACCTGTGCTCACCCTTTGATAGCTTGGCACAGAGCAGTCAGTCTAAACTAGGCCTGGGCGGTGAACTCCGCTCCATTCACGGAGTTTGTGGAGTTTTTTTCACCCGTTCTCTGTAGAGCGGAGTTTATTCCCTGCTCCCTCTCGCAACGCTAAGTTGGCAAGCGCGAGCAAGGAAAATCCAAAGCTAGACTGCTTCGCAGCGAGATTTCTCAATCCGGGCGGTCGCGGATTGTTGCTGCTGCTAGCGTTAAGAAAACATCTGTTCACGTTGAGGAAGCTGTGTCCTCTTGCGCTGTATGTGATGCAGTTTGTGCTGATTTTACAGTGCAGGACAAATACCTGGTGCTAATAATCTGTGCGACAAGCATGATGTAACATACTTCACCGCTCACGGAACTCCACATAGCTTGGAGGAGTTTTTTTGTCACTCTGTGGAGTTCCATGCAGCAGAACTCCCTGAAATCCTTGTCTTAAATAAAGAGGCAATGTGTAAAGTATTTGTGCACACGCACACAGTAATAAAGTGAAAACACCACAAAAATACTCCACACCAGTTTAGAAAAAAAAGCCAATATTTACCTGAATACAACAAGAACAAAAATCCAACATACACAAGTCAAGATATGAATTTGCAAGATTAAATCAAAATGCAGGGCTTAGAAAATAATAGCTCCCACAGAGGCTCTCTTCTCGCACTTGACCAGGACAAATCCAAAAGTTCAGACTGACCGCAAAGGAGCTCTTGCTGGATACAGGAGTCACATAGACCCGCTGACAGTACCTTGGAGGCATCAGAAATCACAGATGATGCAGTGCGCAGAGAAGGTGAAGCGTCGTGGATGCAGGTGATGTGTCAATTCCTAGAGGCGGTGAAGGGTCATTAAGGATTTGGCTCTAGGAGACGATGCGGTGCACAAAGGAGGTGATGTATCAGTTGCTGGCGTGAGGGCTCAGCTCCTGAAGGTGGCACGGCATGGAAGATGTGTCAATGTAAAGAGTGCAGTGTTTCGGTTCCATGACGTTGATGTTGAAATGCTGGTCTGAAGACGATGCGTTGGTTGGAAGCCACACAGAGAGGTAAACCACGGACGTCGATGATGCAGTGTTCGAGTCTCACTCAGCTGTGGTTATTCAGAAGCACTGCGGAAAAATTGAGGCTGCATTGTAAGTCCATGTCGATGCATCGCACACTTAGTGAGAACGCCCACAGCTTCAGTGCAGGCAGTGATGATGCGTCAGTTTCACTGGGATGTGCCAGTTCCGAAATGACGCTGTGGAGTCAATGCATCTGTTTCTTGGTTGCTGCACTAATACCCACTGCCAAGAGCCCAGGGCTAGATTTGGCACCACTTGGCAGAGCAGGACTCATTGCAGAGGAGCCCAGGTGCTGTTAGCAAGATATAATTGAAGTCTGTATTGCCCCTGAGACTTCAGTACCAGGAGGCAAGCCCAAACAAGCCTTTGGAAAACTTTTAGATGCAGGATGGATAGAGTAAATTGTGGTCCTTTCACTCCCAAGCAAAAAAGCAGCAAGCAGCAGGTCAACACAGCAAATCAAGCAGCACAACAGCTCTTCTTCCTGACAGTACGTCCTCAGTCCAGTATTGTTCTGAGTGTATGTGTCAGAGGTCCAGTACTTATACCTATTTTAGCTTTTGAAGTAGGGAGACTTCAAAGAAATGTCCTTTTAGTGCGCAAGACACTGCCCTTCGTGGCCCTGACTCCAGACACACTACAAGGGAGCATGCAGCTTTTTGTGTGGGGATAGGCAAAGCCCCATTAGGGTGCAAATGTCAGGTTCCCCCTCTCACTGTAGCTTAGGAAGACCCATCATCCTAGTGATGGGCCGAAGGGATATGCAGGGCACACCTCAGCTCCCTTTGTGTTTGACTGTCTATGGAGAATCACAAAACACAGCTGTCATCCAATCCAGAAATGTATTCCAGGCACAGGATGGTTAAAGTGAGAAAATGCAGACTTTCTAAAAGTGCCATTTTCGGACATGCAACTTAAAAACCAACTTCACTTGAAGATCTGTTTTTAAATTGTGAGTACAGAGACACCAAACGTACTCTTCCTATCTTTTCCCAATTGGAAATTACACATGTAGAGTGTTAGTAGGCAGCTCCAACGCTAACCTCTAGGAGAGATAGACCTTGCTGTAGTGAAAAACAAATTTAGTAGTTTTTCACTACCAAGACAAGTAAAACTCAACAGCACATGTCCTACCTTTTAAATACACTGCACCCTGCCCAGGGGCTACATAGGGCCTACCTTAGGAGTGACTTATATGTAATAAAATGGAAGGTGTGGGTCTGGCAAGTAGGTGAACTTGTAAGGTCAATATAGCAGTTTAAAACTGCACACACAGGATCCGCAGTGGCAAGCCTGAGACAAGTTTAAAGGGCTACTCATGTGGGAGGCCCAATCAGTGTTGTGGCCCACCATAGTAGCATTTGATTTGCAAGTCCTGGGCACATGTAGTGGACTGAACGTGGGACTTATTAGTAAATAAAACATGCCAGTCATTGAGAACCCAAATGCCATTACATTGTATGCACATTTTATGCACTTTAGCAAGAGTCAGAAGTGAAAAAATGCAGACTCCTAAAACGAGCGAAAAAGAATTCAAACACAGAGGAGGAAGAAGGCAACAAGTTGGGGTAACCCTGCAAAAAGGGCCATTTCCAACAAGAGGATAAGACAGAAAGTAGCTGGCCAGGAAGTGGAGAGAGAGAACTTTATTGATAATTTGGATCAAACATACAGGTGGGAAATTAGATTGATTGGTGGTGAAGGAGGGAGTGTGTGGAGTAAAAGGGGGATAGCATTGGTGCCAAAAGAACAAGCAGCCATAAATGAGGAGGGAGTGAGCAGAGTTCAAAAGAAGAGAGCACGTTAATACTGAAATGGTAGTTGACTGATTGGTATTAGGAAAGGATAGCCCGAAAAGCAAAGGAAGGATATGGAGAAGTGCCTATTAAAATATGATATAAGCCGTCATCTCATCTCAGCCAATGTTAATGAAAGTCAGTTCTGAGTTAAATCACAAAGTGCTCAGAATATCCTTTTTATGTTCTGTGGTATGTATTCTTATGGTAATAAACTTTTACAAAGAAGGATTTACATATTTAGTAAAAATCAATTTTCTTTTTATTTAAATACATGAAACAATTAAATTGTATTTTAGCCATCTGGTATGTTTGCACAATTAAATTATTAAAACCCTCTCAGCAAATAAGATTATGCACAATTCTCACAGGATTTTAGAAAATGTGAAAAAGCAGAGAGATTGTTGGTATATTTTAAAACACCGAAAATATATTCCTTTATGTAAGAGATTTATGAGACTAAATAGTTTAGATAACAGAGAAGGCGGAATATTTGTGTGTGGAATACAGTCCTGTTGATATTTCTTTAAAGGAACTGACAAAAGTGAGCATTTTCCTTATTAGAAAGTAAACTTACCCAAGTTTGAGTTTTTAGTGTTTGGTACCACACTATCACAAATTGTTTCATATCTCTTAAGTTTCTGCAACAAATGCTCTTAATATCATTATATTCCCTGTCTTCCTATACTTAAAAGTATCTGAGTGCTCTTTCATTTGTGGTGGGTGGCACAGTTCACTCATTCACTTGTCCATCTACAATCAATGGCGATCATTTACCTGTGTGCGAATGCTGAACTTCTATCTATGTATCTTGTTTGACAAATATCAACCTATATTTTTGTTAATCTAACCAACTGTAACCATTTTCTTTCTAGGTTTTAAAAAGCCACAAGGGCCAGGAAACGGAATCTGGACTCCAAGGTATGGCCCCATGTATGCGCAACACGTGCAACCCCTGGATTATCAACACAATGTGTACATTCCTGGGACCCCCACCATGCTAACCAGCAAACAGGGGCACTTCACAGACGAAGGGGATAAAAACAGCTTCTCCACCTTCGGGAAGAAGAGGAAAATGGCGTCCTGCTGTGACGTACATGACGACATATTGATGAGTAAAGACTTTCAATGAGAGATGGCGCCATCTTTGGTCTGTTGCTGTGTGAACTGGATCTGCCTGGTGGCAGATATAGAGCCGATCAGGTTCTCCCACCACGTGCACTGTGTACATACTGCAGCGAGCGAAGGGCTGCCCTATGCACGCCCTTCATAAACTGCGGATTGTGTCTGACTTTCTGTGATGCCGACACGTCTTGTTACAGCACAAGGTACACCCAGACAGTCTCCGACCTACAAAACGGATGAGGACATTAGAGAGCAGAACGTGTATCGCATACAAACAATTTAAGCACTTTGGAAAGAAACACAGTGTATAAAAGCGAATTAGGTCAATTAAAACGTTTTCTACTTTATATAGCAGTGATGTTGTTGTGTGTAAAAAAAAAAGGAAGCAATTCTGTTTCGATTTTAGCCTTAGATGCCGGTGGAAAATCAAACGAAATTGCCTGTGTTAAAAAGTAATGTTCTCCATCCATAATGAAGAGACACACTCCTTCCAGGGCTAGAGTGAATAAACGACTGCCACTAAGAAACGTCCTTTGCTTTGCAAGCCTTGAGCAATCTCCATTTTGTAACAGTTGATCTGTCTTCATTACGAGCCTGCAGGAATTAATCAAGAAACACGTTTATGTCTTCCTACTGGTGTTTCTCTTCTTTATCACGCTGAAAAGAGGCAAGGACGAAATATTTCTGTCTGCAAAAGGCACAGGAGAGATCAATGGGCTTATACAAAGCCGTCTTCCCTTGCAAATGAAACAGATGACCATCCCGCTGTGATCTGGAGATGTTCTCAGAAGGTTCAAATTTTAATCTAATTTTCTGCCATGATTGATAGCGGCTGCGACGGTGCTATTTCTGCTAATACCTCTGCGGTACGCGACCTTACAAAGGCAATGGTATATAGCTAGGCATATTCTGCTTTCACTTATTTTAGTTTCAGAGGAGCTGGAACAGTCGCATAATGGGGTGGAATAACACCTTTTCATCTGTGGAAAGCAATACTCGAACGAAAGATGGTTTGTTTTTGATAGTGCTCAGTGAATGAGTTCTCTAAAAGAAATACGTCACTGTAACACTGGCAATATGAAAATAACTCTAGAAATTCATCCTAATTTGCTTTGATAGCAACAGAGAGTGGCCATCTACCAGATGAAAACAGATTTTTTTCAACAGACCTATGCTTCTGAAAGGCCGGTAAGGCTGAGCAAAACTAGACTTGTGACTGGCACTTCCTTCAGCCCCAGTGCTTGAAATGGAGGCATAGAAGTGCAGGTACTCTGTACCAGAGTACCTGCTTGTTTCTGCGAAGTGCCAGTACTCTCCAATTAAAAGTATTACGTTTTTCTTGAGAAGTGCAGGTACTCTCCCTCTCAAAATATAAAAGTGTCAGTACTCAGTACCTGACAGTACCGGCCCATTTAAAGCACTGTTCAGCCCTACATGGTTTTCAAAGACACTGGCTTGTTCAGAAATGCCTGATTTCTGTATAGGTCAGCTTCACTCGAGTAACAATGTTGTCCTACGCTACCAAGGGTGGGTATGGCGTTACGATGACCTCCATGACGAAAATCAGCATCTGCCCTTGCTGTTTCTTGCTTGCATCGGGAAGGCTTATGGCTACCTCTGCAACGTACAGAAGTGGCCAACAGCAAGGGACTTTTGAGGGATGTGATGGGAGTAGAATTTGGATCGTAGAGTGTTGGTTGTATTTTGGAATAGCGAATACAAGAACATCACCCTAAAATAGTATCATAGCGAAAAAAAATTAAGGGACAAAATATTGAAAGGCAAGTGCATATTAGGGAGTATAGATTTACTTTTCTTATCTGCACATTAAAATACCTTTAATATATACATATATTTTCAAGGTACATATGTGGATTTAGGCATAGAAAATGTATTATGCTTACCTTTTGATATTTTGTCCTCAATATCAATAGCAGTATCCCACAATATTCTGTATTTGATATTCATGATTCACACCTAGAGCATCAAATTATCTTAATAGAGGAGCATTTGACTAGGTGTCCCCAGTGGAGATGCCCAATACCCAGCAGATAAACAAATCACAGTCGAGTGAAATCGAGCAACAGGGAATGTGTAGGAGAGTGAGAAGAGCAAAATAATTGTGAAATGGCAAAGGAATGAAGAAAGATTCTTGAGGGCAATTGAGTGAACATGTTATCAGTATTATGTAGAGCACTTCCGCCATTAGCTTTTCGCACTGCAGTGTGATGGTGAATATGCCTGAATGAGGGTGAGGAGTGATACTGAATAAGGTTGAGAGAGCAAACGTGACATAAGGGTGTTATGCTATATGTATTTGTAGGGTTCATGACTCCCCTGGGAGGGTATTCTGGCACTGAAGGCAGAATCTACGTAGTCCATGCCAGGGCTGAATTCTGGTGAAAAGCCATGACTTTAGTGCTTGTGGAATTCAAGAACTGAACTGAAAGGGGCTGCTCTCAAATGCAGGGACAGGTCGTTCCAGTCTTTGGGCGCAAGGTAGGAGAAGGCGCAACAGTCAAATCTGTTCTGCGTATTTGGGGGATTTAAGCGAATATTAGTCCAACCGAGTGGAGATGTCTGGTATGTTTGTGGAAGTGTTTGAGGTTGTTGAGGTGTGGATTAATGAGAGTGAACGATTAACTGCATTCATAAGGCAGGTGGCTAGTGATGGTCACAAGGTTTATGTAGTGTCAAGTAATCAATAATATGGAAAATGTTTGAGAGCAAGGGTTAATTTTTATTATAATTTAGTCCCCTGACCTTCAACATGACATAAGCATCAGGCCTGTGGCAGGTTCCAAATATATCCATGGGCAACCACGAACACCTCAAATTAGAAATGATTCAACATCAATTGAGAAAATGGACGATAGTAATGTTGTGCTCTCGAATTCATAACGGAAAAGCAAGGGATGGAGAGAAATACTTTAATTAATCTCAGCCACTGCTAACTACTTGAGGGTGCATTCCAGTCCATGTTTTTGCCCACTCTGTCAGTTCAGAGAAAAAGCAGCCTCATGCAACTCAACCTTGGTCCTGGCTCCAATAAGACCAGCCCAGGCCATACTGCTGGGCCAGGTGCCTCTGGATGGAAACACAAGCAACCCCAGGCCTCTTTCAGCAGGGACATGAAAGTTGTGAATATCTCTGATCCAGCGAGACACACATTTTATTGGGTCTTGACAACACGGTGCAGCACATCTGCCTAAGGTGATCCATATGCTGCTGGCTTGTGAGAACATGTGATAGGGTTACACTTGTTGTACCTTCACTGCTTCCATCCGACTTCACCTGCTGGTAATCCCCCAAAAAGCTGCAGATAAATGTGGGGACCAAAGGTTAAGCACAAAGAAGTGCACAGATGGAAGGCATTGACTAGTGTTAGAAAAACAACATGCCAAGCATGTGCAACTGCACCTAAAGGGGATGTGGGGATGTTATCCTGGTATATTATTGGTGCTGATGGCAAGTTCAGGCTCACAAACGAAAAAAAACACAATTTCCCTAAACTAGTTAGGACCATAAGAGGAAGTATCACGATGGTCTAGGGTGTGCACAATCTCTGTTCACCCCTGTCTCATTTATTAACTATGATGGGCAATCACAATGAACTTTCCTTCTTAGATTGCATGACTTTTAGATTTCATGGCTACCCTAGACATAATGGATGGAGCTTCTCTTAGAGAGATATTATATAATGGAAGGACTTAATCTATTGGCATACCGGTACAAGCGATTTAAGTCCTCTCTTTGAGGTTTAGGTCACATAAGTGATATTCCTCATAAGGAGCATTGAGCCATTCACCCTGCATGCAATGTGAATTTTGGCATCAGAAAATGGAATTATAACTCCTATAACCTTCTGGAGTTGGGGGGGGGGAACAAGAACCTCATACAAAATGCAATAGCCACATGTAAATACATGTTAATCAGTTCAAAGTCCTAATAAAATACCAAGGCGAACCCTACTGATCAGTATCTCTGGCAAGCCAATGTATGGAGGGAAAAGAAAGTTTAGTAAAACCATATTGGTGGTCCTGTAATATTATTTCTCAAGGGAACGTTTTTCAGCATTTTCTTAAAGAGGATGTTTGTTTCTTCATGGAGCATTCTATTCTATTCAATGATTTTTGTAGAGTGCCTGGCTACCTGTAGGCCACCCAGCGCTAGAACAGTCATCATGATGGCCAGTACTCCACTGAGGGTAAGATCTTTGCCAAAGGCCATATGAAAAAAGAGTTCTTTAGACAGGTGACTCAGTTCAAGTGAGAGTGTGCTCCAGACTTTTGGGGCCAGACGAGGGAGTGAACGGCCTCCCCAACATGATTTCTTAATCTTAGAAACCTGGAGCAGACGGGCTGTAGAGAATCTGAGTTACCTCCCAGGAATGTATGGAGTTGCTAGTGACTTTAGCAGGACAGGGCCTTTCTTGTAAAGTGATCTGTGCAAGATGCATTTGGCCTTAAATTGCATTTTCTGCTTCAGTGGGAGCCAGTGTAAGTCTTTCAATGCCTCTTTTTACCAATTGGTGCCTTTTGAAGAGATTCATAAGGACCCATGCAACAGCGTTCTGAGTGATCTGCAGCCTCGTGATCACATACTGGGGTGGGCCGAGGTACAAAGCATTACCATAGTCAATGTATGAAATAATTAGAGCCTTGATGATTAACCTTCTGGATGAAAAAGGAAGGACATTATAGCCTTTCCTAACATTATCACAACACCAAAGCAGTTCGCGGCAAGCTGCTTGGCCTTGTGGTCCATTGTAAACTTCAGTTTACAGCTAGCCATCCATCTGGCTACCCCCTTAAGACATAGACCGGGCTGAGATGACTAGAGTCGGAGTCGGGAGAAATTGAGATCACCAGCTGAGTGTCATCAGGGTAGGAGACCGATGTCAGATCACGGAAATGCACAATATTAGCCTGGGGGTGCATGTAAAGGTTAAAAAGGGTAGTGCTCAGAGAGGACCCCTGCGGCACCTTGCAGCTCAAAAGGAGAATATCAGAGTAGCAGGACAGACCGAACACCTGGAATGTTCTTGTTAAAATCAAGTAAGTGTCATAGTCAGGTTGTGTAGAAACAAGTAGTAGGTTTATTCATAAGGTAACAGCTTCATATAAAGGTAACTGGAAGATGGTAGAATATATGTAATGCCCTACCAGGAGCAGCCTTTTTGCTGCTCAGCCCATCTGCTCCAACTGACATCTCCTCAAACCAAACACACTTAGCATTCCAAATGACATCACAGAGACTGAGCAGCAAGGCAAAGCACAAGAATAGGGAAGATGCACCAACCAACAATAAATTGGTAATTATTTATTTATTTATGTATTTATTTATTTATTTATATTTATTTAACACCGCACAGCTACTCCAAGGGGTTTCCCGGCGCCAACAAAAAACAACAGGATGGAAAAAAGGAACTATTGGCTGAAAAGCCAAGTTTTAATAGATCTGCGGAAAGACAGAAGGTCAGATTGTGCGGAGGGTCAATGGAAGCGAATTCCACAGAGTAGGGCTGAGGTAAGAGAAAGAACGCCCTCTCATACGAGACAGTTTGACTCTTGGGACTTGGAATTTTGCTTCAGTAGAGGATCTGAGAGTGCGGGAAGAAGCATAAGGGTTGGCAAGCTGTTGTACATAGTCGGGAGCATTAGCATGCTTGATGCTGAACATGTACGTGAGGGCCTTGAACTTTACTCGATTCTCCACTGAAAGCCAGTGGAGATCGATCAATGACTTGGATGCTGAGACAGTTTTGGGAACTCGCCAGAGTAACCTCACGGCAGAGTTGTGTACTCGCTGCAGTTTGCGTGTTCTTTCCTTGTTAATACCCAGATAAAGAATATTCCTGTAATCCAGCCTGGACGTCACCTGGGCCTGGCCCACCGTGCGCTGGGTGTGGGCAGGGAGCATCCACACAATCTTCCTTAACCATTTCAAAATGGTGAAGCAGATGGCAGCAACACTGGTAGCTTGCTGCCGCATGGAGAGAGAATCATCCATAATAAAACCAAAGTTGCGCACCTGAGTAGCCGGTTGAGGTAGCGTACCCATTTCTGGAGGCCAATGTTGAGGGCCCCAGAGACCGCGGTCCTTGCCAAGGATCAGAACCTCAGTTTTGTCACCATTGAGTTTAAAAAAATTGGCGTTCATCCAGGTCATAACTTTACTGAGGCCGGCTCTAAGTGCCGAGGGCTCGGATTGTTTGTCAGATGACAGAGAGAAGAGGATCTGGGTGTCATCAGCGAATGAAAAAAGCGACAGCCCAGATTCCTCCACTAATACTGCCAGCGGTCGGATGTAAATATTGACAAGCAGAGGGCTGAGAATTGAGCCCTGGGGGACTCCCGAAGGTAGGGGATGAGATTTGGATTTAGAGGTAGATGAAAAGACCTGCAAGGCGCGATCAGAAAGGAACGAGCTAAGCCAGCTCAAGCCAGTCACTGTGACACCCGAGCATTGAAGGGCCTTAATGAGTACGGTATGAGAGACCGTGTCAAAGGCCGCGCTCAGGTCAAGAAGCACTAAGGCCATGATCTTACCCTTGTCGATGTTGTGACGAAGTGCTTCTGTAACTCCGAGCAGAGTTGACTCGGTAGAATAACCGGTCCTGAAGCCGGATTGGGTGGGGTGAAGCAGCCCATTCGTTTCAATACATTTGGACAAATGACCATTAGTGTGTCTCTCAAGAAGCTTAGAGAGAGCAGGTAAAAGAGAGATAGGGCGAAAATTGGAAGGAAGAGCAGGGTCCGCATTGATTTTTTTTAACAGTGGGACCACCATTGCATGCTTCCAGTTTAGAGGAACAGTTGAAGTCATTAAAGAAGTGTTAAGTAACTTTAGAACATGGGTGAGAGAGGTTGGGGCAATTTGTCGCAGAACTGAGATGGGCAGTATGTCGCAGGGGATCCCGATTTAATATGGCTAAAGTGATGTGTAAGTGCTTTCATGTCCAAAAGTGGCCAAGATTCAAGGGTGTTTTTACAAAGAACAGTGGTCCCTATATGAAACTAATATAAACAAAAAAATGAACATATAATTGATAAGTAATATGACTTCTGTCCATCCGGACAGGATTTATTTTTCAATACGTGCAGAGATAAAAAGTGTTTCTAGGAGAGAATGTCAAGCGGGCACAGCCGTGACCCTTAACATGCAAGACAGAACAACAAAGAGACAATATTAAACAAAGCAAGCAAATGAGTCTGCGTACTTGTACTTCAGTAGGGCAGACATAAAGTATCAGAAAAACACTCCATTGCAATTGAAAGATTCACCAAAATTTTTTGCATATGGGGTTTACAAGTCGACGACGTTTCGATGCCTATAAAAATGAAGGCATCATCATCAGGACAAGGGTTGACCTTATTGTTGTCTTGGACATAAGCAGTATTAAAAGCCTTTTCATTACATTTACTTTATATACATATTTACAGTAGGAGGGAAAAGTGGGAAGAAACAAAAAATAACACAAGTATTAGGCATGTATCAAAGATCCCTTTTCTTTAAATTTTTCAGTTAAATATTTGACCTGTGACATGCGAGTGGAAATTAAAAACGTCATAGGGTTAACGGCGCAGTGACTATAATGGTGTTGTCGGCGCAGTGACATGGGAGATAGGGGGAGCAGGCGTGCATTAAAACTAAAGTTGGCCTGGTCAGATTATTACTTAAGGTCTAGCATTGTGAGCGCAGCAAGTTGTGTCCCTGGAACCCGGCAGTGAAAGTGCACGGATTGAAGAGCACGGCGAAAGTGGTATCCGTGATTTTTACCTAGGATGCATTCATGCCTTAGGGTCGAGCGCTGTCCATATAGTGATCATAAAAGAAAACAGAACAAAGTGGCTGGGCAGGGAAGTTTAACGAAAACAAATTCCAATCACGTAGTCAAAATGTACCACGTGACCACCGGGTACGAATCCCAAAGTAAATTTATTTTTTCTTAGCAATTTAAATTCGAATTCAAGGGCACAGGCAAAAACAAGACAACTGTTATTACAGTGAATTCATGGTGACACTATCTACAACTATACAAAATTTACAAATGTACAACACTTACGGGGATACATCAAGCAATACAAGTGAACAGGACACACCAAAACGGTACAAAAATCAATAAACAATATTTATGAGACCATGGTCTCATATTGTTATGGACTGGTTATATATTTGCTTTTGCATCTGAAAGTTTTTTCACTGTATATAACGGCAATTGATGTTGTTTATTGATTTTTGTACCGTTTTGGTGTGTCCTGTTCACTTGTATTGCTTGATGTATCCCCGTAAGTGTTGTACATTTGTAAATTTTGTATAGTTGTAGATAGTGTCACCATGAATTCACTGTAATAACAGTTGTCTTGTTTTTGCCTGTGCCCTTGAATTCGAATTTAAATTGCTAAGAAAAAATAAATTTACTTTGGGATTCGTACCCGGTGGTCACGTGGTACATTTTGACTACGTGATTGGAATTTGTTTTCGTTAAACTTCCCTGCCCAGCCACTTTGTTCTGTTTTCTTTGCTGTCGAGATCCGGGCTGGGGAGGTGTTGGATCCAAAACCTTCTCTGTTCTTCATATAGTGATCATGGCATTGTGAGCGCCGCAAGTTGTGTCCAGACAGTGAGAGTGCACGGATTGTCGAGCACGGCGATAGTGGTTTTAACGGAGGATGCATTCGTGCCTACATGATTGAAAGTTCAATGGAGGCTATGGTGCGTGAATACAAGAGGGCATGCACGTTATTGTGTCAATCGGGGTAAAAAACAATGATTGCACATACATTGTAACCTCGTATGGCTTTGCTTGCGGGGATCATTTCCCGGCTGATACGTACGGATAGATCTGTAACCAGAATGGGGGCATTAGAATCTTGGTGATGCGCATGCTAAGCATGTACCAAAACGGGGAGGTGGCATTTTACCTGAATTGGATCGTCCAATCCGTATATTATGTTACCGGGAGTCCATGCGGCATATTATGTTACCGGAAACATGACTCGGACGCTAAATTAGCGGAGGAGCACAATGGCTACCTAACGGGGGCAGAAGGAAGGTCTGGGTTAGAATGAGGCATATCCAAAAACGATAGCTGCAATAACGTATCTTAGTAGCGTACTTACTGCGTAGGTGCGACGGCACCGCTGCAGGTATGACAATCCGATGTACAGGCAACCCGCTTTCCCGGGCTTTATCTAATAGTGAACTAAAAAGAGTGGAGGGACTATATATTGACGCTACAGTGAGAGGAAGTGATTTCGGCCACCATTTTGGAGTGGTGATATGGTGCCTGCAGTGGGCATGCAAGTTTTTAAAAAAAGAGGCTGAGGAATGGGATCTACGTATTCCAAAGTTGCAAAGCTACACAAGAAAGTGGATGTAGCAACCCTTACTGCAACAACACGGGGAACCGAATTTATTGTTAAGCAGCATGGCAATACCTGTTATCACTATGGTGACAGGGAAAGTTGTCGGCGGACATCTTAAAGTGGTGATATTGTGTTTAAGTGAACACGCACATTAAAAACCAGGACAGGAAAGTAGCATTTACATTTTTACAGAATAGAAACATAAAGGAAAAAATTACAGTAGGGACGTCCAGTCCTCAATCCGATTTAACCCATTCCGGATGCTGTTGGTGCGCAAAATCCAGTGTAGTTCTTCTTTGTTTAACAATTGAGCCATGTCTGCTCCCCTGGGGGGCGGTTTGATGACTGTGATTACTGTCCATTGAAGATTCTTTTCGTTGTGTCCATTGGCAGAGAAATGTTCCACAAGTGGTGCATTCGCTGTTTTGCACTTAATCCTACTCCGGTGTTGGCCAATGCGGAGTTTTATTTTTTGACTGGTTTGTCCAATGTAAATAAACCTACATGGACAAAAGATGGCATACACTAGGTTTGAAGAATTACAATTGGAGAAGGACTTACGCTCAAAATTGATGTTGCCATATGTGAATGTTTTTCCTTCAATTGTGGAATCACAGCAGATACAACCTCCACATTTATTGTGCCCTATAAGAGGTGGGAGACTCCATGCATCATTAATGGTAGTTTTCAATACAGGTAGTGGGAGTGCAGCCCTCACTAGATGGTCTTTGATATTTTTTGCGTGTTTAAAGGCAAACATTGGCTTTTCTAAATTAAGTTGTCCCGCATTTAGTACTGGCCAATGTTTCAAAACACTCTTTCTTATCGCATTGGAAACAGGTGAGAATGTTGTGACACATATAAGTCTGTCCTGCTCATTCTTTTTCTTAGGTTCTAGAAGGGTTTCTCTTGGACAGTACCAAGCCCTTTTGAGGGATTTCCGTACTAGTTTGCGTGGGTAACCCCTGCTTCTGAGCTTTTTGCTAAGGGTCTTTGCCTCAGAGAAGTAGTCATCCTTAAAATAACAATTACGCCTAATGCGGAGGAATTGTGAGAAGGGTAGGGAATCCCTTAGTGCTCGAGGGTGATGGCTGGTATATTCGAGCAAGGTGTTGCGCTCAGTAGGTTTGCAGTGTAGTGTGGTAATTAAACGGCCCTCAGTATGTTTTATTTGTAAGTCTAGGAAGGGGATTGAGTCTTTGCTGGTAGATATGGTATAGCGGAGGCCTCCACTATTATTGTTGAGCCAATGTTGGAATGCTAAAAGGTTTTCAGGGGACTCATTCCATAATACAAAAATATCATCGATATATCTTTTCCACAAGGAAATTCCGTTGTGGAAAGGATTGGACATATGAAGAATAGTACTGGTCTCCAGATGGTCCATGTACAGAATGGCTAGGTTGGGAGCAAAAAATGCTCCCATGGATGTCCCTTTGACTTGACAGTAGAATTGTTCTTCAAACAAGAAAAAGTTTTTTGTGAGGCAGATTTCGAGTAACTCAAGGATGAATAGCGAGGGTACATTTTGGGCGTGTTCTTGATTCGAGAACCTTCTCAATTACCCGGAGGGATTCAAATTGTGGGATATTGGTGTACAGTGATTCCACATCCAGCGTACACATAGTGCTGGATGTGGGATCAAAGGGGTAGTCTTCAATGAAATTTATCATGGCCATGCTGTCCCTGATGTAACAGCTGGTTTCAGGGACGAAGGGCTTGATGAAGTAGTCTATGTAATGACCTAGAGGCTCAAGGATAGATCCACACCCCGAAACTATCGGGCGGCCAGGTGGTAATTGAGGGTTTTTGTGAATCTTTGGCAAGCAATAGATCACAGGGGTCCTTGGGGATTTGGTATTAAGAAAGTCATATTCTTTTTTAGACAGAAAACCTGAGTCAAGTGCCCTTGTGGTGATAGTTATGATGAGGTCTTGAATTTCGCCGGTGGGGTTCTTGGGGAGTCTACAGTAGTGCTCGTTGTTGTTAAGTTGTCTGAACACTTCAGTTTTATAGGATTCAACATCAAGGATGGGCACCGTTGCCAAATCTGTGCAATTATCAGGATCAGGGCAGTCAGCGGATAAAGTAGGAGGGAGCAGGGAAACAGGGGTAGAGCTGGCCAATGAAGAATAAATAATCTCTACTTTATTCACAAAGAATTGCACAAGATCTTCGCATTGAGTAGAGTTAAGTATGGGAGAAGGTTGTATGGAGGTTGAGCCGGATAGGTCCTTGACCATATTGAACAAAGTTTTGGGACAGTTTTTTGCCTGTAGAATAGATGCGGAAACATAATTAGCTCGTGCAACTCGACAAAGGGAGTGATAGGCCCGTTTACTAGTATTGTAGGCCACTTTTGCTTCCTTAGGGAAACTAAACACAAATTATGTCAGAAAATAGAAAATACATTTAAATGCATTAGGGCACAAAGAACAAAAATACATTGCTAATGTGAACAAGATTAAACATCCTGAAAGAATTAGTAAGGAAATACATTAAGCAATTGAATGACCATAAGGCAATCAAAACAGAAAATACTCAAATCCAGAAAATACATTAAATAAATGAATGTATCACATTTCCATAAGCAAATGCGTGAAAATAGAGTAAGCAAATGAATGCAAGAAAATATCTTAAGCAAATGAAAGAATGAGCCCCAACCCCCTCCCTTAGAGAAACTCATTAGTTGGGTACTCACCACCAACGAACTAACAGTAATAGGGAAAACACACCTCCCCAAAGGGGAATAGACCTCCCTATGAAACTAAACAACTGTAATAGGGGAAACACACCTCCCTATAGGGGAATACACCTCCAAAAGACACTGAACATTGTAATAGGGGAAACACACCTCCCTATGAAACGCAAAACACCGGAATGGGGTAAACACACCGCCCTATAGGGAATACACCTCCCAAAGACACTGAACATTGTAATAGGGGAAATACACCTCCCTGTGAAACTCAAAACACCGTAATAGAGGAAACACACCTCCCTATAGGGAATACACCTCCCTATGAAACAGAACACAAAAAGCTTAACTTCAGAAAGCGTAAACAGAACCAAATACAAGCATATAGGGGAATACACCTCCCTAAGAAACAGAATATCAACATCCACATTGCAATAGGGGAAAACACCTTCGCATAGGGGAATAAACCTCCCTAAAAAAAAACACCGAACAAAACACCTCCCAGCACACAGTAATAGGGGAGCACACCTCCCTATAGGGGCAAAACCTCCCTTAAAAACAGAACACATTGGCATTCGCAATTAAGATGCAAAATAAACTTCTGAGCATAAGAAAATGAAACATGAAATCAATAGCGAACCACATTACAATACACAGGTTGAAATGTGTTGTACAGATCAAATGCAAAAACAGAGTGGCAAACAAGAAAAGTCTTATACCCCAGTGGACAATCTTCCACCCGAAGTCAGCCTCAATGATGATCTCTATTAAAGCATTCCATGTCGATGTTGCCACCGGATCCATTGTTGCACAGAGAAATCCTCTTGGTTATAAATTACAGAGAACTTCCACATACTGCAACCCACACTTCTCTGCATAACCCAGTGTTGCTGGTGTTGCAAACTCAGACACAGTGTTGACTATGCCTGCTTCCACTGGTGTCTCAATTGTGCACATCTCTGTCTTACTGAATACCATAAAAGAAAATATACCTGTATTTGCCATTTCAAAACAACAACATGTCCACAAACTTTATTGGCACTGACAAACAATGCGTGGTTGGCGAAACCATGTAGATCTGGAATGCCAATCCTAAAATGGTGAAACGCACCGGTGACGCTACGCCGGATGCAGCCGCGGGCCGTGGAGGGAGTTACGGTGGGGCAGGGAGGCGGGGAGGGGGAGGGGCGGGGTGGAGAGGGCTAAAAACCGGCATATGGATAATTACAGGTAAGTAAACAATTTAAACAATAAAACGAATTTCGTAGCGCGCACTGCATCGCAAAATGCAGTGCAGTGCTCGCTACGAAATTCGTTTTATTATTTAAATTGTTTACTTACCTGTAATTATCCATATGCCAGTTTTTAGCCCTCTCCACCCCGCCCCTCCCCCTCCCCGCCTCCCTGCCCCACCGTAACTCCCTCCACGGCCCGCGGCTGGCCGGATGGCTCCCTGCATCACCGTGCTCTAAAACATGCACCAAAGCTAAAAGCCACATGTCACAGAGGCTCCCACGAAAGGACTGCAGGACTGCATCACCAGGTAAGTGTGTTCGCGATATGGCAACACACGCCTGAGTTTCTAATTTAAAATTGCGAGCAAACTGCCAATTGATTTGGGGGTGGCCAAGGAGAGTAATGAACAGGGCAAAAGTACTCACAATTATGAAGTAATGTACCGCAAACAGTCTTGCACCAGAGAGCAGAAGAGGTGCCGATTATCTCACAACAAGTCGCTCCCATTCCTAAAGGGTGCGGAGAAATAAACCATTCAGTACCAACGGCCAGATGTAATTCCACATGAGACAGTCTTGCAAAGCAATCCGGTATCCTCCACATAAAGTTGATTATCTTCAGACAACTCTGTAAGTTGCCTACCAACCTCTGCTTATTTTAAATGTAACACTTCACATGAGTGCCGGTTTTCCTCAACACACGTCGCTGGTGCCAATTCCCAAGCACCAGTTGCTGCTGCTAATCTCAACACTGTAAACAGGATAGCAGGGCCGGAGGCAGTAATCGCCACAGTAACTGTTTGCAGACCAGTAGAAGAAAGTCAAACGCCCTAGATTGCATGCTGTCTTGTTGACAAAGAACACTGGAGGGGCTGACCAGGGCGTTTTTATAGTATTACCTTTTCCTTGGGGTTCCAGTTCGCAAGTTTCAATTTCTTTAGTCAGATCCTTAGTTCCAGTACAGTTTTCCTTCAGCAGAATGCAGGTCCTTATAAACCAGTTTACTCAAATACCAGCTTGTAAGTTCTCTTCATATCCCTTTTCCTTGTAAATCCTTTAAATGTCATATTCCATATTCCATTGAAGTAACATAAACGTAGGTTCTTCCAAATCGTCGCCAGTGTTACAATCAAGTAAACCTCATGGTCATGTTGTGTAGAAAGAAGTAGTAGGTTTATTCATAAGGTAACAGCTTTGTATGAAGGTAACTGGAAGATGGTAGAATTCATGTAATACCCCACCAGGTGCAGCCTTCTTGCTGCTCAGCCTATCTGCTCCAACTGACATCTCCTCAAACCAAACACACTCATCATTCAAAATGACATCACACAGACTGAGCAGCAAGGCAAAGCACAAGAATAGGGAAGATGCACCAACCAACAATAATTAGGTTACAGCAGCTCTATTCTCCAAAAACGAGGAAATCCATTTCCGTGCACGGCTGTCAATGCCCACTTTTGATATCTGATGGATGGTGTGGCATGATCTACCATATTAAAGGTCACCTGAGGTCTAAAAGGATGATGGCTGCTGATCCTTCTTGGTCCAGCAAGCTTCTTAATTCCTCAACCAATGCCAGCAAAGCTGTTTCTGGTCTAAACCCCATTTGAGTGGGATGGAGGATTTCGTTAGACTCCAGGAAGGCAGAAAGAGAATTGTTAATATGTTTCTCTAGGGGTTTTGAAGCTCCTTGTAACCAGAAGATCAGCCTGTAGTTACTCAAACGGGGGGATCAAGAATGGACTTTTTAAAGAGTGGTTTCACCACCACATGCTTTCATTTCAGGGGGCCCTGTTCACTGAGGAGGGAGATGTTAGAGCTGGGGGTCTCTAGTTGGTTGAGGTAGGTACCTTAGTCTAAATAGGGACCCTTGCTTCTAGTCAGGGGAAGGAGGGACACACTCTTAGATAACCCCTGCTCACCTCCTGGTAGCTTGGCACAAGCAGCCAGACTTATCTCCAAGGTAATGTGTAAAGTATTTACAACCACAGTCTCAGTAACACAGTGATAACACCACAAATGGACACCACACTGATTTAGGAAAACAGTGGTATCTTTATCAAGAAGAAATACGATGAGACCAAACGATAAAAAATACCCAGCATATGCGTATTCGTAATATTTCACTGGGCCGGTTATTAAGCCAACAATCACTTGTAGGTTCATGCAGGATTAATGAGCAGTTCACAATAATCTTATGCAATCCTAATACAATGCTATGCAGTTTGCAATGCAGTTTGCAATGTAGAAATAAGACAGTCCTTAATGCAAGTACTAATGCAGCTGGTACCGCAGGAATAATGCAGTTCGTAATGCAAGAATAATGCAGTTCTTAATGCAAGAATAATGCATTTCTTAATGCATGAATAATGCAGTTCTTAATCCAAGAAGAACGCATTTATTAATACAAGAATAAGTCAGTTCGTAATGCAAGGAATAATCCTATCAGCCAATCTGCACGGTCAGTTCAGGCACCACTAGGCCCCAAAAAACAGAGACAACGGTTGTAAACTTAAAGCGTGTCTAAAGTGGTGCAGCGGGAGAGAGATCGGAGCACTCCTGTACTCCTCATGCACGCCTCCCCAGGCCACACACGCTTGCGGCTCCTGACCGGAGTCTTACCTGGGGGGTGCGCGGCCTCGCGCTCTCTCTTTCCTCGTCGGACATCCTGCTGGGCGGTCCCGATGACGTTGCAGCTCCGTTGCTAGGCGACGCTGTAGACGGATGGGTTACGAAGCTGCCTTCTCCTTCATTGACGATCTTGGGCAGATTCCTCTTGGAGAACAACGAACCCTTTCACCTTGCAGCTTCCTTAGCTTCAAGAAATCCTTTAGTAGGTTGTGGCTCGGGGCGGCAGCGGCGATCCTTACTCACAGCCTCAGTTACGATGACGGCTCGGGCCATAAACAGCAATGCAGCAGCGTGGACAATGTTTCACACTGCAGGGGCAATGCAGTCATGGGGCACCTTGTAAACAGTACCACAGACCACATGGTAGTCTCAGGAGTGCCAAAGCACATGCACCAAGCATCGGTGAGACGCAGTTGGAAACTTTGATGTTCCTGAGTTTCCACAACAGGGGACCAGCTCTCCTCAGGCCCTTGGAGACACGATACTTTAGGACACAGCACACAGCAAAGACCTTTCAAGCAGGTGGACACAGCACACAGCAAAGTCCCTGGTCCTCTACTTAGTCAAATCAGCAAACTGCAGGCCAGCCCCAGGGCAGCCCTTCTCTTCAGTCTCTTCAGCTATTCTTCTTCGCAAAGGTTCCTCTTGATCATGAAGTAGTTTCAATCCTTTTTCAGTCTTGAGTTCAGGGGTTTCAGCTCTCACATTTATACCTCTAAATGCCATTGAAGTCTTTGTGTTCAGGGGGCTCTGAGCTGTGTCTAAACCAGGCCTGGGTGTCTTCATGTAAGTGCACACCTTCTTCTTTGATAGTGAGGGTCTGGGCCCCAGATGCTCTGCAGGAGGTGGAGCCATTCTTTTGTGGAAGCAGCACAGCCCTCTTCGCATCAAAGGGGCTACTCTTCTCACCACACCAAATGCAGGCCAGTCTGTTGCTGTCCCCCCTACTCCTACCTGGTGTCAAGACACTTCCCAGATCCTGTCACATCCAAACCCAAACAGTCAATACACAACCAGGCAGAGGCACGCAGAATGGTTAGGAGAAGAAACCAGCCACTTCTAAAAGCGTGGTTTCTAAACACACAATTTAAAAACCATCTTTACAAAAAGATGTGTTATTAAATTCTGAGTTCGGGCACACTAAACTCCATCCCTCCATCCTATGCCTATGGTAAGATATGCTGGAAACATGTGATACAGCATTCCCCATTCTGTCTTATGGGCAAGATGGCCTTGCAATGGTGAAAAAGGAATTCGCCAGTATTTCACTGTCGGGACATGGTACACACTTCAGTGCATGTCCTACCTTTCACATGCACTGCACCCTGCCCAGGGAGGTACATTGGGCCTACTATAGGGGTGTCTGATGTGCATAAAAAGGAAAGGGTATGGCCAGGCAAGTGGGTGCACTTGTCAGGACAACAAGGCACTTAAGAAACTGCGCACAGACAGTGCAGTGGCAGGCCTGAGATCTGTTTTTAGGACTACTTGTGTGGGTTGCACAATTAGTGCTGCAGGTCCACTAGTAGCATTGCATTACCAGCCCTAGCACACATAGTGCACTTTACTAGGGACTTTACTAGTAAGACAACCATACCAATTATGGACAACCATCTACCATAACACTTTATGCAGGGAGCACTTGCACTTTGGCACTGATCAGCAGTGGCAAAGTGCCCAAAGCACCTAAGCCAGCAAAACGAAATTCATCACAGCATCACAAATAGAGGAGGTAGAGGCAAAAAGTCAGGGTTAACCATGCCAAGAAATGCTAGGTCTAACGGGAGAGATTAAGCCGATCCATCAAGGTCGGAGCAATGCTATCAGACCCTTGCCTGAGCATGTGAAGGTGGGAAGGGTCAAGAGGAAAGCCTGCATGTATTGCTCCTAAGAAATTTGTGAAGAGGGTCATAGTAAGGTCAGGAAAGAACATAAGAGTCTATTTTGACTGTACTAGGGGGGCCACCTGAGGATTCTGAAAGTTTGAGCTGTCGGGAAGGAAGAGTAGGTGTCCAGGATCTTCTTTTGAAAGAAGAGAGCCATATTATCACTGAGTTTGTCAAGGTTTCTGGGGCAGGGCCAGAGAGCTTCAGCTCCGTGATGTTTTTCAGGATCTGAAAGATCTCTTTAGGGGAGCTGTCAGAGAGCTCTATTTTGGAGGAAAAATACTCTTATTTAGAGGTTGTTCATTCTGCATGATAGGACCCATGGCATTCACATACTTACATTTGCTGGCTTCGTCATAGGACTTTCTCCAACTTCTCTCCAGATGCTTTCAGTCCGTTTTTAAGGCAAGTTGATGGGAATTGAACCAATGGGGTTCTTTTACTTCACTGGAGATTCTTATGCCACTTTGCAGGAAGGACCATGTCTAATGAGTTGGTGATCCACTCATTAAAACTGCAAGTGGATGACGAAACTTGGTCAGATTGATCAGATCTAGTTGCCTCCTGGACAACTGCCCAGACCTCAAAGTTCAGTTTGGGTCAGCATCTTTCCAGTCGACTGGTCAGCAGTGTAAGACGAGAGAGGAAGGGACAGATAAAGTGAGAGGAAGCAGAAAGTGATCTGAACGAATTAAGGGTAAAGGACTCTGCATCTGAAGGTTGCCCATAATGCTGAACTCCGGGTCAATGGTGTGGCCTTTCTCATGAGTAGAGCCCTCCACTAATTGCAGCAGCTGCACAGATACAAGATCTTGTAGAAGATTTTTTGAGTCAATGTCATTGGTGTCAATAATGTGTATGTTGAAGTAACCAAGCAAGGTGAAGTTAGCTTTGTTTATGGCTAGATCTGCGACTTAATCAGGAAGTTTCTGTAAGAAATGAGCAGGTGGGACCGGCGGTCTAAACAACAAGATTCCAGAGAAGGTGAAGGTAAGGCTAAATCTCAACGTGAAAAGCAGACTATTACAATTCGGAAGCTGAAGGCGGTGAAAAAATGCCTTTTAGGGCTTCCATATAAATAATAGCTATCCCATCACCGCCTTTGCCTAACCGATCTAAACTATTGATGGAGTAGCTGGGGGGCAAGTCTTGGACAACATTGGAGGTCAGAGCCCTCATGTAACCAGCTTTTGGTAAAGAAAAGTACATCAGGTGCCAATTCCAGTAGGAGATCATATATATCCTATTTATGAGTAGCCAAAGAGAGGCAGTTGGCCATAGACATAAACCAAGTTGTGGGTGTCTTAGTCGCACGTAAATGACTGGAGCTGAGCTGGGGATGCCAGCCACAAATGTCGCAGACCAAGAAAGATTGACTAAGGTCAATGGAATAAAGGCAGGAGTCAGTTGCAGAGGTTTGAAAACCTCACTGTTGGGTGGCAGTATTAAATACCTTCTTTGGTGCAGAACGGGCATAGGTCCTGGCCTCTGGTCCAGGATGGGCGCAGACGGATGCAGACGGGCTTGTGTTTGGCATGTCCTCACTGAGTCCTTCATTTAAAGAGCACCAGCCGCAACACTTGAGCAAGTCAGGAAAAAATGGTGACCAACAATGTGCAAATGAGCGCTTAAAGTGTACGTGTCCATTACAATTCCTCTTCTTGGAACCCCCGGCCCCGCTCGGTTCTACTGCAATTCCACAGCAGTAGGTAAAATAACTCCAATTCAACACCACACATAAATAGTTTTTTTAAAGAAGGTTAAAACGGTTTTGTTCAGGTTTGTAAAGAAAAAGTAAAGTGATCTTGTCACCCCTGCAACAGTGTCAAGCGGTACTGTGACTGTCCTGAACGTGCGTCCACGCTGAGTCCTTCATTTAAAGAGGAGCACTAGAGCGCATAAGGAAAACATGGTGACCAACAATGTGCAAATGAGCACTTAAAGTGCAAGTGTCCAGTACAGTTCCCCTTCGTGGAAGCCCCTGCCTTGCTCGGTTCTGCAATGTCCCCGCAGCAAGTAAAAGAACTTCAATTCAACATCCACGCATACTTTTATTACCATCCTTTTGTTTGGATGATTTGCATCCTTCCACTGCTTACATTCCAGGAAATTACATTTTTCTTTTGCTTTCAATGTTCCGTGGGAGTGCATGGGCTTTTTATACACTCTTTAACCTCTCCTCTGTCTGCTGCTTCCCACCGCCTCTGCACTCTCTCACCCCCAGCTCATCCGTTACTTCCATTATCCCTTCCCCTCCAGCTCAGCTTTTGTTATTACCAGTAACCCAAGACCTCCTCCGTTGCTCACCACCATCAGTGTTCACTTCCCACCGCACCTCTGCTATTTTCTCGCCCATCCGCGTCCATTTTTAAAAATAATTAAATGTTATTTTTACTTTGTATGAGGGCCCAGCAGCTGTAATGTGCGGCCAGGCTACTCATTTTCCTAAATGAGCTTAAAGGCACCATTTCTTTTTCTTATTAGTTTACTACTCCAAGACGAGCATCCGTCATCTTGCAAAAGAAAATTAGAAAAAACAGAAACAAACTGTGTGCATATAATGACTTACGTGTTTGCATGTATGGTGAAACATTCACACGTACACATCATCACCCTATGGTCGCGGGAAGGGGGTGTTGAGAAAATGAAAAAATAAAAATAAACATTTACCTGTCTTTTGCTGCCGCTGCAGCCACCGCCTCCTCCTCTCGGTCCTCTTCGCCCACTTCCAGGGCAGGAAGCAGGAAGCACCCGGCTCCCAGCCTTACAATAGCTAACCACAATGCTGCAATGCAGCGTTGTGATTGGTCTGAGCGCTGTGGTCCGACGCTCAGCCAGAGAATGGGACACTGGGCATGTTCTCCTTGCAGGATGTATTGCAGCCTGCATGGAGAGCATACAAAGTGCGCATGACTGTTTGCCCGGCCCGAGATGGCCGGCAAAAGCATCATGCGCAGTTGGAGTGGGCAAACCACTCCTCCCCTGCCATTCTCTGTGAGCAGACCAGCGTGCCCCTACCCAGCTGAGCGGGGGAAAAATAAAATGCTAATAACAATGAGTTATTATAATTTGTTTTCTCCTTTTTGACAGGGTCAGTGGTGCGACGGTCCTCCGCCTTGACGGAGGAGCCTCCAATGAGTATTGCATGCATGTAAATACATTATTGCACTGTAGTTATTTCCTTTTTGGCTGGTGCTGTTTAACCCGTTGAGTGCTCATGACGAGCTCAGCTGCGCTGAACGTTCCAAAACGGGTGTGGTCGTGACGAGCTCAGCTCGTCATGAGTGCAGCTCCACTGTGCCTCATGACAAGCTGAGCTCATCACAAGCACAGCCGTGCCACGCGCGGACCCTCCCCCCCGCACAGCGGAAGGAAAACACCCCGCAGTGAAGGGGTTAACATCGGTTATAACCATTTTTATTTATCGGCAACAAGCATAATCAATGGCAAAAGTCGAGATCTATTGGTTTGCCAATGCTTGCTATTTTCTGGAGGTGATCCACCTGAAAGTTAGGAATACCAGCTTATAAAGCATTGGCATGGTCGTTTTTTTGACTTTATCATGGAGTCCAAAACAGTGCTGAGATGAATGGTAAGTGGTAGAGAGTTCATCCTGAGTGGTTTCAGGTTTTTTGCCCTTTAGATCACACGTGACTTTTTTTTACATACAGAAAAGGTGATTGGAGTAATACTTAAATACAGTCCTGGTGCTTCTTTTGCCTCTGGAGGACCCCTCACCAGTCAGTTTGGGAAGGACTATTCACGTGAGGAGCAGGGTCAGGGCTCAACTGCTTGATGGGGGCTCTGTCTAGCTGGTAGAGGGGCTGAGAAATGATGGGTTGGAATGCTAACCAAGTGGTTGCAAGTTGTTTAGACTATTTAAAAAAATCCTCCCATTACCTTTTGTGTCCTTAACCTCTTGGTTTTTGCCTAATGTTACAATCTTGATGCATTCATAGTTTTGACACTGAAAGCCTTTGGGTGGTTTACTCTTTTTGGGGCATATGCATCAAGCATTATAGCGAAACGGTCCACTTGTGAACGCAAAAAATGCTTTTTAAATGCATAAACCCTAAGTTGTACCGAATCGCAAAATGGGTTTGCAATTCGGTATTTGGAAGGGACGTGTTTAGGGCATCTCTTCCAAATACCGAATCCTAACAGTATGAATGAATGTTTCGTGACCGTTAATTTATTCGAAAAACATTTGCATATTACAGCCTAGTTCGAGTAGGTGGCAACTCATTTGCAAATGGAAAGGGGTCCCCAATGGACCCTTTTCCCTTTGAGAATGAAGTTAAAAACACTTTCAAGAGCAGTCAGTGGTCCCACCAACCACTGCCTGGTCTTAAAAAAATGAAAAATGAAAAGAAAACTTTTTATTTTGCTTTTGTAAAGCATCTCGGTTTCCTTTAAGGAAAACACGCTGCTTTACAAAAAGATAGATTGCTTTATTTAAAAGCGATCACAGACATGGTGGTCTGCTGATCCCCGCAGGCCACCATCCCTGGGATCGCGTAGATTCCTAATGGCTCACAAATTGCAACCTAACGCATTATTATGCATGAGGTAGGTTTATTTGCGACCCATTAACAATCGCTACTGAAACTGAAAACAGTTTCATACATTAAGATTAGCGATTATCTAATTGCGAGTCAGAGAAAATCGCAGTTAGGTAATCGCTACTTGTAATTATGATACATGTGGCCCTAAGAGTTTTGGTGGGTTGGACTAGGAGGTGAGGTGTGCTGAAAGGGGAAAGGAGGAGGTTCTAAAGTACAGCGTTGTAGAGCTCAACTGCAACATGAGCCATCAACTCTTCTATGGTGTGTACGTTTTACCAAATGCTTCAAGGCAATGCTGGTGCTCTGCATAAGAAGACTGATTTCCTGCTCGGTGCCAAAGTAATGGATTTTGAGGTTGTGTGTCTTAATGAGGGGGCTATTTGCTGAAACCTCTGTAGAGTATAATGCATTTTTGGTCAGTTTATGAAGCAGATTTTACTTCGGAAAAGCAACAAAATCTGCCAAGTGTGGGGACAAAAATCAAAATGTGTAATACTGGCCTGAACAGAAAATTACTCATATTTTTACTGCCTGCAAAAAGGTTCTGTAAGCTCCAGATTGCTCAAAGCTATTGTGAGTGGCTTTTTGGCAGCAAATGAAACTATTTTAACAAAGGAACGTTCTCTGGTTGATTGAAGGGAAGAGAGTCGGAACTGCGCTAACTGTCTGAACGCACTGAATGCCCTGCTGGATGTTTGTGCTGGAAATCTCAAAATCTATGTAACCTGCTGCAGGGTGCTGCTTTCGATTGTACAGATGTTTATTTCTATTCACCTATGTGGGAGCAGATCCTGGAAAAAGACAGTTCACCCGGTGCTCCACAAAGTGCCTTGATCTTGAAGTCCACTGATAGGTACAGCAGAGAGAGCAGGTGGGCAGATTAAAGTCTGTGTTGACTGATGCATCAAACTCGTCAAAGTGATGGGATAAGTATGAGTACACAGAGGACAGATTACTTACAACCAGAATTAGTAGTGTCAGAGTAAGGGTGAAGATTGTTGGTATGGAAGATGCAGTTATGGTCATGCATTTCTTGGCCAGTGATCCAAGAATGCCATTGTTTATGGATCGGAAGAGCCTAAGTGGTAGATCCGCGTAATGTGAAGTCAATAGTCACCAAGGGCTGTGAGCATACATTTGTAAACCAACAAATAGGGTATCAATGTGACTTTTGGTGCCTCCGCCTTTCTCCACTAAGACGGTTTTGAGTTTTGATCAAAAGTGTTTCAAATATAGGATGGGAGATTTGCTTTCGGGTGGCTTGAGGAATTATTCAATGATCGATAAGGGTTTGCATCGGTTGCTAGTAGATTCTTTCATTTTAAAGGAGAAATATCTTATATTTGTGGAAACAGTCTTTACGATAAGTAACTGGACTTATTGTGTGCTGATCATTGCAGCTGAATGCATGTTTGTCTCTATAAGGAGGGGATTATGGTGAAATTAGATTGCTTTAGAGTTGCACTGGTTTATGTGACAAGTAGGTGAAACAATGTCTAGAATTTGCAGCATTAAAAGCTGCTCAGACCTATTCAAACATAACAGGATATGTATAGAAGGGAATGATCATTTGAATAGTGAGTGACACAGAAGAAGAAGAAGACGCTGAGTTTGGTGTAGCTCTGCTCTTCGTAGGCTTGGGCTCAGCGTTTAATATAGTT